>NC_059328.1:79240833-79602500 GCF_018350155.1 Leopardus geoffroyi
CTCCAGTGCAAATGGGACATTCTCCAGAAAAGATCACATACTGGGATGGAAATCAGCCCTCAACAAGTACAAGAAGATTGAGATCATACGGTGCATATTTTCAGACTATAATGTTATGAAACTTGAAATCAACCACAAGAAAAACTGTGGAAAGATAACAAATACTTGGAGACTAAAGACCATCCTACTAAAGAATGAATGGGCTAACCAAGAAATTAAAGAGGAAACTAAAAAGTACACGAAAGCCAATGAAAATGATAAGACCACAGCCCAAAACCTCTGGCACACAGCAAAGGCAGTCATAAGAGGGAAGTATATAGCAATCCAGGCCTTCCTAAAAAAGGAAGAAAGATCTCAGATACACAACCTAACCTTACACCTTTTTTTTTTTTTTTTTTTTTTAATTTTTTTTCCTACGTTTATTTATTTTTGGGACAGAGAGAGACAGAGCATGAACGGGGGAGGGGCAGAGAGAGAGGGAGACACAGAATCGGAAACAGGCTCCAGGCTCTGAGCCATCAGCCCAGAGCCCGACGCGGGGCTCGAACTCCCGGACCGCGAGATCGTGACCTGGCTGAAGTCGGACGCTTAACCGACTGCGCCACCCAGGCGCCCCTAACCTTACACCTTAAAGAGCTGGAAAAAGGACAGCAAATAAAACCCCAAACCAGCAGAAAACAGGAAATAATAAAGATTAGAGCAGAAACCAATGCTATCAAAACCAAAAAACAGTAGAACAGATCAATAAAACCAGGAGCTGGTTCTTTGAAAGAATTAACAAAATTGATAAACTCCTAGTCAGTTTGACCAAAAATAAAAAGGAAAACAATATATAAATATTGTTTATTTATATATTGTTTATTGTTTATTTATTTGGGAAAACCCAAATAAATAAAATCAAGAATTAAAGAGGAGAGATCACAACCAATACAGCAGAAATGCAAAAAATAATAAGAGAATATAAGAACTAGTATACACCAATAAAATGGGCAATCTGGAAGAAATGGACAAATTCCTAGAAACATATAAACTACCACAACTGAAACAGGAAGAAATAGAAAATTTGGACAGACACATAACCACTAAAGAAATTGAATTAGTAATCAATGATCTCCCAAAAAACAAGAGTCCAGGGGCAGATGGCTTTCCAGAGGAATTCTACCAAACATTTAAAGAAGAGTAATACCTATTCTCTTGAAGCTGTGCCAAAACATAGAAATGGAAGGAAAACTTCCAAACTCATTTTGTTCTCTGTATTTAAGAGTCTTTTGTGATTTGCCTCCCTCTCTATTTGCAACTTATTTTTCCTTTCCTTCCCCTATGGTCTTCTGCTATGTTGCATTTAAGCAACATAGACACTGATAAGAAGAAAGGAAAAGTTCTAGCACAAAAAGTGATCTCCAGAGTAGGAGGAAACCCAGAGCCTTTTGCTACTAAGGACACCAATCCACACACTGAGGATTTTTTAACCCTTTTGGTCCTGGCAACTTTAACTTACTAGAAGTTAGGGCCATGAAAATAGACAAAACTACAACCAGAGTCACTGGAAGGAGACCCTATTTCAGACAATAAATGACAAAAATTATAATGGAATTCCAACAGATTGATTTGGACACAAAAACCCAGTGCCTATTAGATTTATAGTCCAAGGTAGGACTAACTTGATCCTCACAGGAATAAAGATTGCACAACTTGGACCCTTTACCACAGATGTTAAATATAATCATCTTAGGGCATTTGGAGAAAATAGTACTAATTTACAAAGATCTTTGTTTCACAGAAAAACAACAACCTAGAGATTAAGATGGCTTATACCTAATATGTCCCTAACATTTCCCTTAAGACATCTCCATGGAAAATAGCTGGGAAGCTACTAATATAATAATGAAATTAGGACTATTAGCTATGACTCATGATAGGGGACAGAAACCTTCACCACACTAAAGTGACAGAACAAATTAAAAAGGTAATTCTGCCCTCTGCAATGATGTGGATGGAGCTAAAGGGTATTATACTAAGCGAAATAAATCAGTCAGAGAAAGATAAATGACGTATGATTTCACTCATATGTAGAACTTAAAAACAAAACAACCTAGCAAAGGGGGAAAAAGAGGCAAACCAAGAAATAGACTGTTAACAATAGAGAACTGATGGTTCCCAGAGGGGAGGTAGGTAAGGGCATGGATGAAATAGGTGATGGGGATTGAGGAGTGCACTTGTCATGATGAGCACTAGGTGATATATGGAACTGTTGAATCACTATATTGTATACCTGAAACTAATATTACACTACATGTTAACTAACTGGAATTTAAATTAAAACTTAAATAAAATTAAATTAAAAGTATATTTATTTTTGAGAGAGAGAGCGAGCTCATGCGTGTGCGCACGCGTGCACAAGCAGGCTAGGGGCAGCGAGATGGGGCCAAAGGATCCAAAGCAGGCTCTGTGCTGACAGCAGCAAGTCCAATGTGGGGCTCAAACCCATGAACCAGGAGATCATGACCTAAGCTGGTCAGACACTCAACCAACTGAGCTACCCACGCACCCCTAAATAAAATAAAATTAAATTAAAAGGTCATTCTTAAAGCCATACCCCACAGGACAGAACATTATTAAAGGTATTTACTGGTGCTAGAAACAGAGGAGAACTGATTGACTTGATAAGAACAGCTGAGAAAGTAAGATAACAGCTATAGCTTTAACACTCATGTATATGGATAAAACAGGCCTTTATCTAATGTAAAATAGACCCAATCAAAATGGACCATATGAGACTAAACCTACAACTACTTAGGCCACTACATATTTGTTTTAATATAAACAAATAAAAATAGAAACCCCAGAAACTACTTATAGTGGCAGAAAAACACAAATAACCAACCTTTTAGAGTAAATACACCTACAGAAAAGAAACCCATATGTAGACCCACTAAGCCACTTACTATAAATAGTAACTTAGAAACAATTTTTTAATGTTTTCTTTATCTTTGAGAGAGAGGGAGAATATTAAGTAGGGGAGGGGCAGAGAAAGAGGGAAACAGCGGATCCGAAGCTGGCTCTGTGCTGACAGCAGAGAGCCCGACATGGGGCTCAAACTCACAAACCAGGAGATCATGACCTGAGCTGAAGTCAGACACTTAACCAACTGAGCCACCCAGGCACCCAAAAAGAACTTTTTTTTTTTTTTTTCAACGTTTATTTATTTTTGGGACAGAGAGAGACAGAGCATGAACGGGGGAGGGGCAGAGAGAGAGGGAGACACAGAATCAGAAACAGGCTCCAGGCTCTGAGCCATCACCCCAGAGCCTGACGCTGGGCTCGAACTCACGGACCGCGAGATCGTGACCTGAGCTGAAGTCGGACGCTTAACCGACTGCGCCACCCAGGCGCCCCCAAAAAGAACTTCTTTATAAACCCTTGGCCCAAGCCAAAGACAACTGCCCATAGGTTACACTAACCATATTAATAGAAACCCTTTTGTATATAAAAATACTACATGTATCACTATGTTGTTAGATACAGAGTCCCAAGTAACAATGACACAAGGATTTCCTAGTAATTTAGAAAACTAACAACAAAAAGGAACTAACTGAAGGATTTGGAGAAAAATTAACCCGAGGCATTTGAGTACATAGATTGATGATAGGCCACGCATTAAGGCTAAATGTTTTATAGGTCGAATGCTTGAAATGGATGTCACAGGACATTTTCAAATTAAGGGAAAATTTCAGGAACTTCTAAAGGAACTAATTATTGTGCCTACTGTTTTGCCATATAATAACCCGATCTGGCTCCAAAAAGACAAATTATAGGAATTTAAACAAACATTCTCTCAAAGTTGAGAGAGCACCTCCCTGATACAGATGCTATCATAAACAATATCACCACTGGATCCAAAACTTATTACATGGTGACAGACTTATCTGACATGTTCTTTGCTACCCAACCGATGAAGGGAGACAACCTATGATTGCATTTACACGGGAAGGCAGACAGCATCAGTTTACTAGGTTACCACAAGAATACTTAAGCAGACTAGTAATAGCCCACAACATTCTAACACAAGACATCTAGGCTTTTCAAGAAAACTCAACCTACAGCAAACCAGTATTTCCTGTATTGATGACACTCTTATTCTGGTGATAACTTGGAAGAACAGACTAGCATCAAAAATAGAGTTAGTTAAATTCTTTACACTCAGAGGGTAGACAGTCAACTCAAGTAAGGTCCAAGGACCCCACACTACTATAAAATTCCTAGGCAAAATTTGGTCCTCTGAAGGTAGAAAAATACCACAACAAGTCATAAACTAAATAGATTGCATGCCAATTCCTACCACAAAAGGAAAAGCTCAGAAACTGATAGGACTGTTTGGATACTAAAGAGACATCACACATATAGGGATATATTAAAACACATTTATGAAATAACTAGAAAGGATATGGAATTTATATGAACAGAGACTCAAGAGGTAGCCTTTACTTATTTGAAAAATGCTATCAGAATTTTTAATATATTGGCACCAGCTAATGAGAACTCTAAATGTAAGTTATATTTAGAGTACCTATATCCATATGTACCTATGTTTGCAACATAGTCACTGTGGACTAAACCACTGCAGGACCCCAAATTGTACCTAACTGGATTCTGGACTAAAAATTTGTCATGGTCAAGAACAGAAACCAACCAAATGAAAGGCTCACCAAGGCACCCTCTGAGGCCCCACAGGATACAGAGCCACTAACAGAAAATAAACTAATTATACTTAAACTCCAATAGCCTATTCTGGAGTAGGTAGAGCAAACCCCTGACAAACAGAGAGGAACTATTCCTGCCCAAAAAGTCCTAACACGGAAATGGTATATTTCTAATTTTTTAATGCTTATTTATTTGGGGGGGGGGGTGGGTACAGAGCACAAGCAGAGAAGGGGAAGAGAGAGAGGGAGACACAGAATCTGAAGCAGGCTCTAGGCTCTGAACTGTCAGCACAGAGCCTGACACAGGGCTCGAACTCATGAACTGTGAGATCATGACCTGAGTCGAAGTCGGACGCTTAACCAACTGAGCCACCCAGATGCCCCTGAAATGGTGTATTTCTAAGCAGGACATATGGATGGAGAGTCAACCCTCTGCATTAAATGAGGAAATCTCAGTAATGCCAATAGCGAACTTTACAGAATTTCCAAAGATTGAGCCTAGCCAAACTTGAGCAGTTGGGCAATGGGGACCATCAGGGTCCACAACACTCAACAATGCATGGCTTACAGATGAATCAGTCTCCATGGCACCATCTGGAGTATGCTGGCAGACTGTGGCTTTGAGGAGTAATGATGGTCTAATCCTGGCAGAATCAGGCTCAGGAGAAGAAGCACAATAAGCTGAACTAATAGCCATAAAATTGACCATGAACAATCAATTAAGAAAAATCAGAATGAGGTATATCTTTTCTCAGACTCATGGGCGATAGTTAATGAATGGAGTAGCTCTTTATCAAGAACATGGCAGAAAAATGACTGGAAAATTAGGAAATAAGAACATACAGGGTAAAGGCATATGGCAGAAAATATTAGTGGCTGACATATCCATATTCATCACACAGGTCTCTGCACATCAGAAGGACAACTCTGAAATAATCAAATTTCATAACCAGGTAGACAAACTCACCAAGAAAACTAATGAGGCAAAGATTCCTAAAATGTATCTTTAAAAAAAAAAAAAAAAAGATTGGTGGTGTCTGGGTAGCTCAGCTGGTCCAACTCTTGATTTTGGCTCAGCTGAAACCGAGATCATGGTTCGTGAGATCAAGCCCCCAACCAAGATCTCTAACCCACAGAGATCTGTCAGCATGAAGCCTGCTTGGGATTCTCTCTCTCACATCCCTCTATCTGCCCCTCCCCTGCTCATGTATGTTTTCTGTCTTTCTCTCTCTCTCTCTCTCTCAAAATAAATTAAAAAAATAAATGTTAAAAAATAAAAAATTTTTAAAATGATTCATGGCTAAGGAGGAAATCAATTAAAACCATAACCTTAGTTGATTTCCTCCTTCGCCATGAATCATTTTTAAAATTTTTTATAAGAAAGACAGTGGAACATGAAATCTGAATACACAGACGACGTGCCAGTTTGATAGGATTATTACACGGACACATCACCAAACAGGTCATGATGGCACACATGACTAGAACATAGTCAGAGAAAACTGGAATCTATCTATCTATCTATATATGTATATATTTATATACCAAATAGCTCCATTTCAAATTAAGATATGTGAGAATTGCTGAAAGTTTAAAGTTTGAAGGTCATTAATGAATACTTCAGATAAGATCAAACCCAACAGACCCTTCCAAATTATACAAATTGACTATATAGGATCCTTGCCTACATCAGAGAATAAACTATATGCATGCATCATTGTAGACACATGGTCAGGAATAGGATCACCCTATCCTTGCAGGAAATTTTATTAAAAATCCACCATCAGAGCATTAGAAATCTGGATTGCATGGAGTAGTATCCCAATCATCATACAATTAGGTTAGGGAACCCACTTCACAGGAAAGCTAATACAAGAATGGGCTAAGGAAAAAGGCATAGTGTGGAACTTCCACCTACCCTACAACTCAATTACCTCTGAAAGGTATAATAGCTTGCTCAAGGAAAAACTAGGTTGTTTACTAACAAACCATTTATGAAAGCTTGGACTAAAACAATCTGGGAGTTGGTAAGATCTCTAACCCATAGATACAGAAACGTTGGAAAAACTCCTAGTGAATTAATATTGCAGGCACCAACAGAGATCAGAATTAGCACTAGCAACACCCCAGAATCTAAATTAAAAGGAAAAGTGTTAATTTAAAAAAATTTTTTCTTTAAACATTTATTTATTTTTTGAGACAGAGACAGAACATGAGAGGGGGAGGGGCGGAGAGAGAGGGAGTCACAGATTCCGAAGCAGACAGCAGGCCCTCAGCTGTCAGCACAGAGCCTAACATAGGGCTTGAACTCATGAACCGTGAGATCATGACCTGAGCTGAAGTCAGACGCTTAACCGACTGAGCCACCCAGGAGCCCTGGAAAAGTGTTGATTTAAAAACATAATGATATATATAGAACTGGGGAAATTATAGCACCTGCCACCAATAACACCTATTGGGTGACTGAAGGAAAAGACATATTACCTCAAAATTTTAAAAATAATATGATGCCTCTACCAAAATTTCAGGCATGAACAACACCATCTTTTATTTTGTCAACGCTAGATGCCTAGCATTTAGCCTAACATGAGGCAGGGCAATTATGCTTGAGGCAATCCTTGCAATAATGGCCGTAATAACTATAGATTTCCTTGTGTGGCAAGAACAACAACAACAACAAACTAAAAATTTGTAGGATACTATCTTTATTTTGCAGGAATGAATCTGGTATGCATCTTTAACCCTGTCTGTGTTACTAAGTGGGTTAGTGCAGCGTGCTGCCAGCTGGCCATACAATTTTGCCTATTGCTTGCTAATGAATAGCACTCTCGTTGCAGCTATGGATAGTCTTCCAATAGCTCCAGCAACAGTTGTACCACCATTCTGAACTGGAATACCAACTTTTGGTCCAGATACAACTTCCCTGGCTGTGACATTATTACAACTGAGAGTCACCAGCATCACCTAGCTGAATCAGACCCCATCTTTCACTATCAGCATGATCTACTAACTGGGAAACCTGTCAATGTTTCGAGAAACTGAATACTTAGGGTAGCTGATGAAGCACTGGAAACCTCCACTTCAATCTTCACAAGAATCAATGAGGATCATTGACTTGAAGGATGAAGATTGGCCTGAACTACCAACTGGCTCTTGGTATTACAACCCAGAGCATATGATGACGAAGTACTGGTGTCTGTACTTCTCCCTTATCTTACTGAATTGAGTGCAGCATTGAGCACAAGGCAGAGACTGTACAAAGTAACCACACTTTAATTCCTGACTTACTTTGTGTGCTAGCATTTCATTGTAAAACAGCAGCTCCTGAGTATTCACAATGGGCAATTATATCTTTAAATAGAAGAAAAAACCCAAAGATTATTTGCTACACTCCCACTTTACATTGTTTAATCCATATTCATCTATTAGAAAATTAACAATAGATCTCTGGACATTGTGTCCAGTCATTAAGAAAGAGGGACACCTCATAAGGTGTATAGAGGGCGCATAGAAAACTTAGCGTATAACACATATCATTATCCTTGGTGATATACCTTTGGGTTTTGCCTCACACCAGAGATTTCTACCCAATAACATGGGACCTTTTGATAATAAAACCTCTCATGCTCATATTAGAACCTAAAACAGTAGCCTATACCTTGAAATTTAATATACAGCATTTTCTTTTTAATTTTTTTTAATGTTTATTCATTTTTGAGACAGAGAGACACAGCATGAATGGGGGAAGGTCAGAGAGAGAGAGGGAGACACAGAATCTGAAACAGGCTCCAGGCTCTGAGCTGTCAGCACAGAGCCCAACGTGGGGCTCGAACTCACGGACCGCAAGATCATGACCTGAGCCGAGTCGGACGCCCAACCGACTGAGCCACCCAGGCGCCCCATATACAGCATTTTCAAGCCACATATAGATCCCCAAATTTTGCTCAGTTTTACCCATCTTCATTTATGCCAACTTTATAATCTATGCCCAAAACAAATTTGCTAAAGAAAGAAGAGGCTTACAGTTCTTTGTTGGGCTGGTAGGAGGCTTAATTGGAGGAAAAATGGCAGTTGGTTTTTCTTATTCCAAATCAATGAAATCACATGAAATTAAAAAATTTTTGAAACCAACAATCACAATTTAACATATATACCATTTCAGCTTTGTCAAGGTTGGGTACTCAGATGAGTAAAATTAGCAGTATATTACAAAACATCAATTAATTTCATCAGAAAGTAAATAGAGCAATGAAAATTTGATTTTTATTATTATTTTTTTAAACAGAGAACGTGTGTGAGAAGGGGAGAGGGACAAAGGGAAAGAGGGGGAGAGAGAGAGAAACTCTTAGGCAGGTCCCATGCTCAACCCCACGTGGGGCTCCACCTCACAACCCTGGGATTATGACCTGAGCTGAAACCAGAGTCAGACACTCAACTGATTGAGCCACCCAGGCAACCCAAGGAATGAAAATTTGACATTAAGTTGGAGGGAATGCTAAAAAATACCAAAATACTTTCAAAAAGAACATAAAAGATGTTTCTCTGCCTGTAGATTGTCAATTGTTGCAGTTAAGATTTGTTGGTATGTGGAATACTCGTGGAACAGCAACACTCTTGAGACACTACAGGCTACCTGAGATAACAGTAAACCCAACCAGAAGTCAAATAGGTGACACACATCCTAATGGCTGTGATTCCTTGGGCAACTGTGAAATTAGATTATTGGCATTTCCAGGAGGAAACATCACGTTGGGTTACCACACTTTTGCAGTTCCCCAATATTAAAACTTAGAGTGAAGCCTACAGGCACCTTATGATAGAAGGAAAAGATGTTCCTAAGGATATGTTGGTGGAATTGAACCCAAATGCCTTTATTACTGCTAGACTTTTGACTATGCCTATAGTATGTATACCTATGACTAGAGCCTTGATTCCTCCTCTACTAGTTAATATAGGAAATTGGACCATGATAGCATGCTTGAAAGCCAAACTCACCCTAACCTATTTAAGTCAAGGGAAAAATAAGGAACACAACATGATGGGATGTGTAAAACCAGAACAGGTAATGAATGTGGCAATAGAAGAAAAAAGGTATTATTTGAGCTTAATAGAAGATGAAAGAACTATTTTTTTTTTTAATTTTTTAACGTTTATTTATTTTTGAGACAGAGGGAGACAGAGCATGAATGGGGGAGGGTCAGAGAGAGAGGGAGACACAGAATCTGAAACAGGCTCCAGGCTCTGAGCGGTCAGCACAGAGCCCGACGCGGGGCTCGAACTCACGGACTGTGAGATCGTGACCTGAGCCGAAGTCGGCCACTTAACCGACTGAGCCACCCAGGCACCCTGATGAAAGAACTATTAAAATAACCAGAGAAATGTTTCACGTTGAACGTCCTAAAATTAATAAATGTAAATCATGCATTAAAAAACTTAAGTAAAGGAACATTTGAAAGATGTGACTAAAAAAGTGAAAATAATTTGCAGGAATTGAGAAGAGAACCAAAACATCCATTTCCTAAAATAATGACAGCCTTGAATTCTGATGTTATGGCAACTGAACATGTGCTTGACAGTGGTGTGCCAGCCATACTCCATGGAGCTTAACAGAAAAGATCTTTACTTGGAGGTGCACCTGGTTGGCTTAGTCAAGGGAGCATGTGACTCTTGATCTTAGGGTCGTGAGTTTGAGCCCCAAGTTGAGTATGGAAATTACTTTAAAAAATAAAATCTTTAAAAAAAAAAAAAGGATTTCTATTTGGAAACATAAACCATTTGGTTTATCTTCTGACAGTTAAGAAGCTTAACTTTTAGCCACTTGGTGATTGGCTATGGTACCATGCTAAAGAGTTCTTTGTTGTGTTTACCTTGGGAATATTAGAAATATGGTTGCTTAAACTGGTCATTAAACTATGGCATAAAAGAATGTGCAAAGGAAAAATATTTGTAAAATATGATAGTTATGATTAAGACTGTAAGTGATGTAGAATCACAGGGTGCTTTGACATTTTTGTGAACTTAGGTTTGTACAGAGCATTAGGCCCTTAGTATTAATTAGTGTGTGAGTGATTTGAAATCACAGGTTGGATTATTTTGTTTTGGTTTGATATGCTTTCAAATCCACTTGCTTATAGCCAAGACAAAAACAGTTGTTGTTTTTTTTTTAGTAGTAAAGAATTTTCATATAAGAATTAAGTTTTCATATAAGAATTAAGTTGTATCAGGATGTCATCATCTTATCTGTACACACCCACGAGAACTTACTGGCTTAGTGTCTAAGGGGCCCTTCTGGGGGTTTATCAATACACACATATGAAGGAGCAACCATATAGCAAGGGGACATTTTGACTATGAATAAAGAGATTCTGTGATTACCACCCAAGCGTGTTTGGTCTAGACAAGGCTACTCTTTGCTAATCCAAAATAGCTCTCCAGGGGCACCTTTGTGGCTCAGTTTGTTACTGTCAGTTAAGCATCTGACTCTTGGTTTCAGCTCAGGTCATGATTTCATGGTTTCATGGGTTTGAGCCCCACATCCTCTCCCCCTGCCCCACCTGCACTGTCTCTGTCTCTCTCAAATAAAGAAATAAACTTAAACAAAAGAGAGAAAGAAAGAAAGAAAGAAAGAAAGAAAGAAAGAAAGAAAGAAAGAAAGAAAGAAAGAAAGAAAGAAAGAAAAGACAATAGCTCTCCAAAGACCTTGGAGCAATTCGCTCCTGCCAGGGTAAAGAAAACTCTTTTACTGGCCGTGGCCCCTTGAAGAAGATGCTCTTGCCCATCAACACCAGGGCCCTCCTGCCCTAGCAACACACCCCAGAAACACCGGGCTTTGACTTTTGCGCTGGCAGGTGGCTAAACTGTTTCACCTGAGTATCAGCTCCTAATAAAGTTACCAGTCAACTAAATTTGAGATTTAGTCCTTTCATCTCCCCTTGACCGGAACAACAGTGTGATTAACTTAAGATTGGTTTGGAGTATGCTATTTCTCTATTGGTAAATTAAAAGGCATTATCCTGTATATTATTGGCTTGTGAAATTCAGGCAGTGAACTAGTGTTAAATACATTGTTGACAGAGACAAAAATCAGTCTGAGAGTCATTTGCCTGCCCACAGTAGATTTAGGGGGAATATGCACATTTGTTTAGGTTAGGACTCGGAATTAGGCAGGTGCCAGCTACCCCCAGTAGCCTGCTTCTGTGACCTGGCCTTTCCCTACAGCTGCCCTGTTTCAGGTCTCTGGTTCCCCTGACCTGTGCCCCTAGCACATGCACAGTCTGCACTCTGTCAACTGGCCTCTGACTGTTAAGACCCTGCAGGCCTATTGAGCTCAGGCCAGTCTCCAAAACCTGCACTGGCTCTGGGGTGAAGAGTGCCTGGTCCCCAAAAGTCTTCTTGAGGCAACAGCTTTAAAGTGGTGACAGACAGTCCCTGGCTTCTCTAGCCATCAAGATTCCCACGTGTCTGGTATTGGTGGGTACCCCAGCCATCATCCTGTGCCACCCACCCTGGCAAGGAAGTCTGGATTTCTCCATTTGTGTCTTCAGGGGGAATATGTGCATTTGTGTGGGTTAAGACTTGAAATTAGTCAGATGCCAGGTACCCTCAATGGCCTCTTCCTGTCAACTGACCTCCTGCAACACTGTCCAGCGTTAGGACTCTGGCTACCCTGACCTGTGCTGCCAATGTGTGGGCAGCAGCCACATTGTCAGCTGGTCTAGGGCTGCAGGGGGCACTCCAGGCCCATGGAGCTCTGGCAAGACCTCAACCACCTCAAAGGCTTCGGGGTGCAGGGAGCCCACCACACCCTGAAAATATTTCTGAGGCTCCATTTTTTTTTTTAATTTTTTTTTAACGTTTTTTATTTATTTTTGAGACAGAGAGAGACAGAGCATGAACAGGGGAGGGGCAGAGAGAAAGGGAGACACAGAATCTGAAATAGGCTCCAGGCTCTGAGCTGTCAGCACAGAGCCCGACGCGGGGCTTGAACTCATGGACCGTGAGATCATGACCTGAGCTGAAGTTGGACGCTTAACCCACCAAGCCACCCAGGCGCCCCGTGAGGCTCCATTTTAAACCTGGGACTATCAGTCCCCATTCGGACTGGCTGCCTGATGGTATCCCGGGCTTTTCCAGAAATCAAGGCTCCCAGGTGTCTCTTATGGAGGGTACAAGGAGGATCCTGAGAAGACCCTCCCCAGCAAGGCAATCCAGATTCCTCCAGCTCTGCCTTCAGGAGGTATAAGTGCATTTGTGTAGGTTAGCACCTAGAGATACGTGAATGCCTAGTACCCCCCACAACCTGCTTTCTCAAGCTGGCTCCTACTCCAGGGCCCTGGCTACCCTGACATACTCTGCTTGCAAATGCGCAGAACAAATTCCATCAGCCTAGTGAGGACAGCTAAGGCTCTCCAGGCCCGCTGAGCTGGGGTCAGTCCCAAACAACCTGCAAACTCTTTTGGTGGACAGAGCCCTCCTCTGAAAATCCTTCTGAGGAGGCACCTTTACACTGGCAATAAGTCAGTCCCCATTTGGCTGGCTGCCTAATGGGGTCCTGGGATTCCCAGTAATCAAGGCTCCCAAGTTTCTTTCAGTAAAATATAACCCAGCAGATGGCCAGGCCCTGTCCCCACAATAAGGTCCAGATTCCTAAAGCCTTACCTTCAAGGAGAATATGCACACTGATGTAGTTTAGGGTTTGGAATTATGCAGATACCTTGCACCCCCTCCAGCCTGATCCCATGACCAGTCCTCTCCAAACATTTGCCCTGTTCCAGAGCCCTAGCTATATACATACCTTGCACATATGCAGTATGCAACCCACCAGCCCACTTAGGGCAGCCGGGGCCTTCTAAGCCTGCGAACTGGCCTGCCCCCAACTACTTCCATAGATACACTCTTAGAGCAATGCTACCCCTGAAAATTCTGAGGTGGCAGCTTTAAACTGGTGACAGTCCTCATTTGGACTGGCTGCCTGAAGAGGGTTCCCTAGCAATCAAGGCTCCCAGGCATCTGATTGGAAGATATTCCAGCAGGTTGCCTGGGGCCCAACTCTGGCAAGGAAGTGCCTCTTTTCCCCAGCTCTGCCTTCAGGGGGAACATGCAAATTGGTGTAGGTTAGGGCTCAGAATTAGGCAGAAGCCTTATGCTCTGAACAGCCCACTTCCATGACTTGGCCTCCCCAGACACTTGCCCTGTTCCTGGCTCCTGGCTACTGGCCTGTACACAAGCCAGCCCTCCAGGGGCAGTCCAGGCCCTCCAGGCTGGTGGAGTTCAGTTTGGTTCCAAACCACATGCATAGCCTCCAGGGTGGAGGGAGCACTCCCCCCAAAAAAGTCTTTCTGAGGGGGCAGCTTTCAGTGGTGTCAGTCTCTATTTGGCTGCCTCCTGGAGTCCCCAGCTTACCAGTAATCAAGGCTCCCAGGTGTCTCTTAGTGAAGGATACTCCATCCTGACAAAGCAGTCCTGTCTCCTCCAGCTTTGACTTCAAGAGGAATATCTGCATTCGTGTAGGCTGGGTAGATGCATTACATACCCCCACAACAGCTCACTGTCATAATCTGACCTCTCCACACACTCGCCCAGTTCCAGGTTCTTGGCTACCCTGAGCTGCACGTCTCGCGCATGTGCAGTATGTACCCTCCAGCCCATCTTGGGCAGGTGGAAGCCTGCTAGCCTGTGGAGCCTAGTAATCAAGGAACTCAGGTGTTTCTAACTGCAGCATACCCAGGCTATTAGGCCTGGCCCCACATGGGCAGTTTCCTCCAGCTCTGCCTTTAGGGGGAATATGTGCATTATATAGATTCGGGCTTGGAATTAGGCAAATGCCAGGTACTCCCAGTAGCTCACTCCTGTGACCAGGCTTCTCCTGACACTTTTCCTATCACAGGCCCTAAGCTAACCTGACCTGTGTAGCACATGCGTGGTACAAATGAAATCAGCTGGTCTTGGGCGGGTGAGGCCTATCCCCAACCACCTGCACAGGCTTGACAGTCTTTATTGAGGAAACAACTTTAAAATGGCCAAAGTCAGTCCGCATTTGCACTGGCTGCATTAAGGGGCCCCAGACATCTACATTTTAGCTTAATAACCAAAATCAGCTAAATGTTTAGTGATTTAAAAGTATTTCTAGGGGCGCCTGGGTGGCGCAGTCGGTTAAGCGTCCGACTTCAGCCAGGTCACGATCTCGCGGTCCGTGAGTTCGAGCCCCGCATCAGGCTCTGGGCTGATGGCTCAGAGCCTGGAGCCTGTTTCCCATTCTGTGTCTCCCTCTCTCTCTGCCCCTCCCCTGTTCATGCTCTGTCTCTCTCTGTCCCCAAAATAAATAAACGTTAAAAGTATTTCTAAATAATATTTGTATAGTCTAGCCACAATCCACTTACCCTATTAAGTTTGGATATCTTCATATATTGTGATTCATTTGTGAAGTTAATAGCCTCAGCATTTTACAAGTCACTCTGTGTAGTTAGGAAGACAGAAAGCTTTTAGTTTACATCATTTTCCCTTGAATAGAGAGCTCAATAAGTCATTTCCTCCTGTTGAAATAAAAGCTGTTCAATGAGAATACAGACCAAATTCTGTAACTAGAAAAGTATATATTACTGTAATGAGCCCATGAAAACAATATCTGATATATCTAAATTCTAGTTCAATGAAAGAATTTTGACAAGCTCTTCAGATTCATTTTGGCTTATTTTGTATGACACTGATCAGTATGCTTATTTGCCTGTTTTTGAATGGTTGAATTCATTGCCCAATGGCTGGTTTTTAAAATACAGTCTACTTGACTTCTCTGTCCCATTTAACACTGTCCACTACCATGGGTTCATGGTCTCTCCTCTCTGATCTTCTCAAATACCACTGTCTGAGGTCCTCCTAACTCTCTGATAATTCTTATCTTGGGTTCTCTCACTGTCTTAGCTGTTGTGATTTCTCTTGAACTTCTTCTTTTCTCTCTGGTGCGCTTACCTGATGTCCTCAACTATTCTTATTTTTTCATTTATAGACATTAACTCTCAAATCTATTTCTTAAATGCCAACCTTAATCTTGAATTCCAGACTTGTATTTTTTATCTGTATTCTGGACACCTCTACCTGGATATACAAAACATTTTTTTTATTATTGCTTATTACCTACCTACATACCCAAAACACTGGTCCTCTTCCTAGATTCCTGTTCTTAGTGGATGGTGTTGCCATCCATCCTTTTTCCCAAGCTGGAAATCTCAATTATTCTTAATTCCTCTGTCTTTACCCCTCTCATGTTCTCTTTCAAAAAAAATCTTCAATCTAGCCCATCTTTTCCATCATCTCTGCTTTGCCCTAGTTTAAAAGGCTTGCATCATCTTTCACTTGGACTTCCCAAACAGCCTCAGAATTGACCTCCTTTCAGCCCAGAGGACTCCCATCAAAATCAACCAATGCAGGCCAACAGCAAGACATATTATATTTAAATTTGCAAAATATAGTGAAGACAAGGGAAGACCCATAAGGCTAGCTGCAACTCTCTCAACAGAAACTTGGCAAGCCAGAAGGTAGCGGCATAATATATTCAAAGTGTTGAATGGAAAAATCTGCAACCAAGAATACTGTAACCAGCAAGGCTATCAATCAGAATAGAAGGAGAGATAAAGAGTTTCCCAGACAAACAAAAACTAAAAGAGTCCATGACCTCTAAACCAGACCTGCAACAAATATTAAAGGGGAAAGGAAAGACCAAAAGTGACAAAGACAAGAAAGGAACAGAGGAAATCTCTAGAAACAACAACAAAACAAGAAATAAAATGGCAATAAATACATACCTATCAATAATTACTCTGAATGTAAGTGGACTAAATGCTCCAATTAAGACATAAGGTGTCATAATGGACAAAAAACAAGACCCATCTATATGCTGCCTACAAATGACTCATTTTAGACCTAAAGACACCTACAGATTGAAAGTGAGGGGATGGAGAAAAATTTATCATGCAAATGGACAACAAAAGAAAGCCAGAGTAGCAATGTTTCTATCAGACAAACTAGATTTTAAACCTAAGACTGTAACAAGAGATGAAGAAAGACACTATATCACAATAAAGGGGACTATCCAAGGAGATATAACAATTATAAATATTTATGCTTCCAACTTGGAAGACCCCAAATATATAAAAACAAGTAATAAAAAACAAAAAGGAACTCATTGGTAATAATACAATAATAGAAGGAGACTTTAACACCCCATTTATATCAATAGACAGATCATCAGAACAGAAAATCAACAAGGAAACAGTGGCTTTGAATGTTACACTGGACCAGATGGACCTAACAGATATATTCATAACATTTCCTCCTAAAGCATCAGAATACACATTCTTTTTGAGTGCACATGAGACATTCTCCAGAACAGATCACATACTAGGTCACAAATAAGGCCTCAACAAGTACAAAAAGATTGAGATCATATCATGCATGTTTTATGACCGCAATGCTATGAAACTGAAAGTCAATTACATGAAAAAATTTGGAAAGACCACACAAATACATAGAGTTAAAGAACATGCTACTAAACAATTAACGGGTCAACCAAGAACTCAAAGAAGAAAAATTTCAAAATACATGGAAACAAATGGAAATGAAACCACAATTGTCCAAAACCTTTGGGATGCAGCAAAAGTGGTCCTAAGAGGGAAGTATATAGCAATACAGGTATACCTCAAGAAGCAAGAAAAATCTCAAACAACCTAACCTTACACCTAAAGGAGCTAGAAAAAGAACAACAAACAAAGCCTAAAGCCAGCAGAAGAAGGGAAATAATAAAGATTAGAGCAGAAATAATTTTGATATAGAAACTAAAAAAAACAATAGAACAGATCAATGAAATCAGGAACTGGTTCTTTGAAAATAATAAAATTGATAAACCCCTAACAGACTTATCAAAAAGAAAAGAGAAAGGACCCAATAAATAAAATCACAAATGAGAGAGGAGAAATAACAACTAACACCACAGAAATACAAACAATTATAAATTAATATTATGAAAAACTGTATGTCAAAAAATTGGACAACCTGTAAGAAATGGTTAAATTCCTAGAAACATGAACTACCAAAACTGAAACAGGAAGAAACAGAGAATTTGAACAGACTGATAACCAGCAAAGAAATTGAATCAGTAATCTCCCAACAAGCAAAAGTCCAGGGCCAGATGGCTTCACAGGTGAATTCTACCAAATATTTAAAGAGTTAATACGTATTCTTCTCAAACTATTCCAAAAAATAGAAGGAAAACTTCCAAATTCATTGGAATTTGGCCAACATCCCTGATGTACATGAATGCAAAATTCTCAATAAAATACTAGCAAATTGAATCCAACAGAACATTAAAAGAATCATTAACCATAATCAAGTGGGATTTATTCCTGTGCTGCAAGGGTAGTTCAATATTCACAAATTAATCAACATGATATACCACATTAATTAAAAAAAAAGGATTAAGAACCACATTATCCTCTCAATAGATGCAGAAAAAGCACTTGACAGAGGTGCCTGAGTGGCTCAGTTGGTTAAGCGTCCAACTCTTGGTTTTGGCTCAGGTCACTATCTCACAGCTTGTGGGATAGAGCCTGCTTGGGATCTGTGTCTCCCTCTCTCTCTGCCCTCCCCCACTTGTGCTGTCTCTGTCTCTTTCAAAATAAATAAACTTAAAAAAAATTTTTTTTAAAGCATTTGACAAAGTACAGCATCCATTCTTGATAAAAACCCTCATCAAAGTAGATTTAGAGGGAACATCATACAGGCCATACATAAAGGCCATACATGAAAGACCCACACCTAATATCCTCACTGGCCAAAAACTGAGACCTTTTCCTCTGTGGTCAGGTACAAGACAGGGATGTCCACTGTCACCACTGTTATTTACATAACATAGTACTGGAAGTCCTAGCCTCAGCAATTGGACAACACACAGAAATAAAAGGCATCCAAATTGGCAAGAACAAAGTCAAATTTTCACTATTTGCAGATGACATGATACTCTATATAGAAAATCTGAAAAACTCCACCAAAAAATTGCTAGAACTAATACATAATTCAGCAAAGTTGCAGGATACAAAATCAACATACAGAAATCTGTTGCATTTCTATACACCAATAATGAAGCAGCAGAAAGAGGAATCAAGGAATCAACCCCAATTACAATCACACCAAAACCCATAAGATCCTAGGAATAAACCTACCCAAAGAGGTAAAAGATCTGTACTCTGAAAACTATTGAACACTTATGAAAGAAGACACAAAGAAATGGAAAAATATCCCATGCTCATGGACTGAAAGAATAAATATTGTTAAAATGTCTATATTACCCAAAGTAATCTACACATTTAATGCAATACCTATCAAAATACCAAGAGCATTTTTCACAGAACTCAAACAAATAACCCTGAAATTTGTGTGGAACCACAAAAGACCCTGAATAGTCAAAGCAACGTTGAAAAAGCAAAGCTATGGGGGCGCCTGGGTGGCACAGTCGGTTAAGTGTCCGACTTCAGCCAGGTCACGATCTCGCGGTCCGTGAGTTCGAGCCCCGCATCAGGCTCTGGGCTGATGGCTCAGAGCCTGGAGCCTGTTTCCGATTCTGTGTCTCCCTCTCTCTCTGCCCCTCCCCGGTTCATACTCTGTCTCTCTCTGTCCCAAAAATAAATAAACGTTGAAAAAAAAAAATTTAAAAAAGAAAAAGCAAAGCAAAGCTGGAGGCATCAGAGTTCTGGGCTTCAGGTTATATTACAAAGCTGTAGTCATCGAGACAGTATGGTATTGGCACAAAAATAGACACATAGATCAAGAGAACAGAATAGAAAGCCCAGAAATGAATCCACAACTATATGGTCAATTAATCCTCAACAAAACAAGAAAGAATATCCAATGCATAAAAGACAGTTTCTTCAACAAATGGTGTTAGGAAAACTGGACAGCAACATGAAAAAAAAAAAATGAACCTGGACTACCTTTTTACACCATACACAAAAATAAATTCAAAATGGATGAAAGACCTAAATGTGAGACAGGAAACCATCAAAATCCTAGAGGACAACACAGGCAGTAACCTCTTTGACATCGGCTGTGGCTGCAGCAACTTCTTACTAGATATGTCTTCTGAGGTAAGGGAAACAAAAGCAAAAATAAACTATTGGAACTTCATCAAAATAAAAACTTCTGCACAGCAAAGGAAACAATCAACAAAACTAAAAGGCAACCTATGGAATAGGAGAATATACTTGAAAATGATACATCTTATAAAATATGGAAATACAAATATGAAAATGGAGAGGGGGGAGATATGCAAACCAAGAAACAGACTCTTAACTATAGAGAAGAAACTTATGGTTACCAGAGGGGAGGTAGATAGGGGAATGGGTTAAATAGGTGATGGGGATTAAGAAGGGCACTTGTGATGAGCACTGGGTGTTGTATGTAAACGATGAATCACTAAATTGTACACCTGAAACTAAATTTATACTGTATGTTAACTAACTGGAATTTAAATAAAAACTTCAGGGGAAAAAAAAAAAAAGAAGAACTGGTCTCCTTTTTACTCTCCCTGATCTGGTCCATCTTCTTCAGTGCCAAGAGCATAATCTATGTATGAAAGAATTTTGTCAATACCACAGCTTGCCTTTGCCTGTCAAATGATGCCAGAAATTAGATTTGCAACCAACTTACGACATAGTTAGCTCATGATTGCTACAGCTGTATCAAACATACCACACTTTGCTGTTCACTGAAAATATGGCAAAGAATAAAAATGAAGGTTTTTATATCATTTTTAACACTGGATTAAGCTGCAAATTCACACAAAAAATTTATATCAAGTTCTGCAAAGAACTACCTTAGCATAAATAAAAGGATAGAGTTTACATATAAAAACTATAAGGAAAAGAATGCTAGTTGAGTAATGTTTTTACAGGTAAACTCAGTAATATGTAAATAGTAATTAATAGCATCATATTGAGCCATTTGCAGAGTTAAATCCCCTTGTACAAATTCTCTAGAGTTGGATGAAGATATTGGCAAATGGGTAGGAGAAAGCTTTCCTTGATGGAATAATTGCTATTGTCTCTTTCACTGCCATTTTGTCAAAGACAGCTTATTATTTTTTTTAATTTTATTTTCAAGTCATCTCTACACCCAGCGTGTGGCTCGAACTCACAGCACCAAGATGAAAAGTCGCATACTCTATTGACTGAGCCAGCCAGATGCCCCCAAAGACAGCTTATTTTTTAAATAATTATGTTACAAACAAATATTGTATTTTCCCCAAGCTAAAAAATTTAGCTTTGCTGCCAGAGAACACAAGGGGCAAGAAAGCTCTCTATATCAGGACACTAAAACTTGAGTAGTTTTTTTTCCCCCTCTCTAAAAAATTTCAGTTATTTTTTTTTCCCCAAAGGTCTTTTTTCAGAAGTGCAATTTAGGATCCACATGCAAGGAATCCATGTAGCCACTAGAGGGCGTCAACCACTTACACAACGATGAGTAGTAACCATTTCCCCATCTTTCCCCTTCTCCTGAATTTTTTCTTTTCTTTTCTTTCTTTCTTTCTTTCTTTCTTTCTTTCTTTCTTTCTTTCTTTCTTTCTTTCTTTCTTTCTTTCTTCGAACTATTTCTACATCAGAAAGGCCAGGTGTTCTTAGTAAAAGCCTTAGTAAATAGTTTATATTCTCTCTCCCTTGTGATTTGTTGTGATATATACACATGAAACCAGAGATAACTAGGGCCACACATATTTTCTTCCCATCAAAAAAACAGCTCCTGTGATCTTCTTTCTCAACTTTTCTTTCCTTGCCCCTGCCATGTTTTAAAATCAGTTCTGAAGTTTGTCATATTCTTGTATTGCTCAACTTTATGGCTGTAATTATATTAACTGACTTTAAAGTAATCAGATTTCTCTTCTCCCCTCTCCTTTCTGTTTCTGTTTTGTTGTCTTCCATCTCCTTCCCTCATATATTCCCAAGCATTTTTTCATCTATTCCTTTTTTTTCATCCAAATATTTGACTCCTGAAAGCGATGTTACAAGAAATGGGGAGGCCATGCTGTATACAAAACTCTAAGTAAGAAAAGCCTAGCATAGAAGTCAAGTGCAGCCAGGATCTGTGTGCTTTGGTCGATCCCTCCCTGGGGCTGGTCTTCCACAACAGGTGCAGGTGAATGTGGTGCTTCATCAGCCAGACAGAAAAGACATCTCTCTGAGTCTTTCTAGAGGAGGAGAGTCAGCAAAACGGGTGGTTCTGGAGCATCTAGGAATGTAGTTCACAACAATGCATAGTGTTAGCTGAACAAGACAAAATCTGTTGTTATTATTATAGAGAAAAGATAAAAGAGTCTGTAAACTCAAGCAAATATAAGAGTTGCTGTACTGGTGAGAACAAAAATCCATTTATATCATTTTTTATTCTGGGGCACTTGGATGGCTCAGTTGGTTAAGCTTCTGACTCTTGACTTCAGCTCACGTCATGATCTTATAGTTTGTGAGTTTGAGCCCCATATCTGGCTCTGTGCTGGCAGCACAAAACCTGCTTGGGATTCTGTCTCCCTGTCTCTCTGCCCTCCCTCGCTTGCTGTCTGTCTCTCAAAAAATAAATACAAATAAACTGAAATTTTTTTTATATAATTTTTATTCTTGAAATAACATTACAAAGAGAATTTTGTGGGAATATATAATCATATATTGTGACTTTCTCAAAATGTCCCTAAAAGCATCTGTTTGTCTTTATAATCAATCCACTACAGTTTTTCATCTGTGTAGTATTTAAATTCTTTTGGCAACTCTTCTATTTCAGCCAGCAAATCCCCTTGAGACTAGAAGCTCCTCATGTTTATAGTCATTTACTTGTTTTTTAATGTTTATTTATTTATTATTTTTAACATTTATTTATTTTTGAGAGAGAGACAGAGTGCAAGTGGGGGAGGGGCATAGAGAGAGGGGGACACAGAATCTGAAGTGGGTTCCAGGCTCTGAGCTATCAGCACAGAGTTGAAGGCAGGGCTCGAACTCATGAGCCATGAGATCATTATCTGAGCCTAAGTCAGATGCTTACCCGACCAAACCACCCAGGCACCTCCCTAATGTTTGTGTATTTATTTATTTTGGAGAGGAGGGAGGGGCAGAGAGAGAGGGAGAGAGAGAATCCCAACCAGATTCTGCACTACCAGAGCAGAGCCCCACACAGGGCTCAAACCTACAAACCATGAGATCACGACCTGAGCCAAAAGCCATCCAGCCCGATATGGGGCTCGAGCCTGTGAACTGTGAGATCTTGACCTGAGCTGAAGTCAGCTGCTTGACTGAGCCACCCAGGTGCCCCAGTAACTTTGTCTTAATTATCTCTCTCAAGGGTGCCTCCTTCCTCTAGTATTCTAGAATTTATTGAATAAATTCAAGTAGATGATACACCATTTTTAAAATTATTATTTTTACTTTTACAGAGTGCACTTGGGGGAGGAGCAGAAGGAGAGAGAGAGAGAGAGAGAGAGAGAGAGAATCTCAAGCTCACTATGGAGCCCTATAAGGGGCTCTATCTCACAACCCTGGGATCATGACCTGAGCCAAAATCAAGATGTGGTTGCTCAACAGACTGAGCCACCCAGGTGCCTGACTCTATACCATTTGTAAATCAAAGTCCTCTACAAATATATCACTGTTGTTATTAAGTTGTATGTTTTTAGGGGTGCCTGAATGGCTCAGTCAGTTAAGCATCTGACTTCAGCTTGGGTCAGGATCTCATGATTTGTGAGTTTGAGCCCTACATTGGACTCTCTGCTGTCAGCATGGACCCTGCTTTGAATCTTCTGCCCACCCCCCCCACTCCCCACCCTTCCCCCACTTGTTCTCTCTCTCTCTCTGTGTCTCTTGTTCTCTCTCTGTCTCTCATTCTCTCTCTCTCAATAAACTTTTAAAAAAAGATGTAAGTTTTTAATGCATATCACAGTTCTTTCTTTTCAGATTCTTTTTTTTAAATATATGAAATTTATTGTCAAATCGGTTTCCATACAACACCCAGTGCTCATCCCAAAAGATGCCCTCTTCAATGCCCATCACCTACCCTCCCCCCCCCCCATCAACCCTCAGTTTGTTCTCATTTTTAAAGAGTCTCTTATGCTTTGGCTCTCTCCCACTCTAACCTCTCTCTCTCTTTTTTTTTTTCCCCCTTCCCCTCCCCCATGGGTTCCTGTTAAGTTTCTCAGGATCCACATAAGAGTGAAAACATATGGTATCTGTCTTTCTCTGTATGGCTTATTTCACTTAGCATCACACTCTCCAATTCCGTCCACGTTGCTACAAAGGGCCATATTTCATTCTTTCTCATTGCCACATAGTACTCCATTGTGTATATAAACCACAATTTCTTTATCCATTCATCAGTTGATGGACATTTAGGCTCTTTCCACAATTTGGCTATTGTTGAGAGTGCTGCTATAAACATTGGGGTACAAGTGCCCCTATGCATCAGTACTCCTGTATCCCTTGGGTAAATTCCTAGCAGTGCTACATCTGGGTCATAGGGTAGGTCTATTTTTAATTTTCTGAGGAACCTCCACACTGTTTTCCAGAGTGGCTGCACCAGTTTGCATTCCCACCAACAGTGCAAGAGGCTTCCCGTTTCTCCACATCCTCTCCAGCATCTATAGTCTCCTGATGTGTTCATTTTGGCCACTCTGACTAGCATGAGGTGATTATCTGAGTGTGGTTTTGATTTGTATTTCCCTGATGAGGAGCGACGTTGAGCATCTTTTCATGTGCCTGTTGGCCATCCGGATGTCTTCTTTAGAGAAGTGTCTATTCATGTTTTCTGCCCATTTCTTCACTGGATTATTTGTTTTTCAGGTGTGGAGTTTGGTGAGCTCTTTATAGATTTTGGATACTAGCCCTTTGTCCGATAAGTCATTTGCAAATATCTTTTCCCATTCCGTTGGTTGCCTTTTAGTTTTGTTGATTGTTTCCTTTGCTGTGCAGAAGCTTTTTATCTTCATGAGGTCCCAATAGTTCATTTTTGCTTTTAATTCCCTTGCCTTTGGGGATGTGTCAAGTAAGAAATTGCTACGGCTGAGGTCAGAGAGGTCTTTTCCTCTTTTCTGATTCTTACCTTCGGTCACTCTTCAAACATTATTTCAGAGCCGACAATGTGCCAGGCACTGTGCTAGGATATAAGTATGAATGTGACATTGTCCCTGACTCTCCACATTATGTCACATCTCCTTTCTCCTTAAATCTCTAATACTTCATTTTCTCTTATTGTCAACTGGTGATCTCACTTTACACTTCGTTGAAGGAAGAGAAGCCAACAGGCACTAATTACCTTGCCTCACCATCCAATCTACCAACCCACCTAACTCTGAACACATGTAGTCTCTCTTTTCACAAGGAAAACGCATACCCTCTCCTCTCCAGGGCTCTGGATTGCATGCCTGCCACGTTTTACTCGGACCATTATCTGCTCTTTTCTGCAAAATGCCTTCGTGTTTTCAATAAGTAAACTCTAGGGTCCACACCCTCGACGGCTTCTGCCCTGACTCTGCATCCTTTCACAGTGAAACTCATCAACAATTGCCTGTGTTTGCTCTTCACTTTCTCACTTCTCCATCTCCTCCAACCCACTTCAATTATATGTTCATTGAATTTGCTGAAATAACCTTCATCAAATCTGTCACCAGTGACTTCACCTTGCCAAAGACAATGCCAGTGTTCAGTGCTCTCTAATTTGACCACACTTCAGGATTTGGCAGAGATGACCATTTCCTCTTACTTAGAACACATTCCATTGTTGGCTTCTATTACCATATACTGTCAATTTTCCCTCCTACATCACTGGAATTTCTTCTGGGTCACCTCTTCCTTTACTCTGCCTGTGTATATTAAGTGCCCTAGGTGTCTATTTTAGGACCTCTTTTCTTCTGCAGTTAATGTCACATCATAGGTGATTATATCCAGTCTCATTGCTTTAAATACAATCTATATGTTGAAGAGTTATAAAATTATGTGTCCAACTCTGATATCTCCCCTGATCTACACACTTAAATATTTATCTGCCTTCTTACATCTCTACTTGCATCCCTTAGTGCATCTTAAATATAACAAGACAAAATCAGAATGTTTTCCTGAAAATGCTTTCCTTTTCCAGGAAAGACTTGAGTAAAAGGATCCCCACTCACCCAGCGATTCCTCTTGCCACCACATCCAATTCATCAATGAGTCTTCTCAGCCCTACTGCAAACTGGAACCTAATCAAACCTCTGCTCACCACCATAAGTACTATGACCTTCATCCAAACCACCCTCACCTCTTGCCTGGATGGCAGCAATGGCAATATGAACATTATCTATGTTTATCTTCTTGCCTACCACTCAAGAAGCCAGAGAAACTTTTCAAAAGAAAATCACATGACTGCCCTACCTAAAACCCTCTGATAGCTTCCTCTTGCCATTAGAGTAAAACTGCAGTTCCTGTCCAAGTCCCCCGAGACCCGCATAGCTTTCTGACCTCATCAGCTACCACTCTCCTCCTGTTCACTGAGCACAGGGCCGGCCTTACAGCCCTCATTTAATGCCAAATGCATTTCTGCCTTAGGATTTGCTCTTACTATTCCCTATTCTAGAAATACTCTTCCCACAGATCTCTTCCCTGGGTAGACTCCTTCCCTTCATTCACTTCCTGGAGCTGCCAGTGCAAATGCTGGCTCCTCAGATCCCCTCATCATTCTGTCCAAAGTATCCTCCCACCCACTGCCCACCTCCAAAGTCATTCTATTCCCCATTACTCTGTTTTATTTTTTCATAAGACTTACTACTACCTGAAAGTATTTACTTGTTGACATTATTTTGTCTTCCTCCTCACTAGAATGTTAAGGCAAAGGGCACGGCTCTCATGGCTCAACCCTATGTCCCCAGTGTCCGGCAGACAGATGTTCAGTAAACATTTGTTAAATAAATAAATAATTGAATGAATGAATGAGTGGGAAGACATGGAAGACAGCATAATGATAACCCTCAGTGATACAAACTGTGACAGAGAAAACCAACCAAGGAAATGGTCCTTGAAGAGAAGCAGTATCATAAGATAATCCAATTGCTCAATAATTCTTTTTGCTTTGAAAATGTAAGATTACATTTTTATCATTCAGATCTTAAATATTTAAAGATAGTTAAACTAAACACCTTTCATATAGGAAATCTCACTTTTCACCCCTTTCCACTTTTCAGGTCCAGATGGGTCTTCCTAATTAAGGCCCATATCTCATTTCTTATTACCTTTTCAGGCTTCTACAACATATTCTTCACAAAAACAAGAGCAAATTAATAGACCAGAACAGCTATCTGTATTTTTGAGATGCTATAGTTACTTGAAATCGTAGACTTTGCTAAGAGCAGGACAATTGCTTTTGAGATTTCTGTGAAATACTATGATAGTCAAAATTAATAGGTGTATTTGAAATAAATTATCAAAGAGTGTCATACATTTTGATCTTTAGGTCTTTTTTTTGTATTTTTTAATTGAGGTATAACTCAACATTATATTAGTTTCGACAGTACAGCATAATGATTAGGTAATCATATATATTATGAAATGATCACTACATATCTACTTAACATCCATCACCACACATAGTTAAAGAGTTTTTTTTTCTTGTGATGAAAACTTTTAAGATCTGTCAGCAACTTGCAAATATGCAACACAGTATTATTAACTATAGTCACCATGCTGTACATTATATCTCCATGACTGATTTATCTTATAAATGGAAGTTTTGACCCCCTTTTCCCATTTTACCCACTCCTCACCCCCTGCTTCTGGCAACCATCAATCTGTTTTTTTAAACTATGAACTCATATTTTTTTGTTTCGTTGTTTTTTAGATTCTACATTTAAGTGAGATCATATAGTATTTGTCTTTCTCTGACTTACTTCACCTAGCACGGTGCCCTCAAGGTGCATCCATGTTGTTGCAAATGGCAAAATTTTATTTTATTTTTTTGTAATACCTGAATAATGTTCCAGATCTGTTTTCAGATCTTGACCATTGTAAATCATGCTGTAAAGAAATGAGTGTGCATACATCTTTTCAAGTTTATGTTTTCAATTTCTTCCAATAAATACCCAGAGGTGGGATTCCTAGATTATATGATAGTCCTATTTTTAATTTTTGAGGAAACTTCATACTGTTTTTACCACAGTGGCTGCTCCAATTTATATTCCTACCAGCAGGGCACAAGGCTTCACTTTTCTCCACATTCTCACCAACACTTGTTATTTCTTGTCTTTTTGATACTAGCCATTCTAACAGGTGGTTTTGATTTACATTTCCCTGATGATGATTGGTGATGTTGAGCGACTTTTCTAGAAAAATATCTATTCAGATCCTCTACCCATTTTAAAATCAGATTTTTTTTTGCTATTGAGTCATAAGAGTTCTTTATATATTTTGAATATTAAACCCTTATCAGATATATAACTTGAAAATATTTTTCCTCATTTAGAAGTTGTCTTTTCATTTTGTTAATGGTTTCCTTTACTGTGAACACGTCTTTTAGTTTGATGTAGTCAGTCCCATTTGTTTATTTTTGCCCTTGTTGCTTTTGCTTTGGCATCAAATCCAAAACATTATCTACTAAGACTGATATCAGGGAGCTTACTGCTTATGTTATCTTCCGGCAGTTCTATTGTTTCAGGTCTTACATTCAAGTCTTTAGTCCATTTTGAGTTGACTTTTGTGTATGGTGTCAGATAGTGCTCCAGTTTCATACTTTTGCATGTGGTTATCCAGTTTTCCCATACTTTCCCCATTGTATATTCTTGGTTCTTCTTTAAAAAAAAAAAATAATTGTTGAAACAGCACGCTGAGAAGAAAGGAAGACGGCGGCGTAGGAGGACGCTGGGCTCACCGCATCCTGCTGATCACTTAGATTCCACCTACACTGGCCTAAATAACCCAGAAAACTGCCAGAAGACTAGCAGAACAGATTCTCTGGAGCCAAGCGCAGATGAGAGGCCCAAGGAAGAGGGTAGAAGGGTGGAGAGGCGGTGCGCGCTACACGGACTGGCAGGAGGGAGTCGGAGCGGTTATTTCAGCAAATTCAATGAACATATAATTGAAGTGGGTTGGAGGAGATGGAGAAGTGAGAAAGTGAAGAGCAAACACAGGCAATTGTTGATGAGTTTCACTGTGAAAGGATGCAGAGTCAGGGCAGAAGCCGTCGAGGGTGTGGACCCTAGAGTTTACTTATTGAAAACACGAAGGCATTTTGCAGAAAAGAGCAGATAATGGTCCGAGTAAAACGTGGCAGGCATGCAATCCAGAGCCCTGGAGAGGAGAGGGTATGCGTTTTCCTTGTGAAAAGAGAGACTACATGTGTTCAGAGTTAGGTGGGTTGGTAGATTGGATGGTGAGGCAAGGTAATTAGTGCCTGTTGGCTTCTCTTCCTTCAACGAAGTGTAAAGTGAGATCACCAGTTGACAATAAGAGAAAATGAAGTATTAGAGATTTAAGGAGAAAGGAGATGTGACATAATGTGGAGAGTCAGGGACAATGTCACATTCATACTTATATCCTAGCACAGTGCCTGGCACATTGTCGGCTCTGAAATAATGTTTGAAGAGTGACCGAAGGTAAGAATCAGAAAAGAGGAAAAGACCTCTCTGACCTCAGCCGTAGCAATTTCTTACTTGACACATCCCCAAAGGCAAGGGAATTAAAAGCAAAAATGAACTATTGGGACCTCATGAAGATAAAAAGCTTCTGCACAGCAAAGGAAACAATCAACAAAACTAAAAGGCAACCAACGGAATGGGAAAAGATATTTGCAAATGACTTATCGGACAAAGGGCTAGTATCCAAAATCTATAAAGAGCTCACCAAACTCCACACCTGAAAAACAAATAATCCAGTGAAGAAATGGGCAGAAAACATGAATAGACACTTCTCTAAAGAAGACATCCGGATGGCCAACAGGCACATGAAAAGATGCTCAACGTCGCTCCTCATCAGGGAAATACAAATCAAAACCACACTCAGATAATCACCTCATGCTAGTCAGAGTGGCCAAAATGAACACATCAGGAGACTATAGATGCTGGAGAGGATGTGGAGAAACGGGAAGCCTCTTGCACTGTTGGTGGGAATGCAAACTGGTGCAGCCACTCTGGAAAACAGTGTGGAGGTTCCTCAGAAAATTAAAAATAGACCTACCCTATGACCCAGATGTAGCACTGCTAGGAATTTACCCAAGGGATACAGGAGTACTGATGCATAGGGGCACTTGTACCCCAATGTTTATAGCAGCACTCTCAACAATAGCCAAATTGTGGAAAGAGCCTAAATGTCCATCAACTGATGAATGGATAAAGAAATTGTGGTTTATATACACAATGGAGTACTATGTGGCAATGAGAAAGAATGAAATATGGCCCTTTGTAGCAACGTGGACGGAATTGGAGAGTGTGATGCTAAGTGAAATAAGCCATACAGAGAAAGACAGATACCATATGTTTTCACTCTTATGTGGATCCTGAGAAACTTAACAGGAACCCATGGGGGAGGGGAAAGGAAAAAAAGAAAAAAAAGAGGTTAGAGTGGGAGAGAGCCAAAGCATAAGAGACTCTTAAAAACTGAGAGCAAACTAAGGGTTGATGGGGGGTGGGAGGGAGGGTAGGGTAGGTGATGGGCATTGAAGAGGGCATCTTTTGGGATGAGCACTGGGTGTTGTATGGGAACTAATTTGACAATAAATTTCATATAATAAAAAAAAATTAATTGTTGGGAATGCAAACTAGTGCAGCCACTCTGGAAAACAGTATGGAGTTTCCTCAAAAAACTAAAAATAGAGGTACCCTACGACCCAACAATTGCACTACTAGGTATTTATCCAGGGGATACAGGTGTTTTGTTTCGAAGGGACACATGCACCCCCATGTTTATAGCAGCACTATCAACAATAGCCAAAGTATGGAAAGAGCCCAAATGTCCATCGATGGATGAATGGATGAAGAAGAGGTGGTATATGTATATAAATTGGAGTATTACTCGGCAATCAAAAAGAATGAAATCTTGCCATTTTCAACTACATGGATGGAAGTGGAGGGTATTATGCTAAGTGAAATTATTCAGAGAAAGACAAATATCATATGAGGACTTTAAGAGACAAAACGTATGAACATAAGGGAAGGGAAGGGAAGCAAAAATAATATAAAAACAGGGAGGGGGACAAAACATAAGAGACTCATAAATATGGAGAACAAACAGAGGGTTACTGGAGGGGTTGTGAGAGGGGGGATGGGCTAAATGGGTAAGGGGCACTAAGGAATCTACTCCTGAAATCATTGTTGCACTATATGTTAACTAATTTGGATATAAATTTAAAAAAAATAAAAAATTAAATTAAAAAATAAAACACACACACACAAATTAATTGGCCAGGTGAGCCTGGGTGGCTCAGGTCATGATCTCAGGGTTTGTGGGTTCGAGCCTTGCGTCAGGCTCTGTCTTGACAGCTCAGAGCCCGGAGCCTGTTTCGGATTCTGTGTCTCCCTCTCTCTCTCTGCCCCTCCCCAGTTGTGCTCTCTCTCTTGAAAATAAATAAACATTAAAAAAAATTAATTTACAGGGACACCTGGGTGGCTTAGTCAGTTAAACATCCAACTTCGGCTCAGGTCACGATATCACAGTTCATGAGTTCAAGCCCCATGTTGGAATCTGGACTGACAGCTTGGAGCTCAGAGCCTGGAGCCTGTTTCGGATTCTGTGTCTCCCTCTCTCTCTCTGCCCCTTCCCTGCTCATGCTCTGCCTCTTTCTCTCTCAAAAATAAATAAACATTAAAAAAGTTAATTGATCATATATGTGTGGATTTATTTCTGGGTTCTCTATTCTGTTCTTTTGATCTTGTCTGGTTTTATGCCAATACAATACTGTTTTGATTACTATAGCTTTGTAATACAGTTTGAAATCAGGGAGCATGATGCTTTGTTCTTCTTTCTCAAGATTGCCTTGGCTATTTGGAGTCTTTTGTGGTTCCATACAAGTTTTAAGATTATTCTATTTACGTGAAAAATACCATTGGGAAATTGATGGGTATTGAGTTGAATGTGTGGATTGATTTAGGTAGTGTGGACATTTTAACAGTATTAATTCTTCCCATCTTTGAGCATGGAATATCTTTCCATTTATTTGTGTCTTCAATTTCTATCAATAATGTCTTATAGTTTTCAGTGTACAGGTCTTTTACCTCCTTGGTTAAATTTGTTCCTAGGAATTTTAATGTGTTGGAGTCAATTGTAAATGAGACTCTTTTCTTATTTTCTCTTTCTGATAATTCATTATCCATGTATGAAAATGCAACAGGTTTCTGTATGCTGATTTTTCATCCTGCAAATTTACTGAATTTATCTACTAGTTCTAACAGGTTTTTGGTAAATTCTTCATGGTTTTCTATCTATAATATGTCATCTTCAGATAATGACAATTGTACTTCTTCCTTTCCAGTTTAAATAACTTTTATTTCTTTTTCTTGCCTAATTGCTGTGGGTAGGACTTCCAAAACCGGCAAGAGTGGGCATCCTTGTCTTATTTGTGATCTTGGAGAAAAAGCTTTCAACTTTTTGCCACTGAATATGATGTTAGCTGTGGGCTTGTCATATATAATCTTTATTATGTTGAGGTACATTCCCTCTAGATCTACTTTGTTGCATTTTTTTTTTTTTTTACCATAAATGGATGTTGAATTTTGTCAAATGCTGTTTCTTCAACTATTGAGATGATCACATGATTTTTTTTTTAATGTTTATCCATTTTGACAGCAAGAGAGAGACAGAGTGCAAGTGGGGGAAGGGCAGAGAAAGAGGGAGACACAGAATCTGAAACAGACTCTAGGCTCCGAGCTGTCAGCACAGAGCCCAATGTCGGGCTTGAACTCATGAACTGTGAGATTGTGACCTGAGCGGAAGTCGGATGCTTAACTGACTGAGCCACCCAGACACCCCATGATCACATGATTTTTAATCCTTCATTTTGTTAATGTGGTGTGCCACACTGATAGATTTGTTGATGTTGAGCCACCCTTGAATCTCTGGAATGAATCCCCCTTGATTATGATTATGATATATGATCCTTTAAAATTTTTTATTTATTTTTATTTTTTAATTTTTAAATGTTTATTTTTTTAAAAGAGAGTACAAACAGGGGAGAGGCAGAGAGCAGGGGTGGGTGGAACATGAAACAAAGGATCCAAAGCAGGCTCCGTGCTGACAGCAGAGAGCCAGATGCGGAGCTTGAACCCACCAACCCCAAGATCTTGATCTGAGCCCAAGTCTGACACTTAACCAACTGAGCCACCCAGGCACCGCAATGGATGATCCTTTTAATGTATTCTTGAATTTGGCTTACTAATATTTTGTTGATGATTTTTGCACCTATGTTCATCAGGGATATTGACCTGTAATTTTCTTTTTTTTGAAGTTTTTATTTTAATTCCAGTTAGCTAACATACAGTGTTATATTAATTTCAGGTGTACATATAGTGATCTAACAATTCCATTCATCCCCTGGTGCTTATCAACACAAGTGTACTTCTTAATCCCCAACATCTATTTAGTTCATCTCCCCACCCACTCCCTCCAGGTAACCATCAGCTTGTTCTCTAATTAAGAGTCTGTTGTTTGGTTTATCTCTTTTTTTTTTTTTTTTTTGCTTGTTTGTTTTGTTTCTTAAATTCCACATATGAGTAAAATGGTATTTATCTTTTCCTGATGGCCTGTAATTTTCTTTTCTTTTTAATGTTTTATTTATTTTTGACAGAGAGAGAGACAGAGCATGAGTGGGGGAGGGGCAGAGAGAGGGAGACACGGAATCCAAAGCAGGCTCCAGGCTCTGAGCTGTCAGCACAGAGCCGGATGTGGGGCTCAAACTCACAGACCGCGAGATCATGACCTGAGCCGAAGCTGGGTGCTCAACTGCCTGAGCCACCCATGCGCCCCAAATGTTTATTATTTATTTTTGAGAGAGAGAGAGAGAGAGAGTACAAACAGGGAAGGGGCAGAGAGAGAGGGAGAGACACAGAATCTGAAGCAGGCTGAGCTGTCAGCACAGAGCTCAATGCAGGACTCAAACTCAGGAACTGTGAAATCACGACCTGAGCTGAAGTCAGACGCTTAACTGACTACGCCACCCAGGTGCCCCCTGATGGCCTGTAATTTTCTTGTCTTGTGGTGTCCTCCTCATCTGGTTTTAGTGGCAGGGTAATGCTGGCTTCATAAAATGAGTTTGGAAGTGTTTCTTCCTCTTCTATTATTTGGAAAACTTTGAGAAAAATTAATATTAGTTCTTCTTTTTCATTGTTTGGTAGAATTCACCAGTGAAGCTTTCTGGTCCTGAACTTTTCTTTGTTGGGAGGTTTTTGATTATTGATTCAATCTCATTATTGGTAATCAGTCTGTTCAGATTTTCTATTGCTTCATGATTCAGTATTGGAAGGTTGTATATTTCTATCAATTTATCTATTTCTTCTAGGTTGTCTAATTTGTTGGTGTAAAATCGTTCATTACTATGATATTTTGGTCCTCTTATGATCCTTTTGATCCTTTGTACCTGTTGTAACATCTTCTCTTTTTCTTTCATATTGATTTCATTTGAGTCCTTTTTTTTTTTTTTTTTTGGTGACTCTAGCTAAAAGTTTGTTAATTTTATTTGTCTTTTCAAAGAGCCAGCTCCTTGTTTCATTGATCTGTTCCATTGTTTTTTTAGTCTCTATTTCATTTATTTCTGCTCTTATCTTTGTTATTTCTTTCCTCCTACTAACTTTAGGATTTATTTGTTCTTCTTTTTCCTTGAGTAGCACATCAGGTTGTTTTTGGTTTTTTGGTTTGTTTTTTTTTTTAGATTTTTCTATGAAGTTCCCTCTTAGAGCTGCTTTTGTTGCATCTCATATATTTTGGTGTGCTGTATTTCCATTTCCATTTGTCTTGAAGTATTTTTCAAATTTCTCTTTTGATATCTTCATTGACCCATTGGTGTTCAGTAGCATGTTGTTTAATCTCCACATAATTGTGAATTTTCCAGTTTTCTTTTTTAGTTGACTTCTAGTTTCATACCACTGTGGTCAGAAAAGATACTTGATATTATTCCAATCTTCTAAAATGTATTAAAACTTATTTTGTGGCCTAGCATATGATCTGTTCTAGAGAATGTTCCATGTGCACTTGAGAGGAATGTGTATTTTGCTGCTTTTGGGTGGGATGTTCTGTATATATCTATTAAGTCCATCTGGTCTAATGTGTCATTTAGAGCCAGTGTTTCATTATTGATTTTCTGTCTGGATGATCTATCCATTGATAATGATGGGGTATTAAGTACCTTACTATTATTGTATTGCTATCTATTTCTTCATTTAGGTCTGTTAATATTTCCTTTATATATTTAGGGCTTCTATACTGGTTGCATACACATTTATAAATGTTATATCCTTTTGTTGGATTGACACTTTTATCACTCTGTAATGTCTTTTTCCCTCTTTTTACAGTCTTTGTTTTAAAGTCTATTCTGTTGGGAGCCTGGGTGGCTCAATTGGTTAAGCATCTGACTCTTAGTTTCAGCTCAAGTCATGATCTCATGGTTTGTGAGTTTGAGCCCCATGTCGGGCTCTGTGCTGACAGTGCGGAGCCTACCTCTGTCTCCCTCTCTCTCTGGCCCTCCCCCACAAATAAATAAATAAACATTAAAAAAATAAAAAATAAATAAAGTCTATTTGGGCTGACCTAAGTATAGATGCTCCAGCTTTCTTTTGGTTTCCATATACATGAAGTAGCTTTTTCCACCTCTTCACTTCCAGTCTGTGTGTGTCCTTACATCTCAAGTGAGTCTCTTGCAGGTAGCATATATATGTGTCTTGTTTTATTGTGTTTTTTCTTTCTAAATTTTTATATCAGGTTTATTGAGGCAAAATTTATATAAAGTAAAATTCACATATACATATACATTTTACATATACAGTTCTATGAATTTTGACAAAAGTATATAGTCATGTAACCACCACCACAATCAAGATCTCTTCCAGAGAGAGAGAAAGAGAGAACAAGAAACAGACTTTTAACTATAAAAACAAATTGATGGTTACCAGAGGGGAGGGGCTGAGGGTGAGTGGGTAAAATAGATGATGGGGATTAAAGAGTACACTTCCCATGATGAGCACTGAATAATTTATAGAATTGATGAATCTCTACATTATACACTTGAAACTAATATAACACTGTGTGTTAACTATAATGAAATTAAAATTTAAAACTTAATTAAAAATATATAGAGATTATTTCTATCATCCCAAAGTTTCCTCATGCCTCTTTGTAATTAATCTTCTTCCACCCCTTGTCTACCACTTATTCTGACAGTATAATTTTGCCTTATCCAGAATGGAATCATAATGATTTTTTGGTAATGTTTTTGAGACTCATTCATGTCACATGCCTGAGTGGTCTTTCCTTTTTTTTTTTTTTTTATTTAAAATTTTTTTAATGTTTATTATTTATTTTTGAGAGAGAGAGACAGAGTGTGAGCAGGGGAGGTGCAGAGAGAAAGGGAGACACAGAATCCAAAGCAGCTCCAGGCTCTGAGCTGTCAGCATACAGCCCGAGGCGGGGCTCGAACTCATGAACTGTGAGATCATGACCTAAGCTGGAGTCGGAAGCTTAACTGACTGAGTCACCCAGGTGCCCCTGGTCTTTCTTTTTTATTGCTAAAGTAGTACTTGATTCTATGATTATATTATAATTTGGTTATCTCTTTCTGTGCTAAGTGCATTTTGAGATATTATATCCAGAAATAAGGTTTTCTGGAAGGCATTTTGGGTTTACTAAATAAACATTTATTGAGCCTCTACTATGCCTGTGGATTCTGAGGTGAATAGAATGCAGTTTCTTTTGAAGGGAGACTAACAGAGCAGGTGAAAAAATAGGACATGAGTTTTCTTATTGTTTTTATAAAGGCCCTACTAGAAGCCAAGTTTTGTGAGACTGAAAACTCTTTGAAACATAAATACATATGGTATTTAATTAAGGAATTCTTTCACAAATACATTTTTTTAGTTCTGTTCACACACTTTATTGTGTATGTTCAATTTTACTGTTTGTAATGTCCCAATTAAAATCTTAAGATGGAATAATATAGTAATTAAGAACACAAGCTTTAGAATCACAGTAACATGGATTTAATTACTGTGTTTGTTTCTTCTTTGGTATTGCAGACATTTTTTGTTTTGTCTTTCCAGAACAGCAGCCTCTATTCTAGAAAATTCCCCCTCAGACTGATTTCTCATGAAAGCTGCCATCTCTTAGGCATTGACTCCCCAAGTGCTGAATCCTCCTGCTTTCCTAACTTGGCTCTTCTTTTCCCATCACACTTTTGTTTGGGCACCAGATCCCTCTCTGTTTTGTGACTGATTCAGAAATAACAGAGCTAGGTTGTTAGTTGTCTGTTTGTTTGTTTGTTTGTTTTTAATGCTAGGAACTTTGCTAAACCTTTTAATGCATTATCTCATTTAATTGTGACAACCACAATGAGTCATGATGCAGTAAATATTATCCTTATTTTTCACATGAAGAAACAGATGTTTAGAGATTTTATGAAAGTCACAGGGCTAGTAGGTGGTGGAACCAGCTCCCTTCAAAACCCTTGTGCATAGTCACAAACTGTGGCTCTCAGAAGCCAAAACCCCACTCCTAACCCAGGACATGTCCAGTGGAGCCTCTGGTCTCCTGCTCTATGGGTGGGTGGAGGAGTATTCAAGGTCTTGTTTCACCTCCACTATACTTTAACTTTACTGGCATCATGGATTCCATGAGTCTTGTTAAATACTGGGTAGTTTTCACTACTATTTTTAGTTCCTTCACCACTTACAGGAATGCCTCAGCCTTGTTATCATAGTCTTTGACTGCGTTCAATATGACATTTATCTCTTTCAAAATAGACATGATCCCTCTAATCTTATCTGTCTGTGATTTGGGGTTTTCTTAGTTTCCCTTGTTGCAATGTTTTCTACAGGTACCTATTGCTTTGTTACTCCTCTTTGGAGCTGCAACATTTTTTTCATTGAAACTGGGTTAAGTTCTTTCATTTTGTTTAGTGTTTTGTTGGGACAGATCTACTAAACTATTCTATCCTGCCTATTACACTACAATAGACTGAATGTTTATGTCCCACAAATTTATATGTCGAAATCCAAACCCTCAAGGTGATGGTATTAGAAGGTGGGGGCTTTGAGAGGTGATTAGCCCTCATGAATGGGATTAGTGCTCCTCCAAGAAAGACCCTTTGCTCCTTCTGCCATGTAAAGTTACAGTGAAAAGATGGCCATCTATGGAAAGTGGGCTCTTACCAGACTAAATCTGCCAGCAGCTTGATCTTGGGCTTCTTAGCTTCCAGAATTGTGAGAAATAAATTTCTATTGTTTATAAACTACTCAATTAGTGCTATTTTGTTATAGCTGCCCAAACGGACTAAGACATATACCTAGAACAGTGTCATTTAAACTCTAGGACACAACTCATTAGTGAGATGTGAAAACAATTTATGGGTTGTTACCAGTATTTTTAAAACAGAAAATAGAATTGAAAATATCAGAGTGTATTATACATGTTAAGGATTAATATAATTTTGTGAAACATTTGTCTCAATTGTGTGTGTATGTGTTACAGTATAAAATATATTTCTCACTGTGAGTGATGGTCAAAAAGGCTTGAGAATGCCTTTCTTAAAGAATCCTCCCTTGGGAATGTCCTGTTTTATCCCATAGGAAGATAATATTTTCATTCATCTTTCTATAGCTCAACTAAACCACAAAAAATGGCATTTATTAGATTTCACAGTTGTGACAATTATCTAAAGAACTGAAGCATAACCTGTAAGTATCCTAGATCTATGTCAATATATGATGTTAAAAAGCATTTCATCTTAGATGGGAAATCATCGACCAGCTTCTATAAAGTGCTTAGAACATTTCTTTTCCCAGGACACCTGGGCAGCTCAGTTGGTTGAGATCCGACTTTGGCTCAGGTCATGATCTCACAGCTTATGGGTTCAAGCACTGCATCAGGCTCTGTGCTGACATGCCAGAGCCTGGAGCCTGCTTCAGATTCTATGTCTCCCTCTTTCTCTGCTCCTCCCCAACTCATGCTTGCTCACTCTCTCTCTCTCTCTCTCTCTCTTTCTCTCTCAAAAATTAACTAATTAATTAACTTTTAAAAAAAGAACATTTCTTATCCCAAAATATAGTGCATTCAGTTTGTCCCTTGTACTTAGAGATTTTCCCACTACCAATTCCATATTCCTGGGAGAGGGCTCAGCCCATATTCCTGATGGGCTCAGTTTAGGGTAGGTGATAACTTAGATCCAATCAATAATGGCAGAGATGAAAGTTAAGAGGTCACATGATCTAGCACCAATAAGCAGGATCTATGGGTGGAGTAGGCATGAAGAGGCACACTGCCTCACAGGGGCACCTCGGTGGCTTAGTCAGTTAGGCATCTGGCTTCAACTCAGGTCATGATCTTGCAGTTTACAATTTCGAGCCCTGCATCGGGTCTGTGCTGACAGCTCAGAGCCTGGAGCCTGCTTTCGATTCTGTGTTTCCCTATCTGCTCCTCCCCTGCTCACACTCTGTCTCTCCCTCTTTCTCTCAAAAATAAATAAACATTAAAAAAAATTAAATCCTGCTTCCTGAATTTGGCATCTGAGAACATCTTTTATCAGTGTTTGTTGGGAATACCCTAATAAAGTGTCAAAATTTGATCAGTGGCACATATTTTAGGACCATTTCAATAAGGAAACTTAAGAGGCTAAAAGGAATCATCATCCTACACTTGATTTGACCCTCCATTAAAAGCGTGAGTTATTGGGGCTAATACAAACCGTTTGATCCCATCTAGTCCCACAGGGGCAGGTCTGAGCATCTTTAAATAAAAGGGCTAGAGTCTGAGCAGCAAGACCCACTGGGAGCTAACTCTGGTGCTCTGAGGCCTAAAGACAGATTCTACCTTACCAGGGCCCTGACCTCTGCCCATAAATCACCTAAACCAAGGTTCATCTCAACTTCCCATTGATTATGTCTTAAATCCTTCTAAAAAGATTTCTCAGCCTTATCATTCCATCTGACCAAACTCCTAACCATTTTGTTTCATAGGATTTTTTTTTTTTTCAGTGCTTACCATGTTTTCTTTTGAGTACGAGGCTTTGAGATAGTTACTAAGGATATATTGGAGAATGAAATAAACAGTCTCTCTCCTGATAGAGCTTATTGTCTTCATTTGTGACCAGGACTGTCTCTTATGTTTTACTGGTTTTGTTCTCTACCTCAATCTTCATTCATGGGACTTTACCTCTTCCTGAAATTTTTGCAGACTTCTTCCTTGAGCATTCTGTGAACACTGGGTCAAGGGTGAAAGGAAGAGTTACTCTGTGTCTGTACTGCAAGAAGGCACATCTTTCCTGCTTATCAGAAAACCAAAAACATTCTTAAGAGCAGCTGAAACAAATATAAAGCTTTTTTTTTTTTTTGTAGGAGATCACCAGACTGACATCTTATCTACGGAATTCTCTTCCTTAACCTATTAATTATCTCACTCAATCCTTAATTTTCTTAACAAGGTTCTAATAAGACAAATATTTGGGATCCAGCACTAATAGCTAGGATCATGGTGTCACTACCTATGGAAGTCGTGACTACACAAGCATTTTAGTGAATGTTAAAAATACTTATGAGGTGTGTCATTAGGAAATTATTACTATCAATAAGTAAATTATATATGTGAAAGTGATATTTTAAACTAATTAGAGTGGATTCAGGGTTACTCAGGGTAAGCAAACCATTCAAGATCAAATATTTTTTAACATCTCTTAAATACATGCTAGGAATTATGCTAGTCACTGAGAACATAGCACTGAACAGTCAGACAATCGAGAAGACTTGTCTGTGTTCACCCTATCGAATTCCTCTCCTCCCATTCTCTTATAAACCTACTCTAGGCTTTTGATCTCCACTACCCCTCTGACACTGTTTTTGTCCAGGTCACCAGTTACCGCTCTATCCATTGTTAAAACCAATAGTCAGTCCTTAGTCCTTCTCTACCTCACATATTTGCAGCGTTGCAAAGTTGCTCACTCCTACCTCCTTGAAATGTTCTCTTCACTTGGGTTCAGAGATATTACACCCTCTTGGTTTTCTTTCCTAAATGGAGCAGGGCTGTCCCCCAACTTCCCTAAGGCTGCTGTGCCAGGTCAAACAGGTACAAGCAATCCACCTGATTGAAGTGCTGAACAAGTTTAAAAGAGAATTACAGAATCATTTCTTTTTATGCTTACAGTACTTAATTAAGGTATAATTTATAAATAGAAAAATGCACAAACCTGATTTCGACGAGTGCATATACCAGTGTAACTAACACTCAGATCAAGATATATCATCCCAGAAAGTTCTTTTGTGCCCCTTTCCACTCACCCCAACCCAAAGGCAACCAATTTCCTACTTTCCCTCATCAAAGATTAGTTTTGCCTATTCTTGAATTTCATACAAAGGGAATAGTACAGTATGTATTCTTATTGTCATGTGTTTCTTTCACCTGCATGGTTTTTGGATTCAGTCATGTCATTACATATATAAGGAGTTTGTTCTTTTTTATTGCCACTCTATGAATACACCACAGTTGTTTACTCATTCTGTTGGTGAGGAGGTTGGTGAGGAGGTTGTTTCCTGACATGGGCTACAATGAATAAAACTACGATAATAAGTGTACTATTAACATTTGCCTTTTTGTGGACATACACATTTCTCTTGGGCTATATATCTGGGAGTGGAATGGATGGGTACTAAGGTAGGTGTATGTCTAACTTTATAAAAACTGCCAATTTTCCAAAGCAGTTGACCCCTCAACATCGTGTGGTGGTTCCGATCGCTCCACATTCTTGTCAATACTTATCAGTGGACCAAGGTCAGGCCTTCCTTCCGCTCTACCAGCTTGTACCCTCAGCTCCCCTCAGTCCCCTTTGTAAACTCCTGAACTGAAAGCCTGGACAACTTCAAAAGCAAATGGTGGAGTCAGTCTTTTAAATATGAGTCATTCTGGTGGGTGCGTATTGGTATCCCATTGTGGTTTTAATTTTAATTTTTCTGATGACAAATGATGTTGAGCAAGCACATTTTCATAAGCTTACTGGCCATTCGAATATCTTCTTCATGAAATAATGGTTTAAGTTTTTTTGCCTGTAATTATAGTTTTGTTTGACTTATTGTTGACTTGAAGGCTCTGTGAATCCTTCATCAGATATATGTACTGTGAATAGTTTCTTCCAGTTTTTGTCTGAATATTTTGATGAGATGAAATTTTAAATTTTGATGAAGTACAATTTGTCAGATTTTTCATCTATTTGTAATGACTTTTACGTCCTGCATAAGAAAGCTTTGCTTATGCTGAGGCAGTGAAGTTTTGCCCCTATGTTTTCTCTTCTAATGTTTACAGTTTTAGTTTTCATATTCAGTTTTACAATGCTGACTGAGAAGGCCACTGTCAGTCACTCAGAGAACGGCAGTTGTGTCTTGTCTCCTTGCTTCCCTCCTTGCATCCCTGCTGCCCCTTCCCAACACAACAGCCATAGTGACCCTTTAAAAACATCATGTAGGTGGGGCACCTGAATGGCTCAGCCGGTTAGGTGTCTGACTTCAGCTCGTGTCATGATCTCACTGCTATGGGTTTGAGCCCTGCATCAGTCTCTGTGCTGACAGCTCAGAGCCTGCTTCAGATTATGTCTCCACCTCTCTGCCCCTGCTCTGCTCACTCTCTGTCTCTCAAATATAAAATAAGATATAAAAATATTTTTTTTAATATTTATTTATTTTTGAGACAGAGAGAGACAGAGCATGAACAGGGGAGGGTCAGAGAGAGAGGGAGACACAGAATCTGAAACAGGCTCCAGGCTCTGAGCTGTCAGCACATAGCCGGACGCGGGGCTCAAACTCATGGACCGCAAGATCATGACCTGAGCCAAAGTCGGACGCTTAACCGACTGAGCCACCCAGGCGCTCCTAAAAATATTAAAAAAAAAAACATCATTCAGGGGGCACCAGGTAGCTCAGTTGGTTGAGCATCTCACTCTTGAACTCATGAACATGATTTTCTCATGCTAAGAATTTGGTATTTTAGAGGAGCACCTAAGTGGCTCAGCTGGTTAAGCCTCCGACTTCAGCTCAGGTCATGATCTCACAGTTTGTGGGTTCGAGCCCCATGTCGGGCTCTGCACTGATAGCCCAGAACCTGTTTGGGATTCTCTCCCTCTCTCTCTGCCCCTCCCTGGCTCGCTCCCTCTCTCTCTCTCTCTCAAAATAAATACATAAATAAATAAATAAGTAAATAAACATAAATTTTTTTTAAAAAACAAAATAAAATAAAAACATCATTCAGATCATGTCATTCCTCTCATCAAAAACCCTGGTGACTCCCCACTTTATTCACAGTGAAACCCAAACTCCTTGCAGGGGCCCAGCAGGCCCTGTGTGACCTGGCCCCTTTATTATTTTCCTGAGTATCATCACTGCTCCCAGCCTGGTTCGCTCTGCTTCAGTCACATTGGCCTCCTTGCCTTTCACAGAATGTGAACACACCAGATAAACTCATGCCTCCGCTCTTCCGTTTCCTCTGCCTCAAATGCTCTTTGCAGATATACATATGGAAAAGAACCCTCATATCCTTCAAGTCTTTGTTCAAGTGTCTCCTTGATGAGGCTGACCTTGACCACTATGCTTTCCATCTCTGCACTTCGAGTCTTCCTAACCCTGCTCTGTTAGTCCATAGCACTTAGCACCTCTTACATACATGGTGTTCTTATTTATTGTGTTTACTTATTGTCTGTCTCCCTCTGCTCTAGTGTAAACTCCCTGATAGCAGTGAGTTTGGTATGATGTTCACAAGCCCATAAAACATAACCTAGAATGTAGAAGACAAATCATAAATTTTGGATTTGTTTGTTTCCCTTTTTATGAGTAAGCACTTCAAACATCAGAAAAGCAGAGAAGACAGTATAATAAACCAACAGTTATCAATCATTTGAATTTAGTAATTATTGGTATTTTACTATATTTATTTGTTCTATCTTTTTAAAAAATTTTTAATGTTTTACTTATTTTTTTAATTTATTTTTTAAAGTTTACATCCAAATTAGTTAGCAGGTAGTGCAACAATGATTTCAGGAGTAGATTCCTTAATGCCCCTTACCCATTTAGCCCATCCCCCCTCCCACAACCCCTCCAGCAACCCTCTTTTTGTTCTCCATATTTAAGAGTCTCTTATGTTTTTGTCCCCCTCCCTGTTTTTCTATCATTTTTGGTTCCCTTCCCTTATGTTCATCTGTTTTGTCTCTTAAAGTCCTCATATGAGTGAAGTCATATGATACTTGTCTTTCTCTGACTAATTTCACTTACAATAATACCCTCCAGTTTCATCCACGTAGTTGCAAATAGCAAGATTTCATTCTTTTTGATTGCTGAGCAATACTTCATTATATATATATATATATACCTCATCTTCTTTATCTATTCATCCATCAGTGGACATTTGGGCTCTTTCCATACTGTGGCTATTGTTGATAGTGCTGCTGTAAACATTGGGGTGCATGTGCTCCTTCAAAACAGCATACCTATATCCCTTGAATAAATACCTAGTAGTGCAATTGCTGGGTCATAGGGTAGCTCTATTTTTAACTTTTTGAGGAAACTCCATACTGTTTTCCAGAGTGGCTGCACCAGCTTGCATTCCCACCAACAATGCAAAAAAGATCCTCTTTCTCTGCATCCTTGCCAACATCTGTTGTTGCCTGAGTTGTTCATGTTAGTCATTCTGACAGGTATGAGGTGGTATCTCATTGTGGTTTGATTTGTATTTTCCTGATGTCGCTTGGCCATTTGGATGGCTTCTTTGGAGAAGTGTCTATTCATGTCTTTTTCCCATTTCTTCACTGGATTTTTTGTTTTTTGGGTGTGGAGTTTGGTAAGTTCTTTACAGATTTTGGATACTAACCCTTTATCTGGTATGTCGTTTGCAAATATCGTCTTCCATTCCGTTGGTTGCCTTTTAGTTTTGCTGATTGTTTCCTTCACTGTGCAGAAGCTTTTTATTTTGATGAGGTCCCAATAGTTCCTTTTTGCTTTTGTTTCCCTTGCCTCGGGGACATGTTGAGTAAGAAGTTGCTGTGGCCAAAGTCAGAGAAGTTTTTGCCTGCTTCCTCCTCAAGGATTTTGATGGCTTCCTATCTTACATTTAAGTCTTTCATCCATTTTGAGTTTATTTTTGTGTATGGTGTAAGTGAAAGGAACAATCCAAATGACAGCCCTACCTTAGTTTAAAGCTAGGTTCTCTTTTCTGCTTATTATGGATCTTTGATAAGAAATACAATTGCTGAGAAGTCTGTTTTGCTTGCTGTTTGCTATGAGCATTGTGAGACCTTTCCTGAATGTAACCCGCTGTGTAGTAGAATGGGTTGTAAACCTTCCTAAATGTAGTCTGATATGTAATGGAATGAGTGGTTGTACATAAACTAACCGGCGTTTCTCGCTTCTGTAAACCTGCTTGCTTAGCACATTCCTCACCTATCCCCTTCCCCTTTTTTTTTTTCTCCCACCACAAGTAACGGACAAAACCTTCCCGCCAAAGGACAGACAAAGGACGCCCAATCAGAAAACCACAAATGTCCATACTTTAAAATCGACTAATCAGGCCCCTCATAATTTGAAACCTCACCTATGCTGTTTGTCCCTGTCTATAAAAACCCTATACTAACTCTGATCGGGGCCTCTTGCGTCACCGGCGACGAGTGCGCAGAGGACCAGGTTCGAACCTGCAATAAACGACCCTTGCCGCTTGGCTTTGACTCACGACTCTGGTGGTCTTTTGTGGGAGGTTTAGGAACTTCGGGCATTACAGTAAGAAAGTGCTCCAGGTTCATTTTTCTGCATGTCGCTGTCCAGTTTTCCCGATACCACTTGCTGAAGAGGCTGTCTTTATTCCATTGGATATTCTTTCCTGCTTTGTCAAAGATTAGTTGGCCATACATTTGTGGGTCCGTTTCTGGGTCCTCTATTCTGTTCCATTGATCTGAGTGTCTGTTCTTGTGCCGGTATCATACTGTCTTGATGATTACAGCTTTGTAATACAGCTTGAAGTCCAGTATTTGTTCTATATTTTATGCTAAAGCATTTCAAGTAAATTGTAGATACTATGATGGCTAATCCCTCATGCTTCAGTATACATGTCTAAAAAGATAAGGACAGATTTCTACAAAATTCCAATGCCATTCTATACCTATAAAATTAATGATAATTCTCTCTTTATTTCCATATCTAATTAAAAGCCAAATCTGCCTCTGCATTTTTGGTATCTTATTCCCATGTATATTATTTCTATTTCCATTATCACTTAGATTATCACAACAACAACAATAATAATTGTGATTTATTATATTAATAAGAATAACTTATTGTGTGTCAGTGCTGCTTAGAATTCCTTTAAAAAATTTTTTTTAACTTTATTTATTTTTGGGAGAAAGAGACAGAGCGTGAGTGGGGAGAGGGGCAGAAAGAGGGAGACACAGAATTGGAATCAGGCTCCAGGCTCTCAGCTGTGAGCACAGAGCCCGATGTGGGTGAGATTATGAGCGGTGAGATCATGACCTGAGGTGAGATGGGACCCTTAACCGATTGAGCCACCCAGGTGCTCCAAGAATTCTTTAGTAACTCATTCAATCCCAACTGGTCTTGTCTGCTACTGGGATACTCAAAAGCCCACTTTGTAATTCACCTTAGAAAGTGAGCATGCCTTGTGATATGCATATTATATCCTGACCTTACACATCTGTGCTCCAAACAGCCCACCTTTATCTTATTTTTTCATCCTTTTTCCCTGTTAATCTGTTACATCATGGCCCTTAGTGCACCACATCTTCCAGTGCTCACACACGTGTATAGCCCCTTTCCCTCACATCTGGACTAAATATGTGACTTGTTTCAAACAATACCATGTAGCAAAAGCGACATTGTGTCTGGTCCAGGCCTCAACTTAAAGGAGGCCCAGCAGCATCCATTTTGGCTATTGGGAGTCTTGAACCACCATGGAAGAAGTCTGGCTACCTTGCTGCAGAGACCACATGGAAAGAAGTGATACAGAAAGGCCATGTAGAAAGGAAGAGGCCCCGAAATTACATCAAAAGATAAAGAAACCAGCTCAGCTGTCTCAGCTACCCCTGAATTGATTATGCAATAATGAGAAAATTGATGAGTTAACTAATTAGATAAAGAAGAAATAACAAAATTGCCTCATCCTGGAATACCCTAGCCAAGACTTTCCTTTTGCTTTAGGGAGTGTTACTCAGAGCCTGGCCTGAAGCCCACCTGTATTATCAGAATAATGTGGGGTGTTTATTTGAAAGGGAAATTTTTGATTCAATCCCAGAATCTCTTGGGCAAGACAGGGGAATCAGCATCTTTAATGACACTTCTCCAGTTGATTCACAGACACAATGAAGTCTAAGAATACGCTTAAAGACTTTCTCTTGCCTATTCTCCACACTGTTCTAAGCCTACCTTTTTTTTTTTTTTTTTAACAATCTCTTGCTCTACTCTCAGGAATTTGATCATGCTGTTTCTCAAATGCTGGATCAGAATTCTAGATCAAATAATTTCTCAAGGTTGGCATTTTCCCCTCCTCTATCCAACTCTGTTCTACCTGGCTTACTCACACTGGATCCACCTCATCTTCAGGATCCTTCCTGATTTTGAGTTGCTTCTCATATTCCATCTGAAGAAACTCATGCCTTTGAAAACTTAAAGTCCTTCGCTCTGCAGACTGATTCTGATTCCCATCTTGTTTCTCAGGCCAGCCACATCAATTCTCCTCATCCTTAAAAATTCATGATGAGAGTGTTTAAATACAGTCCAGTTTAAGGACAGAAAAGTATATGATGGCTTTGTCAATTAGGAGTTGACATTAGTGAATTCAGTGAGATCACTATCAGGGGTGTGGTGAAAGCAAAAGCCAGATTTTGCAGTAGGTTGAAAAATGGGAGCTGAAGTTTAAAGAAGTTTTATCAAGATGGGAAAGACTAAGCATCCTGTAGGTGGAGGAGAAAGAACCAGTAACTAAGAAAAAGTTAGCAAAATAATGTGTGTTGAGAAGGGTGATCCAAAAGGGATGTGAATTGATTATAAAATAAGATCCCAGAGAAAGAAGGAAAGTGTTACAGTTTTCTATTGCTACAAAACAAATTATCCCAACTATTTTATTATTTTTTTTAATGCTTTTTATTTATTTTTTGAGAGAGAGAGCGTGCATGAGCAGGGGCAGAGAGGTCGGGGGTGGGGGACAGAGGACCCAAAGCGGGCTCCATGCTGATAGGCTGACAGCTGCAAGCCCAATGCAGGGCTTGAACTCACAAACTGCAAGATCATGACCTGAGCCAAAGTCAGATGCTCAACCGACTGGGCCACCCAGGTGCCCCTTCCAACTATTTTATTATATCTCGTGATTTGGGGGCCAGGGATTTAGGCATAGCTCAGCTGGGCAATTCTTTTGCCCTGAATAATGTTGTATGAGGTTATTTGCCAGATCTGCTGGTGGATGGGTTAGTCTGAAAGATCCAAGATGGCTTCATTCACATGTCAGATGCCTTGGAAATAGTGTCTAGAAGGATGGACTCGACTGAGAATGTCAACCAGAGCACCTGGTTTTCAGAGCAGTGGCATTTCTCAGAGCAGTCTCAGGATGATTGGTCTTCTTATGTGATGGCTCAGGCTTCCAAAAAGAATATTCCAAATGTCTTGAACAGAAGCTTCATGACTTCTTATGATCTAGTCTCTTAAGTGCTAGGGTCACTTCTGATGAATTCTACCAGTGAAACAAGTCACTATCCTTAGAGACAGCCCAGAATCAAAGGAGGGGAATTAGACTACACCTTTTGGTGAGAAGAATGTCAAAGAATTGATAGTCATTTTTAATCTGCTATGAAAGGAGTGAGTTGGATAAAATCAGAGAACACATAAAAGACTTGCCTTGGATGTGAAGAGAGACCCCTCTACTGGACTTGTAAATGTTGGAGTATCCAGAGCTCTGTCCTCAGCTCTCTCTACATACTGGGTCCCTGGGTGATGTAGTCTTGTTGCTTCAAAGACCTTTGTATACTGGTAACTTTCAAGTTTATACCTCTAGACCCAGAACTGTTGCCTGAGTCCAGACGTGTATATCCAACTACTTACTCAACATAACCACTACGATGTGTAATAAACACCTCAAATTTAACATGGTCAAAACAAAGCTATTGATTTCTACTCCAAGTCTGCTTCCTCCAGTCTTCCTCATCCTAATAGATAATACAAATATACACTAAGTTGCTCAGGACACACACTTAAGAGTCCTACTCAGCTCTTCTCTTTTCCTTATACAGCATACTCATTCCATCAGTATCTACTAAAAACAGGTCCTATTGGCTCTGACTTCCAAGATATATCCTGAACCCAACCACTTCTCTTCGTCTTCACTCTTCTTGTCTAAGTCAATGCCATCATTACCTTTCACTGGTCTCTCTGCTGTACTTTGATCCCCCATTGTCCTTTCTCCATCCACATAGCACTCAGAGTAATCTCTAAAAAGTGTAAACCAAACATAGTTGACCCTTGAATGACACAGGAGTCAGGGGTACTGACCCACTGTGCAGTCGAAAATCTACGTATGATTTTTGACTCCCCCAAAACTTAAATGTTAACAGCCTATTGTTGACCATAAACCTTACAACATACACAACTAATACATATTTTGTAAATTTTGTGTAGTATATACTGTATTCTTATAATAAATACACCAGAGAGAAGAAAGTGCTATTAAGAAGATCATAAGAAAAAATACATTTACAGTACTTGGTGTGAAAAAAATTCACATACAAGTGGGACCCATGCAATTCAAACCCATGTTGGTCAAGGGTCAACCATAATACAATTTCCCTCTTCAAAACCCTCTAAAGACTTCCCAATGCAATCAGGACAACCCATAAACTCATCAGGATCCAAGAGGCCCCTCAAATCTTGTTCCATTCTCCTCTGCTCCCTTGTTCACGTTGAGCTTCTTTTGGTTCCATGAACACCCAAGGCTTGTTCCTGGCTCAGGCCTTCCCACCTGTTGCTCACTTTGCTTGGAGAGCTCCTGTGGATCTTCATGTGGTTCCTCCTGTTTATCAGTTAGGTGGTAATAAATAACTCAAATGTCACTTTCTCAGAGAGGCATTCCCTGACCACTGTAGTCAAATTAGTACCACATCTCCCCAGGCATCTTCATCTCAGGGTTCTATTGTTGCTTCTTCATAACACTTGCCAGTGCCTGAAGTTCTTACTCATTTCTTCTTTATATGTTTATTGCCTATCCTCCCTCGCTAAAACATAAACTGGAAACATAAATAGGGGGAGCTATTACTGTCTGTTTTATTCCCACAGCTGATTTTCCAGTACTGAGAACACTGTAGGCCACAAAATAGATACACAATAAATGTTCATTTAAATTGATTATTTTTATTCTGCAAGCAGGTTGAGAGAAGTGGAGAGAGGAAAACTCTCTCCTGTGATATGGTACATAAAATATTTGGCTGTTAGAAACAGATGGTAGAGGGTTTTCAGAAGGGTAATGAATCATTTTAGACTATTCTCTCACTGTTCAAATGTTGTGGGTTTTTTAAAATGAGTGGTTGAAAGTTTGTTTCAATTCTAATGGAAGCTTCTTAGATAGTAATTTTATGAAAAAAATAATTTGATTTTTTTACCTTTTTAGGTAGCATTGGCTGTCAAAAACACCAATCCCACATCTGTTATAATTCTGGCCTAGAACTGATTTCCCTTAATCCATTGTTTTTGTTTTACTAGCTTTTGTTTTTGTTTCCCTTCCTTTCTTTAAAGGATCTGTTACATCTGGCTCTGACAACTTAAGACCAAACTCAGAAAAGCATAATATCAATGCTTTCTTTCCTTATTGCCTTTCAGTATGGCCTTAAGTGATTCCTTTCATGTGCCCATACCCACACTTCTATCTTTGTTTCCCATCAATAAAGTCTAGCTGTTTTTCAAGAATTAAATACGTGTGTGTCATTTTCCATATTTGAACATAAAGTTCCATTCAAGGTAGATCAGGGATGCAAAATTTATTTTCTTACTCAACTTTTTAATGATGCTTTCTTAAAATGGCTCTTATGACACTTTTTGATGAGTTCGTTTTTATTGGCTCACATACACCCCTCATCTAGAATGTTGCTGTGAACTAGAAGTGAATTTATGAACGTGATGAGAAGAGCAATTAAACAAAGAGCTACTTCTGACAGATGAAAGCGCTGTGAATTATTTGTCTTAAAGAAATGCACATCTACATACAGCAGTACAGCTTATGGAAACCAGATCAACCTGCTGGACATGCTGAACTAGTTCTAGTCTATTCCAAAAGTGGAAAATAACACATGGGATTCATTTCTGAGACGTTTTCAGAAAGCCAAATGTGTTCCAGGTGATATCTCACGTCAATAACTTCACTGGGGTTTTTGACTTGCCCTTTTGTCATTTGCAAGCGTGGCTAACGCACCAGAGTGGACACGGCTGCACAACACTAAGCAGTCAGCAGCTGGGTGAACTGTAGGGTGCTCATACCTAGCCCAGACAAGGGCTTTTAAGAACAAGCCTCTACTCATGTGTGTGTCTATACACAGAGAGCTTTAAGAAATTAAACATTGCTCAAACCTCTTTTAGCCTGCGCCTGATCTGGAATCTTGATTAGGGAGCTTATTTTTGGAATTGTCCACATTTGGTCAACCATATGTGCAGGAGAAAAGAACACAGTATCACTCTGAATGTGTGTCTGTGATTGTTTCCTCTTGTTGAACAGCAAGCAGGGGTTGGGACTTTCCCTGGTCTATTTCCTTACCTCCAAGCAGATCTGGATGTAAACTATTCCTAGACTAAATAAATAATAGTTTAATTAATTCTTGTGAGTCTCCAAAGAAGATTCCATGGCTTCCTTTAGAATGAGGCAATTCTTATTCCAAACTACCAAATGCGACCTTCATTGTCCCAAGGTCTTAAGTATTTCGATGACAAATGGCTGGTATTTGGTTCTAAATTTCCACTCTGGTTTTCTTACAAGGACACCCAACTTCCTCTTATTTTCATGGGCCTCAAGTGGTCTCACGGGCCCTGGGACTTTTTATTTGCTGCTCCAGAATCAGCCTCCTGCCAAGGCTACAGCCAGTAATCTGCCTTGGACTTTCCTACTCCTGCCTAGACCTGCTCAGAACTGATGGGGGAGGGGTGGAGACTCCTACCCACTTCCTTCTGGTAATTAATACAGATCTTTCAGCAGTAAACTTGCCCTCAGGCTAAAGCAATTTAAGCCCCTAAGAGACAGCCTTTTTTTTCATCTTCACTGATTGTTCTTTTCCTTAAGTATTTCAAAAAAGTTTTCTCAGACAGTAGGCCAGAAAAGCATTAATCCGTGTTGTAATAAGCAATTCACAGGCAGACAGCTACATCTCTTGGTTTTTCTGATGAATCTTAAGAATTTCCTGCCCTCCAAAGCAGCCCCATCCCTTCCCCAAAAAACTGTTAGACAAGTTTTCTTATTTGGTTTCGGAAATATAATCATGATATTTTGGGGATTGGCCATCAGTTCCAATTCTTATATCATTTCCTCCAGGAGGTTTTGAGGCTTTGAGACCCTCATGCAAACAATATTCTCTCACTCTGATATCTTAGTCTTTCCCAAGTGAACTTATAATTTATACATCTTTCTTTCCCACATTTGACCAAGGTAGGCCTTTTCTATGCAACATCTCCAACACTTACCCAAGTGTGATGGAGCTGCACTGCATGTCTCTGCCTTATTCTGCACAGCAGTTCCCTGAAACGGCCTCTCCTTTCCACTAGTCCCAACTTACTCCAGTCCTTCTGAGAAGGAGAGCTGGTAAAAAAAAAAAAAAAAAAAAAAAAAAAGCAGATAAAAAGGGGCAGCCAGATGTCTGAGGATAGATACTCCTCTTGCATGCTTTTGGCTTCTTCAGATCTTGCTTGCCTCTTGGATCAGCCTGTAGCCAGGAACTAGAAGCTTGACTGTACTAGTCCCACCCATCCCAGAAGCACGTATGTATAAAAGACCAGCAAAACCCCAGCCGGATGCTCAGCTTTGGAGGTGACTCCACTGGGCCGGCAACGGTGTGAAACGAGCAGTCTTTTCTGATCCTCCCAGGGCTTGTCTCTTCCTGGGCGCCCAGTATTTGCTGTATCACTTCCACCTTCCAACCAATTCCTACATATTGTGATTACAAAGCTCTGGGATGTTAAAAAGAGCTACCACCACTTCACTGAACACACACACACACACACACACACAAGTTTTGACTTCGTGGATTTAAATTATTCCAAAAATGGAAAAATGTTTCCATGTTTGCTTTGGAGACGAAATAGGCAACACTTTCAAGTCAATGTTCAAAACTACTTTCCTATTGTCTACTAACTGCAAACAAAACAGGATCTTAGCGTTTTCCTCCGCCATAATATAAGCCCCCATCATCTCTCGCCTGGACTCCGAAAACAATTTCCCTACTTCTGCTCTTCCCCACCTCTAACACATTCTCCACACAATATCCGGTGTCCTTTAAAATCAGATCATGTCACTTCCTTTTTAAATCTCTTTCATGGCTGCCGGTTTGACATAGAATAAAATCCAAACTCCATACTCTAGCCTCCAGAGCCCTGATCGGCCTATGTCTCCAAACTCACCTCCTGTGCTCCCCCCGCCCCCCACCATCCCCCTCCTGTGCTCCCATCACACCAGTCCTCTGTCAGTTGCTAGGACCCCAACAAGCTCTTTCCTGAATTAGAACCTTGTGCTTGCTACTCCACTGCCTGGAAAAGCTATTTTCCTGGCTCAGTCCATAGCTGGCTCCTTATTCTTTAGGTTTCAGATTAAATGTCACCTTCCCAGAGAGCCATTCCCTGACCTTACTGGCCAAGTATTAAATTGCTACCACTTCTTTTTTTTTTTTTTTATTTGTAATCCGAATTTTATTTTATTTTATTTTTTTTATTATATGAAATGTATTGTCAAATTGCTACCACTTCTAAAATCACAGTAGTAGTAGCATAATTAACACAGACAATAGATAAGAAGAATAGTGGAATAGCCCCTATTATTCTCTGCATTGACCTTCATTTCCTTCTTGACTCTTTTGTCCTTCATGACTTTCTATATGTTTGTTATGTTTCCTCAGCTGAAGGTTGGCTTCTAACAGCACCAACGTTGTCTTACTCACGGGTAGGTCCCTGTCTCCTGGTGTAGTGACTGGAATAAATAAAAACCAGGCAATTAGTAAAGACTTGTTGAAGCAATAAAGTTTTAGGATTAGAAAATAACTTAGAAGTCATCCATGTAGTCCCTTATCCTAATCATCCAGGGCTTTATTTTCAGCTCTATCTAATGCAGAGTTTATTTATGCTGGTTGAGAACAAAAAACAAAAAAAAAAACAAAAAACAAAAAAACAAAACTCAATAGGGAGGAGCTGTTTCTCTCTCCCTAATTGATTTTACCTTACTTGTTTTGACATCAGCTTTGCTTTTTACCCCATAAATAGTCATATGAGTCATTTATTCTTAGCTAAACAGCTAACCATGTGGCCACTCCTTTGGAGGGGGAGGTTGTTATAGTTGAATGAGTGTTAGATTGTCATTTAGTTGTTCACCAATCTCAAAAGGATTTTGTCTATTAATATCTCTAATTAGCGCTTAATAAAGTTTTTCCAAACCATGGGCTCAGACTCATTACTGAGTAATGAAATCTGTTTATTGCATCATAACCAGCACTTGAAAAATGGAAAAGAACAAGAGCACATTCATTGCATATTGTAAAGATAAGTCCTGTCTAGAGAAACTGTGGTTTCAATCACATACGTGACTACGTATAAGTGTGTGAACTATGTTTTGAAGTAAAATACATTTTTAGTATTTTACTAAGTGGGAAATAAACAACAACAGCAGCAGCAGCAGCAAGGTCTGAAGGCCACTGCTGAAACGAACACTCAGTGTCTTACAGTAGAAAGGAAGTTATCTGGCAGTCCTGGGATGGTGTTTAGGTTGACCTCCTGGGCCGTTTTCAGCCAGAGCTCTGAGGCTGTTCAGGATTGAAGTGGATGAGAAGGATAATTCTTCCATGCTTAAAAAAATTGTTTAATGTTTATTTTTGAAAGAGAGAGACAGAGTATGAGCAGGAGAGGGGCAGAGAGAGAGGGAGACACAGAACCCAAAGTGGGCTCCTGGCTCTGAGATATTGTTACAGAACCTGGTCTGGATCACCCAGTGGAAGAACCACGCGGCACTCGGAGATCTTGGAAGGCAGAAGGTTTATTTTACACTGGAGGGCTCAGAGGAGATCACTCTCCAGAGGTCTGAGTCCTGCGCATAAGCAGAGGGAACAATTTATAGTCTGGTACTTCCACCTTCCATATTAGTAGTAATTTGGTGTGTGTGCTGCAAGCGGGGTGGGAAGAAGAATCTGGAAGGGGAATCTTCGGTTGGGACTGGAATTTCCCTATCAGTCCTGTCGGCCATCTTATAACAGATTTTCCCCCATCATTGTCAGCACAGAGCCCAGTGTGGGGCTCGAATTCATGACCCATGAGATCATGATCTCACCCACATCAGGCTCTGTGCTCACAGCTGAGAGCCTGGAGCCTGAAAATACATTTACAGTACTGTAGTGTATTTATTGAAGAAAATCCACATGTAAGTGGACTCTCACTGTTCAAAGCTGTCTTGCTCTGTCTCTTAGACAGAAGTCAGACACTTCACTGAGCCACCCAGGCACCCCAATTCTGCCATACTTTTAAATGAAAACACTACTTCATAGCCTGGAAACAGAACAAAATGTCATAGAAACACAGGGACCACATCAGCTTTTTGAAGTAAACTATAAATACAACAAATACATTATTCATTATTATCTTCATTATTAGTTCTTCATTACTCTTATTCTGTAATCCTATATCAGAATAATTTTGGCCTGGCATACTATGGCCAAAATGGCCAGGAATCTGGTAAGAGCTGGGTTGGAAGGGAAATGAGTAAAGAGGCTCAGGAATTAGGCCCCCCAAAACATTATGTGTTTTCCTTTTTGTGCCAATTTTCTTCTGATGGCTTCTCCTTTTACAGAGAGCAGGAAGCAATATCACCAGCTGAGAATGAGGATGGGGAGGAGGTGTCAGAAGTCAGAAGAGAGAAGGCACGGAAGCAGTGGGAGAGTGAATGCATTAAGGAAAGGTAATATGACTGTGGGCAGCACTAAGGGATATACATTTAAAGTGGGCCTAGGGGCGCCTGGGTGGCTCAGTCAGGTAAGCTTCCGATTTCGGCTCAGATCACAATCTCGCCGTCTGTGCTGTGGGTTTGAGCTCCGTGTCAGGCTCTGTGCTGACAGTTCAGAGCCCGGAGCCTACTTTGGATTCTGTGTCTCCCTCTCTCTCTGCCCCTCCCCCACTTGTGCTCTGTCCCTCTCACTCTCAAAAATAAATAAGCATCGAAAAATGAAAAAAAAAAAATAAATAAAGTGGGTCTAGCCAGCACAATATATGTTCAGCTGGGGGATGCTGGCTTGCAGTAGTCAGAGTTGAGTTTAACCACAGATGAAAGATATGTTTTGTTTAGGGGGAGTGAATAGCATGAACAAAGTTTGAGTGCTTAGAATTACATGATTGTAAATATACTAAAAAAATCTTCTGGGAATCGCAAGCCATTCATTTGGCTCCAATGTCCACCCAGAAAGCTGAGAAACAGCCTGGCACTCTCCTCCTGCAAGTGAAATGTGTGGCATACCACACTGAATTAAAGAGGCTTAATGGAGGTCTCCCCAGGTCTTCTGACTTAGCTGTGAATCTTGACTACAACGGTCATTTAGGGATCTGATTGAGCCACCTGTTTTCATGTTTCACACTATCAGGAGGGCCTTTTATTATAACCACAATGACCAGAAATAGCTGAAGAAGGCTGAGTCCCCACTAGAAGTGAAAACTATAAATAGTTCACTAGACAGTTAATTTCAGCAAAATTCCAGAATACGTCGATAAGCCATAATTAATATTCAGTGGGGGATTCGTATTTCTCCTCAATGAGAAGCCAGTAAAGCTAGGGACTGAGTATGGGCATAAGGATAAAACCTTAAAACCTTGAGCTACTGTAACCCAGAAGAGTACTTGATACTATTGCGTGGGAAGTTACACGGCAGCCATTTTCTGTCAAACTACAACAGAGGATTTTCAACTTAGGGTCCAATTTGAAAGTTATTCTTCTTACATAGAAGAGTTTAAAGGACCTCCCCCCCATCACACTATGGGAAAAATACTTTGGAGAAAGAGACAATGGAGATACCTTAAGAATTGGCAAGGCATTTTGTGGAAAGAATTGGACCCTACTTCACAATATCACTGATAAGGATTTGGTACATAGAGTAGAACTTAGGTTTCAGTTAAATGTCCCTTTTCGGCATCTTTTGGGATGAACACTGGGTGTTGTATGGAAACCAATTTGACAATAAATTTCATATATTTAAAAAAAATAAATGTCCCTTTTCAGGAAGCTTTTTCTCATCCCTTTAGACTAGGTTAAAAACTTCTGAACTGCCACAGAGTTGCAGGTTTCATGGGATACACTTATACATTGTTACTTATCTGAAATTCAAATGTAACTGAACATCTGTATTTTACCTGACAACTCTGGATTTCTTCTTTTCTTTTTTAAGCACCCAGGACAATTCACCGTAACTGCTTATTTAAGAGAGAAAACTCTATAAGGGCAGAGACCAATTTTTTGTCGATTTACTTTGCATCTCTAAGGCCAGACATGGTCTGGCCATATCATGGTCCGGATGACAAAGATTTGTTGAATGAAAGACAAAAGTTATTGTAAATGAATATGAAGTAGAGAGTGAGCATTTTTTGTAGATGGTTGTAAAGATTCAGATTCAACAAGTACACATCTTAATTTGGGATGTCTTGAGATAAAAACAGAAGGGATTACACAGAAGAGGATTAATTGAATCCGATTTGATTAATGCAAGAAAAGAAGATACCATATAAGAGTAGACTAGAGATGAGTCCCTAGCTTTACTGGCTTCTCATTGAGGAGAAATATGAACATATGAACATATACATATATATATTAGAAATGCTCTCCCAGGTTTTTCCCTGCCTGAGCCTCTTCTGCCCTTCTCTGTCTTCAGGGCTATTTCTGACTAATGTGCAGTGTAAGAATGCCAGCCATTTCTGGGGTAAACAAGCAAACCAACCCTTGTTACATCTCAATAAGTGGGACTAAAAATACCAGAATATACTTCTTCTATATTTGTCAGTGAATAGATTATTTCAATCAGCCCATTTACAAGCATTCAAACTTGCTAACCACCAAATCAGTTGGGTAAGATGTTAAGGTGGTGAAATCAATTATTTTGAATAAACTTAATCTCTGTCATCTATAGAAAAAGTCAACTTTTTTTTTTTTTTTAGGAAATGTCACAGACCAAAAAAAAAAAAAAAAAAAAAAAAAAATTACCAATACCTCTCTCAATTCTCTTTTAGTCTGAACTTCAAGGTCAAGACATGCATCAAGAAGGCATCAGTATAACACCCCTGGCTGCCCCTCAGCTCATTTGCTTTCCCCAAGGTAGGAGATCAGTTCTGCCGGGGTCCATAAGATCTATAGCAGTGCCCTTGTGTAGTGGACATATTTTGGAACATCTTGGTGACTCACAATGAACCTTTAACTTGTCCCTCACCTGCAGCAGAGTGTGTTCATTACCCAACCCCTGGCCACACTAACTGGACTGAGACTAGGCTGCTGATTCAGGCTGAGCAGACCCCCTTCCCAGGGAATTGGAAGCGGGGATGGGAAAGAGAGAATGAGTCTTTCCATGTGGCTGGATCCATAAAAGTAAATTTGGGAGCCATGGCTGCCATCTGCCAGCTGCCATATGGCTCAAATAACTGAGAAAGCCAGATGCTGAGGAAAACAATGAAGTGTGAAACAGTGAGTTCTCTGAGTCCTGCTGACCTTCCTGTTCCATTTCCAGTTTTGACACCTGGCTGCTTATATTCTTTGGCTCAGTGACACCCCTACTTTCTTATAATTTCCCCTTTTTCTGCTTAGGATAGTTCAAGTTGGTTTCTACTATTTGGAAACATAAACATCCTGAAGGAGTCATGTGGCACCTGGTTGGCTCAGTTGTGGAGCATGCAACTCGATCTTGGGGTTGTAAGTTTGAATCCCACATTGGGTGTAGAGAGTACTTAAACATAATATCTTTTTAAAAAAAAGTCCTGAGGAGTCCTGAGGGCTGGGTATTCTGTCCCCACAAACCCCCCTGGTGAGACAGTTGTTCTTCCAGGCATCCTGTGCTGGTCACACTGCTCTTTCCTTAGCTTCTTATGAATCCTATTGGGCAAGTCAAATGGGAAAATATGCATGAAACGGAGTGGGAAGAACTAGACAGAAATGAATTCAGATCTAACCACATCATTTATTCGCTATTGGATTTTATAAGTTCCTTAAGCCCTCTGAACTTCCATTTAACTGTTTAACACCTGCTTTGCAGGGTTGATTAAATGAAATAATGTATGTAAAAATTCTAGAACAGGGTAAGCACACAGTAGGCACTCAGCATCTAATGGCTACAGATAAAACATGGAATGGTGACCTATAAACTATGCTTCTTGGCCCGGGAGCTGAGGCAGTACTGTCACTTGGTATCCAGGGACACATATAAGGTGCTCCTCCACAGTAAGCAATGAGATGGCTTTCAAGTTTCTGATTAAATATTTTTTTAATGTTTTATTTATTTTTTTCTCACTTTATTTTTATTTTTTTAAATTTACATCTAAGTTAGCATATAGTGCAACAATGATTTCAGGAGTAGATTCCTCCTCCTCCTTCTTCTTCTTCTTCTTCTTCTTCTTCTTCTTCTTCTTCTTTTCCTGCCCCCTCCCACCACCTTCAGGAGTAGATTCCTCAATGCCCCTTACCCATTTAGCCCATCCCCCCTCTCACAATCCCTCCAGTCACCCTCTGTTTGTCCTCCATATTTAAGAGTCTCTTATGTTTTGTCTCCCTCCCTGTTTTTATATTATTTTTGCTTCCCTTCCCTTATGTTCATCTGTTTTGTCTCTTAAAGTCCTCATATGAGTGAAGTCATATGATATTTGTCTGTCTCTGATTGACTAATTTCACTTAGCATAATACCCTCCAGTTCCATCCACATAGTTGCAAATGGCAAGATTTCATTCTTTTTGACTGCTGAGTAATACTCCATTGTGTATATATATGTATATATATATATATATATATATATATACATATATATATGCCAAATCTTTTTTTTTAAAGAAATGTACCTTTTTTTTTAATTTTTTTAACGTTTATTTATTTTTGAGACAGAGAGAGACAGAGCATGAACGGGGGAGGGTCAGAGAGAGGGAGACACAGAATCCAAAACAGGCTCCAGGCTCTGAGCTGTCAGCACAGAGCCCGATGCGGGGCTCGAACCCACAGACCTCGAAATCATGACCTGAGCTGAAGTCGGCGGCCCAACCGACTGAGCCACCCAGGCGCCCCATATATACCAAATATTTATCCATTCACCCATCGATGGACATTGGGCTCTTTCCATACTTTGGCTATTGTTAATAGCGCTGCTATAAACATTGGGGTGCGTGTGTCCCTTCGAAACAGCATACCTGTATCCCTTGGATAAATACCTAGTAGTGCAATTGCTGGGTCATAGAGTAGTTCTATTTTTAACTTTTTGAGGAACCTCTATACTGTTTTCCAGAGTGGCTGCACCAGTTTGCATTCCCACCAGCAGCGCAAAAGAGATCCTCTTTCTCCGCATCCTCGCCAACATCTGTTGTTACCTGAGTTGTTCACGTTAGCCATTCTGACAGGTGTGAGGTGGTATCTCATTGTGGTTTTGATTTGTATTTCCCTGATGATGAGTGATGTTGAGATTTTTTCATGTGTCAGTTAGAAAAAAAACTTTTTTTTAAGTTTTATTTGTCCATTTTGAGAGAGAGAGAGAGAACGAGCATGGTGGAAGGGCAGAGAACGAGGGAGAGAGAGAGAGAAAGAGAGAGAATCCCAAACAGTCTCCACATTGGCAGATACGGGGCTCAATCATACAACCCTGGGATCATGACCTGAGCCGAGACCAAGAGTTGGGCACTCAACTGACTGAGCCACCCAGGTGCCTCTCACTCTTTCTGATATTAACATTACTTTGTGATGAGCATCCTCACAACTAAATCTTCAGGCACATATTTTATTTTCTTAGAATAAATTGCTCTTAAGAGAAAGCACAGGTATGTTGTTCTGGTTCTTGCAGATTGCCAAAATTCCTTCCAAAAAAACTGAACCTAGTTACACCTCCACCAGCAGTGTATGCCTACATATCAGTGTAGTAGACAACTAATTGTCCCCCATATCCAATCTCCCTTTCTTGCATACTAATTGAGTTTTAGCAGAGTATGTGGCTGCCCAGGCTGAGTACATTTCCCAGCTCCCCTTGCCACCAGTGTGGCCATGAAACTAATTCTTAGCATCAGATCAAGAGATTTGCAACTTCCCTTTTATTTACTTAAAAAGAAATTGCTTGCCCTCCAGTGCTTCTCTTTCTCCCTTCCCCCAAGCAGAAACTCAATCCCATCTTAGACATGTAAATGAGGACTACGCTTTAGGGAATGGTGGAGCAAAAGGACTGAAGGACCTTGAGACCCTGAATGAGTTCATGGAGCAGAAACCCACCCTTCAATAGCCTAAAGCGCTCACCTCCAACCTGTTACATTAGTGTCTCTTTGCTACAACTCGGCCTGTATCTTAATAGCATAGTAGGATTAATACATTTTTATTAATAATAGTAAGGCATGTTAGAGTGCTAATTAATTTTATTCAATTAGCAGGTTTGTTTAATACAAACAATGGCTGTTTATATTATCCATAATAGCCCAAATGATGTAGCTTCCATTTACATGTTTCAGTATTTCCTTTCTAAATAATGATTCTTTCTGTCTGCTTTAAGAAAAATTTCCATTATTATAAAAGTGCCACAGGTTTTAGTGCCAATCACTCTACCCTTTGTTTTCACAAAGGTTTCTTCAGTGTTAATGCATAGTGTGTCTTTCTTTACAGCGAGCTACTGAATTTCAAGTATATAATTGACCTAAGCAGATTTAAGCATATACTGTGGAGTTCTTTATTTCCAAGTATGAACTCACAGTTGATCATCTACAAATATTTCGTAGGACTACAGGCCAGATTTCTAGAGAGTTACATTAGTTGTACACTCCACTATGGACTGTTATGACCACAGTCTAATTTTTATGAAAGTAACTCCCTTAACTATTGCACTGGGCCTGATGTTAACTACTTCTCTCTTATGAAAGCTTGTGGAAGCTTGTAGTATATTACGCTGATGCTCTATCATCATACATTTGTTGGATTGCATATGAGAGCTTCTAGATTATGTATGGATGATTCTAGAAATAAAGTGAGTATTACGGGGATTCATACAAACTATTCCTAAATAGATGCTTAATATTATCTTTGCCCGTTACATAAATGTTAAATTGATCTGTGATTGCCCCCTTCTTTGTTTCCTTTCTCTCAAGGATCGCTGGTCTGTGCTGGCTACTGCCCAATGTCTGAAAACATTTGCTTCACTTATTTTATCCAGTGTTATGGTTATTTACTGTGAGAAGGTAAATCCATTATTCTGTCATAGCCAAATCAAATACCATTGTGAAATTTTGAATCTTCTTTTTCTACCTTAGTGCCATATGATGAGGATTGTCTTATATTAAATAAACATTCAGGAATCAAGACAGTCCTAGAACTAGGTTATATCATTGGCCCTTCCTCGTTGCGGATCACTGATCCTTCACCATGAAGGTAACCATTCTTTCCATTTTTCCTTTCTCCTCCTTCATCTGTTGCTGTCTCTAATGCTCTTCTCCTCTGCCCTGCTTCTCTTAACTTTGGTCTTCTGAAGGCTTATAATGGTCTCTCTCTAAGAATCTTTTCTCCTTCAACTTCAGCTCCCCCTACCAACTACTAATTTGCCCTCTGTATTTCACACTGAAACTCTTAAAGAAATCATATGATCATTACTCCCCCTCATTCTGGGGGAATTTTTTGGACCAACGCCTTTTCCTAGCAATGGTAGGTAAAGCTGGTGAAAAAGAGAAGTGGACAGGTCACTCTGTGCAGAACATGGCCACCCAGGACTTTATTCATCAGGAGCCATGGCAAAAGTTCTGCACAAAGGAGCAGTCAATGTGACAGTCACTGACATTGGGCTGTAGTGGTGATTTATTTATAAGTCTCTCTCCTCTAAAGGTGACCTTTTGAGGGTAAGAGGCAAGTTTTAGGTATTTTTTAATGCTTAATGGCCCGCACATTGCTTGGCACATAGTAGGTTCTCAATAAATTTTACTGAACAAATGAATTGATGAATGGCTATCTTGGGTCCCCAGACAGACTGTTGACTCTCTTGATTGGCCCCAGAGTTTAACATAAATCCTAGAAATTGATAAATCACAAAGGCTACCCTGGGGAATGTTTTAATAAATAATGTTTCTTTTAAAAAATTTTTAATGTTTATTTACTTTTGAGAGACAGAGTATGAGCTGGGGAGGGGCAGAGAGACAGGGAGACACAGATTCTGAAGCAGGCTCCAGACTCTGAGCTATCAGCACAGAGCTGGAGGTGGGGCTCAAACTCACAAATTTTGATATCATGACCTGAGCAGAAGACGGACTCAACCAACTGAGCCACCCAGGTGCCCCTGAATACTATTTTTTTTTTAATGTTTATTTATTTATTTTGAGAGAGAAAGAGTGTGTGTGCATACAAGCACAAGTTGGGGAGGGGCAGAGAGAGAGAGAGAGAGAGAGAGAGAGAGAAGAGAATCCAAAGCAGGCTCCACACTCAGCATGGAGCCTGACATGGGGTTCAATCTCTTGAACCCTGAGATCATGACCTAAGCCAAAATCAAAAGTCCGATGCTTAACCAACTGAACCATTCAGGTGCCCCTTAATAAATGCTGTTTTTAAAAAAAAAAAATTGAGGGCACCTGGGTGGCTCAGTCTGTTAAGTGTCTGATTCTGGCTTGGGTCATGATCTCAAAGTTCATGAAATCAAACCCTGCATCCAGCTCTCTGCTGTCAGTGCAGAGTGCAGAGTCTGCTTGAGATCCACTGTCTCCCTCTCTCTGCCCCTCCTCTACCTCACACATGCTCTCTCTCTCAAAAATAAATAAACATTAAAAAAAATTAAAGGGGCCCCTGGGTGGCTCAGTCAGTTAAGCGTCTGACTTTGGCTCAGGTCATGATCTCATGCCTGGTGAGCTCAGCTTCACATTGGGCTGTGTGCTGACAGCTCGGAGCCTGGAGCCCGCTTCAGATTCTGTGTCTCCCTCTCTGTCCCTCCCCGCCTCGCACTCTGTCTCTCTCTCTCTTTCTCTCTCTCAAAAATAAACAAATGTTAAAAAAATAATTGAAGTACAAATAGAAGCGTTTTGTGATTTTGCTTTAATGGTTTTAATAAGTGTGCACATCAATTTTTAATCTGTTTTAGAGTGACCTGTTTTAGAGTTAAGAATTTGTCTTCTCATCCATCTTAAATACCTCCCAATTCGAATTTTAAAAACACTAATTTAGATTGGTTTTCCTTAATTTGTCAGAATAATATTTTCCAGCAGTTCTCCGGGTAATGAAAATCCCTTTGTGCAGACAGCAGGTATGCCTTTATGTATTTGTTGACTTTTCTGTGCACTAGTGAGTCACTGACCCTGAAGCAAGAGTGGGGGTGGTTTGCACTACAGATATCTTAATCATCCCCATGGTAACACAGAGCCTTCTTGCCTACTACTTCTTCCCACATCTTTGTTATATTTGAAGGAGGAAATCATTATTTACTTTAGATGGTGATGTTCTGATGCTTTTCAGAACACAAATTCCTTACCTCAGCATTGTTGTGTATAAAACATTTGCCTAGCAACAATAAAAATAGTGATTATAAATGATACATTATAAAATGAAAAATACCCTGCCAATTCAACAGTATTTTAAGATTAATTTTTTTTCCTCAATTTTGCATCACAATTACCAAGATGTTGGAATTAAGCTATACTTAACTAACTGGCTAACTGATGATTCTTACATAGTTTGAAAAGGTAACCGCTAAGTACCATTATATGTTTAATTTGAAATATGTTTGCTTATAAAAAATAATTCCTGCTCTTTGTAGTTAAATTAGAAAATAAGCACAGGCAAAAAGAAGAATATTCAATAATCTAATAATCTCCCTTCCGCATAGCTTATTATGTCTTTCCAATACTTTTCCATTAAATGTATCTGTGGGTGTGGTGGTGGTAGAGAGAGAAGGACAGAAAAAGAGACATAGAAAGACACACCATCCACCCTTAAGCCAATACAGTTTGCCCTGTATCCCAATGTTTTCAATTTAACAACAAATTGTGGTATGGAACTGTGGAATCATTACATTCTATATCTGAAACTAATATAACACTGTATGTTAACTAAACTGGAATTAAAATTTAAAAATTATAAAAGCAAAAAAAAAAAAAACCAATATAGTGTGAACATTTTTCAAATATAAATTGGCCTTTGAGCAAGACACGTTTGAACAGTGAGAGTCCACTTACATGTGGATTTTCTTCAATAAATACACTACAGTACTGTAAATGTATTTTCTCTTCCTTGCAATTTTAATAACATTTCCCTTTCTCTGGCTTACTTTATTGTAAGAATATAGTATATAATACAAAGTATGTGTTATTTGATTGACTATGTTATTGGTAAGGCTTTTGGTCAACAGTAGGCTATTAGTTGTTAAGTTTGGGGGGGAATCAAAAGTTATACATTATAACAGGTTATACATTATACATTTTGACTGCATGGAGGTTGGCACCCCTAATTTCCCCATTGTTCAAGGGTCAACTGCATTGACTACAGTGTCGTTTTTATTCGTTGACTAGCATAGATGCTTTGTTAAATGAATTTACCATATTTTATTTAACCAGTACACCTTCTGTTGGACATTTTAATTTTTTACTTTCTCACCAATATCAAACATAAGCCCAAAAGAAAAAGGAGATAGAAAGAGACAGGAGAGGATGGAGGGAGGGGGGAGGCAAGGAAGGAAACTGCAATAAACACCTCGTGGCACACATCATTAATTACTTCCTGAGCATATATTTTCTTAGCATTATTTTGAATTGGAATTGCAGGTTTAAAGGTATGCACTTTGCAGACATTTTGTCAAAGAACAATTGAGAACAGATTTGTACAGTTTGTAACACTGGATATTATCTTTTAAAATAATCCTTATCAATTAGATAGGCAAAGATGGTATTTTAATATGCATTTTTTATTACTGATGAAAAGGAAAACTACTCACCTTTAGTGACCCTTTTCATTCTTTTCTGTCTTACCTGTAGAAGTCCTTTACCCATTTTTCTATTTATCTCATTCTCATTGATTTGTAAGACTTCTTAGCCCTTTGTCATCCCACCCCCCACCTTTTTAAATGTAATCTCACCCCACAATGTGGGGCTCGAACTCATGACCCCAAGATCAAGAGTTGTGGTCTCTACCAACTGAGACCACCAGACACCTCACCTTTTTTCCCCTTTTAGTTTGGCATTTGTCCTTTAGTTGTTTCCCTCTTCCAGTTTAGGATTTTTTCTTTTATTTGTTGGTGATTTCTTTTTTTTTTTAATTTTTAATTTTTAAATGTATTTTTTATTCTGAGAGAGAGAGAGAGAGAGAGAGAGAGAGAATCATGCTGAGTATGGGATCATGACCTGAGCCAAAATCAAGAGTCAGATGCTAAATAAACTGAGCCACCCAAGTGCCCCTATTTGTTGGTCATTTCTGAAATAATATTTAGTTTTTCGTATCTTTTAAAAAGATATGCAATATAATTCCCACTCCCAAAATTATATAAGTGTTTTTCTATATTTTCTTTTAGTAATATTATTTTATTTTTATACTAATATCTTTAATCCAACAGGAATTTATTTTGGTACAAAGTGTATTTTTTTCCCCTCTAAGCAATTGGTCACTAGCTCCCTAACTTACTGCATAATTTATACTTTCCTTGTTGATTAGGAATGACACTTTTATTATCTATCTGCTTGGGTCTGAATAACTTTGAATTTTAATGTGAAAATATATAGCTTCTTGACAGAGCTAACCATTTTCTTTCTCAATCTGCAATTGTGTGGAAGATGAAGAGATGTCAGTTTGAATGACAGAAAGATACTGGATGAATCTCTAGCTTTTTTTTTTTAATCAGAGAACATCATAAATATTTTATAATTATATCATTGCTAAAATAGACTTGTGTTGTTGAATATTTTTTTAATGTTTATTATTTATTTTTGAGAGAGAGACAGAGACAGAGTGCGAACAGGGGAGGGTCAGAGAGAGAGAGAGAGAGAGAGAGGGAGACACAGAATATGAGGTAGGATCCAGGCTCTGAGCTGTCAGCACAGAGCCCAACGCAGGGCTTGAACCCATGAACTGCAAGATAATGACCTGAGCCCAAGTCAGATGCTCAACAGACTGAGCTACCTAGGCTCTCTGTGTTGTTGAATATTTTAATCTAAATGTCTTTTTAAAAAAACTAAATGTCTTATCTAAAAACTTACTAAATACCTTAAATTTTTATTGCTATGTGTCTGGCTGTAATGACATTAATGACATTTTATTATCATACTTTGTTCAATACGTCAATAAGATATTCTTAACGTATTATGTGTAATATGTGGATAAATGTATATATTTATCATCATTATTCTGAAGCTAAATATTATTTATGAATTTCAAATGCTCAACAAATTTCACATACATGGGTAACTTTCTGTAAGCAGTTCATAGATTTAAGTGTATTAGTTCATGTTTTTCCAATACAACCAACATAATTATACCACAGAAATTGAAATCAACTTTGCTATCCTTTATTTTTTATTTATTTTTTAAAGTTTATTTATTTTGAGAGGCAGAAGGAGGGGCAGAGAGAGGGAGAGACAGAATTCTAAGCAGGCTCTACACTGTCAGTGCAGAGCCCGAAGTGGGGCTTGAACCCACGAACTGTGAGATCATGACCTGAGCTGAGTTCAAGTCAGACATTTAACTGACTGAACCACCTAGGTGCCCCAATGTTGCTATCCTTTAAACTGAAGCTGCGAACACATAGAGAAGCATCTGTGTAAAAGTTGGATTGATCTTTGTGCTTTAGATGTTCCTTTGGTCCAAACAAAAAACACACACACATACACACACACACCACAACAATACATATTTCTGATTGAAACAATAAACCTACTTTTAGTTTTGGTAAAGATGACAGGTTTGATGGCAAACACTGTAAACTGGGATTTACTTGGAGCAATGACTTTCTCAACCACTTTGCCTGTAATTTAGCCACAATGAAGTGTGTTACTACTGGGTGCTCCTGAAAATACTATAATCAGTCAATTAATCCATGTAGCAACTCATTGTGGGAAATGTTGGCCTTAATCGCGACAGTGATTTAGGTCATATTACATAACAACAGTCATAAGGATAAATCTGCAGAATTTTATATTAGGTCGCTTCAAATATATATATATATATATATCTGAAAAGTATACATATACTTTTTCTTCCCTTACCTACATTCTAAGGCACTTTTAGAGATATTTTGGGACATTTGATAAATGTTAAAAATAATACTTGCTATCAAACACCAAGATTAAATCCTGTGTGTGAACCTGACTGAAAAAAGAGCTACATAGTGATTACCAAGAAAATGCCTGTGAATTGCTTGGGCAGAATCTCTAAAGCCTATTCTTTTCCCAGTAGCTCATTTACAGTGAAGAAAACAAGCTAGGTACCAGGGGAATTTAGCCTGAAAAAGGCTTATTTTGGCCCCCTGAGAGACAAATTAGATTTTATCTCTTGGCTCATATTACAAATTGTGGCTGTTCTCCAAATCAGGACTTGAGGGTAATTTTTTTTTAATGAATATTTCTCACTTCCTTCCCTTTAATCATGCTCTCTATGGAATATTAAGAATATCTACCACCTCTCACAGATCACTTCTGTTTTACTTACTCTAACTTTCTGTTCCATGACAAGAATCTCTTGATCAACTCCCTCCACTTTTCTTGTAAAATCCAGACATATCTGTTAGGCTTAAGAAAAGTAGGTGATGATTCTTTCCCTTGGGAGTTTTCCTGATTTCACTCTTGTTTCTTGTCTTTCTCCCTTTATTTTTGATTGTTCCAGGCATGGAACAATCTTTCCTGACTTGTCCTCTTCAGTTCACAATCTTCATTATGTTCCCCTATGTCACTCCTGGTGTTCATAATCCAAGGCGAGAGAGGCGGATGTGTGGACCACAGATTGCTATTTCCATTTAATGACTTAGTTAGATGCTTTGTATTGAAAGATCCAGGAACACAGGAATTATGCCCACATTTTTATTGAATTAATAATAATGGCCACCATTTTATAAATTACTTAGCAAATGATAGGTATTGTGCCATGCACAAAGCTATCTCCATCTTATAGATGAAAAGACTAAAACTTGGAAAAATTAAGCAACTTGTTCTTGGTCACAAGGCTAGCTAAAGTTGAAGAGCCAAGACCTGACTTAATCCTTGGTATAAAAGGCTCAGAGCCCATCAAGGAGCCCGGGTGGCTCAGTTGGCTGGGCACCTGACTTCCACTCGTATCTCTAAGTTTACAAGTTCGAGCCCAGTGGCGTGCTCCGTGCTGACAGCTGAGAGCTTGGAGCCTGCTTCAGGTTCTGTCTCCTTCTCTCTCTGCCCCTCCACCACTCACTCTCTGTCTCTCTCTTTGTCTCCCTCAGAAATAAACATTTAAAAAAATTTTTTATAAAAAAAAAAAAGGTTCAGAGCCCAGACTCCATCCCCACACTGAGCGTGGAGGCAGTATAATGTAACTATGTAGAAGGGTTGTTTTAGGGCCAGACAGCACGGCTTTGTCACTTGAGAGTTCATCTAAATTCAGTTTCATCATCTGTAAAATGGAGACTATTTATTGAACAAATATTCCTTGGTTTCCTGTCATTCCACCTCAGAGTTGTCTTCAATCTGCTGCATTGTCTTTGTTTACTTTGACACAATTGATGCTGATGATCATCAAGGGCTTAGACCTCTAGAAATGAAGGTTTAAACCACCCTAGTGGGTGAAAGTCTTAGTCAGCTGAGATATTAGTTGTAAACAAGGAAACTTGCAATGGGCCAGTTATACTCTCATTAACAGTAGCAGGAATGAGTAGTCTGCATATGTACTGCTGCAATGTCTAAAATTTAAAAATTACTCAATTTTTCCCCTTTTAAATGAAGAACTATCATTGTTTTCTTCTCCTCCTTTTCTTTCTGTAGCAACCATTTCCATCCCTGTCCCCAAACAATTATTTACAGGGTGTAGTGGTATAATTATACTAACCATTTATTTAGTCCTTGTATTGCAAGACCATGAAGAACCACACCTAGATGAGACTGTGCCAGAACTGAAAGAATGGGCATTTTACACCCAGAGATCAGGACAAGGAAAGCAATCACCCCAAGACATTCCTTTCACCAGTTGGAGGTATCTCTGGGCTTGGAAAGAAAACAAGTGCAGATGCTTTTGTACTAGAATGGCTAGATCATATTTTATTTATTTATTTTTATTTTAGAGACAGAGTGAGAGAGCATGCGCGAGCAGGGGAGAGGGGCAGAGGGAAAGAGAGAGAAAGAGAGAGAGAGAGAATCTCAAGCAGGCTCCACACTCAGTGAGGAGCGCAACATGGGGCTCGATCCCACGACTCTGGGATCATGATCTGAACCAAAATCAAGAGTTGGACACTCAACTGATGGAACCACCCAGGCACTCCTAGAATGGCTAGCTCATATAGGTTGGAGGCATTTTGTCATTGCACATGCGGGGAAAGGCAAATAAATAATGGAACACAACAGCTGTCCCTTCGGCCAGCCACAACAGCTCACAGTGACACCTCCTTCCCCAGCATAGGGGTGGAGCAAACACAAACATCCACACACATAACTTGCAATCTAGTCGCTGCTGAGTGATAGAAGGGTAGAAATCTGACCCAAACTGCCCAAACAGACCTGCTTTCCTGCAAAACTGGAATTTTGAACTGAGATGCAAGGAGACAGGGAGTTGTGTACAGTCCTCCGAGAGGAATTTCTGGATTCCTCTTACTGAATTTCCCTGGTTATACAATTCCCAAAAGTCTGTGAGATACCCCAATATCCTTCTGGAAAAGTCAGCTTAACAAACTGGATTTGTTATTTGCAATCAGAGGAACCTTAACTACTATACTTCCCTGAATAGTTTTCTTTCATCCTATTCCTTCAAGTTTTCATTCCTCCAAGAATACCACAATGTTCTATCTCACTGAGCTTTTCCTGTTCCCCTGAAAACCTGCTCAAGGATTACCTCCTCTGTGACACTTTCAATCATTACTCCTTACTTAACTGTTCTGTTTGGAAGGTCCTCCATTGTGCCCACGGGGCCTGTCATGCCACAATCATAGCACTTACCATAGTACACTGTAGCTGCTGGTTTACTTTCCTGTCTCTCCCATAAGATGGCAAGCTCCTTGACAGAAGGTGCAACTTCTCATTTGACTTTATTTCTTTGGTTCCTTTATATAGTGCCTGACACAAGGGAGACCCAGTAAGTAAATGGATAAATGACTAAAGAGTTTCTGCTTCATCATGAGAACATGCTCAGGCTTACCTACTGGAAGAATGTGAGAGATGATGGAAAAGAGCCAAGGCCTTTGTAGACCTAAGGACAGACAGTTGGCCCCAAACATGAGCATTCAGCCAAAATTAGTAGATCCACCTACCCGACCCACAGCTGACTCAGAAAATGAGTGAACCCAGCTAATTCCAGAAAAACTGCCCAACTAACAACACATTGACTCCTAAGAAATAATAAATGGTTTTTATTTAATCTACTGATCTTTAGGGTGGCTTGTTAGGCAGCATTTTTGTGGTAATACGTAACTGGTACAATATCTGTGAGTTAAATTTCACCTGGGATCACCATCTTTAGAGCTTTCCTAGCTAAACGAGAGATTTAAATTCCAAGGACTGCTTTTACAAGTTCCACTGTGAGTGTGAAGAATGAATATGTTTATAAATTAGTAGAAATAAAATTTCTCACTGCTTGCTATAAGACATGTTAAAAACTAATTTAAGGGCACTTGGGTGGCTCAGTCAGTTAAGCACCTGACTTTGGCTCAGGTCATGATCTCATGGTTTGTGAGTTCGAGTCCCACTTTGGGTGAACTTGAGCCCTGCTTCGGGTAAGCCCTGCTTCTGTCTCTGTCTCTCTCTCTGCCGCTTTTGGGATTCTCTCTCCCCGCCCTCGCTCACGTGTGCCCTCTCTCTCTCTCAAAACAAAAACAAACTAACAATTTTAAAATACTTTGAAGGAAAATCGAAAGTAAAATCACCAATAACTTCTCTATTCCAACACACGTCTGTTAATTTTTACATGTTTTTATTCAGCTTTTACCCACATGCATATGTATTTTCACATAGTTCTAATAACAATAATGCTGTATTTTGTGTCAATATTAGAAAAAAGTACCATATTCATATATGATTATTTTAATGGCTACATAATGGCTCTTCAAATGGTTATACCATAATTAATCATTTCTCTATTATTTAAGTTTACTTTTTTTTTGTTGTTTATTTATTTTTGTTGTTATCAACAACGGGACATAATGCAGCTTTTTTTCTTTTTTTGGTATTATTTATTTTGGTATGAAGGCCAGGATGGTGTCTTTCTTGTTAATTTTTCAGGTTCCCAGTACTTAGCAAAGTATATGGTAGACACCTAATAGACATTTGTTGGATAAAAGCAATGTGTGAATGAACAAATGGGATTTACAGAAGTAGGCTTCCTAGTTTTACTTGCTTCAAATGTTTTTTTAAAAATATTTATTAAAAACTTTTTTTCTTTACATTTATTTATTTATTTTTGAGAGACAGAGTGACAGAGCACAAGCAGGGGATGGGCAGAGAGAGAAGGAGACACAGAATCCGAAGCAGGCTGCTGGCTCCGAGCTGTCAGCACAGAGCCTGATGCAGGGCTCAAATTCACAAACCGTAAGATCATGACCTAAGCTGAAGTCAGATGCTCAACCGACTGAGCCACCCAGGTGCCCCAATGTTTATTTCTTTTTGAGAGAGAAAGATACCAGAGCTTGAGTAGGGAAGGGCAGAGAGAGAGGGAGACACAGAATCCAAAGCAGGCTCCAGGCTCTGAGCTGTCAGCACAGAGCCCGACATGGGGCTCAAACCCAGGAACCATGAGATCATGACCTGGGCTGAAGGGGGCCACTTAACCAAGTGAGCCACCCAGGTGCCCCTCAAATGCGTTTAATAACTATGTACGTATGTATGTATGTATTTATGTATTTATTTATTGAATCTAAAGCAGGCTCCAGCGACGGTGAGATCATGACCTAAGCCAAAATCAAGAGTCAGACCCTTAACTGACTGAGCCACCCAGGTGACCCTTGCTTCATATGCTTTTTAAACTGAATTATCATGATTAAATTAGATTCAAAATTCACATCATTTGAAAGAAAAATTTATTTGCATCATGTTTTAAATTTATCGCTTATAGACAAAGGGATTTGTTATTCTCCCTAGAAATTTTGAGTTAGTTGCAAAGTTGAGCCATGAAAATTTATCAGCTTTAACTGAATAAAGAAGGACTTCCAAGGTTTTTGTTCATGAACTGCTTGTACAAATATCACTGGACGAACACCATCTATTCCCAGTCCTCATTCCTAACTCTGCAACAATAGACACTTTTGGCTACTTCTTACTTTTCTCAAATTCAGTCAGTTGTGTATTGGTTTATGGAACAGTGAATTTATACAACTTTCTTGCTATTTTTCTGACCACTCCTCTTGATCATTCTCTAAAGATTTCCTTAGTCTTTTGCTCATCTCCTTTTGCAATCACTGTCTATAATCACTCGCCTAGAATCTTGTCTTCAACCTCTCTTCTCTGTGAAGTATGCCCAGAGCTGTATATCTAATCCTGACCACTTCACCTGTGTTTTTCAAGCTCATCCGTTTCCTTAAGACCTTATTTTGCTTGTATTTCCCATCTACCCCTCTCCACTGGCTCTTCTCCCTTGAACCTCACCTGTCTTCTGGTCTTTGCAATTCTTCCTTGACCCTGCTTCTCCCTCAAGCTGTCATCCCACTGCCTTATTTCCCTTTATCAACAAATTTAGGAAATGTGTTCTATGTTCCCTGCCTCCAATTCTTCCTTTCATTCCTCTCTTTAACTGTTTGCATGTTGACTTCTGCTTTCCCCTATTGGCCTTTTTTTCAGTGACACTACCTTTGATCCCCTTCCAACAATGCCTCTCTGTGGCATCTCACACTCTTGCAACTCTTCCTGCATGTTTTTTGTTTTTGTTTTTGTTTTTTGAGAGTGTGTGTGTGCACACGTTTGCAAGTGGGAGAGGGGCAGAGAGAGAGACTACAAAGCAGGCTCTGCACTGTCAGCATGGAGCCCATCATGGTGCCCGAACCCATGAACCACGAGCTCGTGACGTGAGCCGAAATCAAGAGTTGGACGCTTAACCGATTGAGCCACCCAGGGTGTCCCCACTTCATGGTTTCTTTTGCACTATGCTTTTTTCAATTTCTATCAAGAGTATGAGACATTTTCTTCTTTAGGTTTCTTGGTTTTGGACTTCTTTTTTACTCTACCATCCTTAAAGGTCTTTATCTTCTTCTAGAATTAACAAATATTTATTAAGTGCCTAACATGTGCTGGGAACTATGTTTGCCCTGGGGATGCAGAAATGAACAAATCAGATACTCACTGACTCTGCAGTATTTACTTGTCCTACCTCACTGCAGATGCAATCCTATATATTCTTTTTCCAAATGCCTCTGTTTTGTTTCCTCTATCTTATTCTCACTGAATCTCTTGTTCAGGTCCACATCATTATTAGCTTATTTTTGAAATAGCCTAGTAACTAGTGTCCTGTCTCTCTCCATTTTGGTCCATCCCACATGGTATCCCTAACCAATCTTTTAAAATATTTATGTCATCCCCCTACTCAAAATGCTCACTGGCTCTTTCCACTGCCTGCAGAAAAAACTCTAGACTCCTTAAAAGGATATTGGAAAGACCTGAGGCCTTGCAGTCAGAAAGCTTGGGTTACATTTCCAGTCTGCCATTTACTCACTCTGTGACCTTGAATAACTTAGCTGCATTTTGATTTTCCCATCTATAAGATAAAACCAAATACATATGAAAGTGCTTTATATTTTTTAAGTGCTAGAGTGAATATGTTTTTTTTTTCTTCTTTTTAATTTAGAGACAGTCACCATATTGAAAATGGCCTAAGCTTCAGAACTAAACAACAATCTGGTTTCAAATCCCAGCTCTGTTACTTATTATCTGTGAGATTTCTGAACAAATCAGTAAACCTCTCTAAAGCTGTTTTACTGTCAAAGCATCCTTTCATATGGGTATCTGAAAATTAAATGGAACAGGGAATCTGAAAACTTCTAGTTGTGTACAATTCATAACAGGCACTGATTTGTTATCTTTTGGGCCTAGCTTACTTTTCCTGCAGCACATCTCACTCTACCTCTTTACTAACTGTATTAAACAGTCTACTTGATTTTCCCAATTCATACACTGCACTGTATTGTAAATGGATCAATGAGTAAACAGTTTCTGCTTCATCAGGAGGACATGCTCAGTTCTTCAAAGCTTAGTTAAAATGTTGAGACCACTCTAAAGCTCTGCCTTAATTCCTAATCTCAGTCTCTGAGATTAAAAATCTTATAATTGTATTTGACTAATGTTTCCTTGACTATCTAGGAACCAAAATATCAGGTTCTCCCAGCTCTTTCTGTGAAATAGTTCTTGGGATCACTTTTCTTTTCAATCCCATTATTCCATTCTTTCAGTTGTAATGATTTTTTTTTTTTTTTTAAGTAGGCTTCACACCCAGCGCAGGGTTCAACACAGGGCTTGAACACACGACCTTGCGATCGAGACCTGGGTTGAGATCAAGATGCTTAACCAACTGAGCTAACCAGGCGCCCCTAATGATGATTATTTTTTAACAACTGCCCCCATTTACCAGCGAGAGAGCACTGCAGTTCTGGGCTAAAGACTTTGCATACATTATGTCATTTGATATTTAAAACCCCCTGTGCATTCTTATTCTATAGATGAGAAAAATCAAAACACAGCTTAAATACCCTGCACAAGTTACAGTTAATTAAGTGGCAAAGTGGGGACCAAACCCAGATCTGAAACCAAAGTCCTTGAATGAGTTGGGCTTTTTCAAATTGAGTAGAACAAAAACATAGGAGTTTTAGAAGTTGAGTAGGAAAACAAAAAAGGATTATGAAGATATAAAGAAAATAAAGAAGCACAGGAAACTGTTTCACAGAAGCCTCCTGTCTATTTTGAAAGCAGAATACACCAACACTCTAACAAGCCATTTATTTTGTTGGGCTCTCTGACATGAGTATTTGAGGCTCTAAACTCTTCTTGCTTCTCTTGCTCTTCTTACTTCATAACTTCTGCTGCCTTATGTATTTGGCTGTCTCACTTCTCTCTCACTAGTGTAGAACACAAACGCTTTAATTCAATGAAAGCGATCTCCTCAATGGTTCTAGAACAATTTCTGCTTCTACAACCCTGTTATTTTGAATACACATACTTCTTCCCTTTCTCTCCACCTGTCAAAAGCCTGTATTTCAAGACTCTGCTATTACTTCTTCCCAACAGCTCCAGAGGATTCTGGAGTGATTACTATGTGTTCAATCCTTTTGTTGACCCATGATGAACCCATAACGTAAGCAAGAAATAAACCTTTCGAGATTTGGGAGTTACTTGTTCTTGCAACATAATCTTGCCTATCTTAACTGCTACACAGGACTTCAGGAAAGTAATCAATCTTCTCCAAGCTTCACTTTCCTTATCTGAAAAATGTAGATTAAAACAGTATCTATCAAAAAATGCTCTGAGGATTAAATGAGATAATACAGGTAAGAGTGCTTAGGTTAAACACAGGTAAAGCACTTAGCACAGTGCTAAGTAAGATGTGTATCCTAGATGTTAGTTATTTTTAAAATTTGTATTATCATGAATTAGCAATTGGTGTGTTAACAGTGACAAATGAACATAATGCAGAGTGTTATTTGCTTTTTTCAATGTTAAGCGTCAAATTACAAATGCTATAGATTTTTGTCAGTAATTTTAGCTGAAAACTTGGGCAGCTGTGAGTTCACACATTTTAATAAGTTATCTTAACCACTATAGAGTTAGCCTACCTTATTATAATAGCTATATTGTTTTTTTAATATTTTATTTATTTTTTAACGTTTATTCACTTTTTGAGAGAAAGAGAGAGAGAGAGAGAGAGAGAGAGGGAGTGGGGGAGGGGCAGAGAAAGAGGGAGACACAGAATCCGAAGCAAGCTGCAGGCTCTGAACTGATAGCACAGAGCCTGACGCGGGGCTTGAACTCACAAACTGTGAGATCATGACCTGAGCCGAAGTTGGATGCTTAACCGACTGAGCCACCCAGGCACCCCTATATTGTTTTTTTAATATCATGAATCTTGGGATACCATGAAAAAAATAATGTTTCATATATATGCACTCTCTCTAAAACTCTTAAGCTTATTATGGAGATGTTATCCTTGTTTTCAAAAGCCTACTTACACCAGGGATATACTGTATTATAAATAAAAATTTAAATATAGGATCCAGGTTAGCATATTTCATAAAATCTCACACTATATATATTTGAATTTATTTATTTTTGAGGGGTGGGGGTGAAGGGGCAAAGAGAGAGAGAGAGAGAGAGAGAGAGAGAGAGAGAATCCTAAGCAGGCTCTGCACTGTCAGTGTGGAGCCCAATGTGGGGCTGGAATTCACGAACCATGGATCGTGACCTGAGATGAAATCAAAAGTCAGGTGCTTAACCAACTGAGCCACCCAGACACCCCTCACACTATTTATATTTAATTAAATTTTCTCTCCAGCCGTATTATGTATGGTTTATTGTTGGTTGAAGACTGCCCAGACCTGATAAAGATTATAATAATGAATACTAACATCTATATTAATTCATCATGTTAAAAGTGCTTTTATAAATTTTTTTTTTCAACGTTTATTTATTTTTGGGATAGAGAGAGACAGAGCATGAACGGGGGAGGGGCAGAGAGAGAGGGAGACACAGAATCTGAAACAGGCTCCAGGCTCTGAGCCATCAGCCCAGAGCCTGACGCGGGGCTCGAACTCACGGACCGCGAGATCGTGACCTGGCTGAAGTCGGACGCTTAACCGACTGCGCCACCCAGGCGCCCCTAAAAGTGCTTTTAATATACAGTCTCATTTGACTTTGAATCCTATAAGTTATATAATATTTCCATTTCTAGTTGAGGAAATGAGGTTCAGAGACTGACCTGTCTAAAGTAACAGAAAACTGGGACTGTAACCTGGGTCTCTTTACTATACATTTCATGCTTATGCCACCATAGAACCCTGCAGTGATAAACCATTACTGGAATAACAACTTCACATGTGTGCTCTACAGATCTAGTATCATTTGCCTAGAAGTCTGTATAGCATAAATGTTGTATAAAAAACCATTCACATTAGCGTTTTTTTTTTTTTTTTTTTTTTTTCAGAAACACCAAGATTTGGGTCAATGACAATGTGGTAACTCTGGGGACATTTTTGCTAGCTAGCTTTTTCAGACTAATAAACTTGGTAAGGACAAGATAAATTTAGACAATATAACTCTTTTAACCAACAGTCAACTGATATACAAAACACTTCATAAAGAGCCAACGTGTGAGCCAAGGGTTTCACATTCCTATTTTGAAAAAATTTAAAAACATTGTTTTACCAAAGAAATTCTGTTTTGACTAAACTTAGCACTGAAAAACGAGCATCTGTACTTTACAAATTAAAGAACCCACAAATGTACTGGAAAAAATGCAAGTGAAAAATAGTTAAATAAAATCCCCAGGTGCCATATCTAGGGTCTCAAACTGAAATAAAATTTTAGAGTTTTTTTTTTTTTTTTTTAAGGCAAGGGTTATTTTTGTTTGTTTGGTTTTGGGTTTTTTTTTTTTTCTTGTTTTTAAGAGAGAGTGAGCAGGGAAGGGGTAGAATGACAAACTTCAGCAATATGCAGGCCTGACGTGGGGACTGACCTCAGGACCATGAGATCCTGACCTGACCCAAATCAAGAGTGGGACGCTTAACCGGCTGAACCACCCAGACGCCCCTGAAATAAAACGTTATAAGGAAACATTTCAAACAAACCAGTTGCCGTCCAATGTATCAAGAACAGTGTATATGACTGAAGTGCCAAAAGTGATTTAAATGGGATCTTTTACTTTTTAGAAATTGCAACACCTCACTATTTATAACATGGGCTCTTCTTGCAAATGACAAGTATGACACATTTTGTGAAGAAATTGACATGCACTGATACTACAAGTCATCCTGGAGACAAGCAAAAATGAGAGTTGCGTAAAGATACATCAACGTACTTTGCCCTCTCCAGAAGCCAACGTGCAATACACCGTTAAAAATGGCTAAATTGGAATCTCTCAACGTGGCTCACTGTACACTATACTCAATTTCCACTACTGTGGATTTTACTTCTAGTTTCTGGTTTAGCTATTAGCAAGCCACTTCTCTGAACGTTTCATTTCCCCAAAAACAAGAAAATGGGTAAAGGATCATAAAGAGCTTTGATCCGAATAACATCTATTAGACATCATCAAAAGCTTTTCCTCTGGACGATGTACACAGGCCCACGACGTTCTGCTTTCCTCATATCGCATTACAGAACCCAAGCCTCTTTCTTTCATTCCCACTTTGGGCTCCTTAAAGAACAGCAAAGAGAGTTCCTTAGAAGATAGCCAGCGCTCCTTTGTCCTCAGGGAAGGCTGGGAGAAGGTTTTGAGGCCTCAGCTGGTTGAGAGATGGTAGAAGCGACCCACCCTCGCCCCAACCCAAGCCTGCGCCACAGCTCCGGTACCACGACGCGCGCGCGCTCGCCCGGCTTCGGTCCCAGTGAAGGGGCGGGATTCCGAGGCGCGTGCCGAGACGACGGCAGGCGGAAGCTGCTGGCGACGAGGACCGTTCCCGCCGGCGCGGGTGGGGGAAGGGCAGCAGCCACACCCGGAAGTCAGTCTGCGAGGGAGGGAGGGGGGACGGGGGGGGGGCGAGGCTTCCGGTAGCGCAAAGGGTATCGGGAGAGGCTTCCAGCAAACCTTCTTCCTTGGCCTCTGGAGGGACCACCGTTGCCGCGGCTTCGGCTTCCACGATCTGCGTTCGGGCTAAACGGCCACGGCGGCTGCTACTGTCGTTCCCCTTGTGCCTGGCTCTGTCCGTATTCGTTCCCAGGCGGTCGCCACGGTTCCAGCAGCGGCCGCGGCCGACATGTTGTGAGGCGGCGGCGCGGGTGTCTGAAGGATGGTTTGGCAGAGGCGCCGGCAGCGGCTGCTGGCGGCAGCGGCAGCTGGGGCTCCGGCTCTTTAGAGCCAAGCCCGCTGGGTGTCCGTCTGGTACCGCGGCGAGGCCAGTGCCCCTGGATCTTGCCTCTCCTCCGGCGCGGTTGGGGACCGGTTGGGCGACAGCGCCCGCTTGTCTGAGGAGACAACGAAGGTGGTTCCCCAGTGCTCAAATTTCCGGACCACCTTTGCTTTCTCCTCTCCGACGTGGGCAGTGCTGTCCCCATTATCTTCAGCCCCCCGACCTCCCTCCCAATCTCGCCCTAAATCTCTCACACACACGGGTGTACCCCACCCTCACGAACCAGCCCCTCCCCACCCCCCACCCCTCGTTTTCTGCACCCTCTTCGCGCTCCTGGGATCCCACTTTGAGGGCAGCCTTTGAAAAATCTTCGCGGAATAGTGGACCAGAGCTGGGGAGTTTTTAAAAGTCGGGGCGCGCGCGAGAGGGAGATACGATGGCTTCCTCATCTGGCAATGATGATGATCTCACTATACCTAGAGCTGCTATCAATAAGATGATCAAAGAGACTCTCCCCAACGTCCGGGTGGCCAACGATGCCCGGGAGCTGGTGGTGAACTGCTGCACTGAATTCATTCACCTTATATCTTCTGAAGCCAATGAGATTTGCAACAAATCAGAAAAGAAGACCATCTCACCCGAGCATGTCATACAAGGTAAGTGGTGTGTGTGGGGTTTTGTTTGAATGAGGGTGAGGGGCAGCCTACCAGTCGCGTGACCCGTTCATGTCAAAGCCTTCATTCCTCTCCCCTGATAATTACGAGTAGACTAAAAAGCCACGCGGGCATGGAGGTAGCCGGTGCCTTCAACTCGCTGTGTAGTATTCTTGTGGTGCTTTTCATCCGGCGAGTACAAGTAAGGATTGCCAGCGTTTAGGTCAGCCTAACGTCCTCCAAAGATAAAGTAGCAGTCGTCGTCTGTTTACAGCCAGGTAAGCGGAAGCAACAAGAATTTTGCCTGCCTGCCGTTGAACTTAGACATGACAACTGAGCATTTGTCTCCCTAACGTGGAACCTCAGACGTGACAACTGAGAAAGGAACCCAAAGTTCTCCCTTGGAAAATTAATTTTCAGACAGGATCTTCCGAGTATGAGTGGAGACAGCACCCCTTCCCCACCCGACCTTTTCATGGATATAGAGGAAAAGATGAATTTTCTGAACGCATGAGTGAAAGAATTCTTAATGTAAACGCCTTTAACGTTGTAAAGTTTGGTGATGTTGAATGAAGAGTGTGTTTTCAGCTTTAAGAGTGGTTCAGTGAGGGGCCCCTGGCTGGCTCAGTTGGTGGAGCATGCAGCTCTTGATCCCAGAGTTTTGAGTTTGAGCCCCACGTAGGGTGTCCGTTTTACTTAAAAAAAAAAAAAAAAAAATAATAATAATAATAATAAAAATTAAAATAGTTTAGTGGTCCTACTGTTCATCAAGTTAACAAAATTCTCCAGTTCTATTCTGGAAGAAAAGGGTGGATGATTATCCTTTCTTCCCCCCCTTTCTTTTTCCTCTCTTTCTCAGTTTTTCTTTCATGTAGCTTGCTTTGCTCTATGGAGATAAATTTTTAAAGCTTGGATTGAAAGTTTGTAAGAGATTTTTTTCATGGAACATTTCCCTGTCCTTTCCTGTTGCAATTCCCATTTAGATGCATACACTTAAGCTTTTATTGAGCATTTCTGAAAGTTTGGACAGTTTCCCATCTTGGAAAGGGTTTAGTCCAGTAGTAGGGGTTTGGGGGACCACATTCTGATGGTTTGTTTCAGGCATAGGGAGACATTTACTAGTCATAATGTTTTGGAGCACTTACGTATACTCTTAAGAAAAAGTTGCATTCAATTTGAGGTGATAACTTGCCTTTTATAATAATTAAAATTCTAACAATTTCTTGATTGCTTTTGAAGTCAAAAAATCGTGATGAATTTTAATCGTTTTAGTAGGCAGGCAGGTGTCTACCATTTTATTTTTCATAATTTAACTTTGCAAAGGTGATGTTCCTGTTACTCTGAAGTAGAGAACACATCTCATATTCACCATATCCAATATTTTATTGTCAGTATTGACAAAAGGATTAGATGATTCATTTTTGGTCCTTAATGTTGGATGGAAGGTAGATTTTAATGTACTCTGCATTTCTATTTCAGTCCATGAAGAGAAAAAAAAATCCCTGGGAAAAACCGTATTTGATTTTAAAGCTAGGTTGTTTTTTTTTTTTGTTTGTTTGTTTTTTTTACTTGTGTGGTGTGTGAATACTCTGGTAGGTACAGTGAAAGTCAAGTCTCTATTTTTCCTCTTGTGTTTTATTTTTACATTGTATGTACATGTTTTAAGTCTTTCATGAGATTATCCAACACAGCTATAATTTCCTTTTACAACTCATAAAAAAGAAAAAGAATGTTTTATCCACATTGCCTTTCTAATGAAAATTTCAAAAACTTTCTAAAGGATCTGCCTAAACATTTGTTTACAACACAGGAGTGAGGATTGTTCCAAAAGTCTAATAACACATGACAATCTGTCTTCTTGGGTAGTTTATTCTTTTCTAAGATATATTTAGATTTCTGATTGACATGATGGAATAAAAGTGCAGCTGTAGCAAGCAGTATGCTAAATAGCTCAACTTTGGAATATGCTAAATTTAAGGTGTGAGTCCAAAAGTTCCAGTGAAAGCGTTTTCCTTTGTGTACTGAGGATGATTGATTATTTTTTAAAAAATCATCCACGTAAAAAAAAAAAAAAAAAAAAATCATCCACTGACCTGTTACAGTCTTAAAATTTACCCTTTCTTTGGGTAACGTTGTTAAGTGGATAAGAACCTACCATTTTTGCCCCAAATTCCTCCAGTTAGGGGAATACATCTTATACATTTATAATCTCATATTAATTTCATATTGTTTAACCATTTTAAAGAATTTTTGTCTTGAGTGGTTACTTTTTTTTTTTAAAAGAAATCCTCTAAGGTGTGTATTTTTTTTAGGTGTTTAAAATGTATCTTTACAGATTAACCCTGGAAAGCTTGCTAAATCATGGTAAATAGGACTTTTTTATGCTTTTCTGTAAGCATTTATTATTTTGGTATATAGGATATATGCAAGTGGAATAATAATGTACATTTAAAGTCATATGAATCTCACATTTGAAGTTCCAATTTTTTAGTTTAATAAGTTTAATGAACTAGATTTTGCTTCAGGACATGTCATTTGTTCACTTGCTACTTTGCTTTACATTGTCAGAGCAAATTAAGCATTTGAGGCTGTTCTGTAAAATGGAAGTTATTAAAGTTGACATAACTTTATTGTTAGTAAATCTTTGAAATAGTTAAACTTTGAAAAAATTATGAAATGTTTTGCTTTTTTTGAATTTAAAAAGGGGACTTGGTATTGAAGATCACAGATGCACAAATAAAGGGGTTCTAAGCTATAAAAGGTGTTCCTTTCATGTTATTGCTAGTTTTTGTGAACATACTCTTAAATAAGTTTTAACATGTTCTGTTGTATTATGTAAAGAACTGACATTGAGAGTTAAGAACTGCAAGTTCTACATTGGAAAGTCTTTGGCCTTAGGCAAATCTGTTAAAGGTTTCCTCATTTATGTATAAATAATACTTAATTGTTTCAGGTATTACTTGCAATTACTGAGAATCAGTCAGGGTTGAGAATCTTACATCATATGCTGCAATAAATAATTTTATATTTTTAGAAGTTAGCTTTTCTTAGGCAAGCTTTAAAAAAAATGTTTATTTATTTTGAGAGAAAGAGAGAGAGCTCATGGGAGGGGTAGAGGGAAAGGAGAGAGAGAATCCCAAGCAGGCTCTGTGCTGCAGAGCCTGATGCAGGGCTCCATCTCACCAACTGCGAGATAATAACGTGAGCCAAAACGAAGAGTCAGATGCTTAACCCACTGAGCCACCTTAGACACCCCTAAGATGTTTATTCATTTTTGAGAGAGAGAGAAAGAGCACGTGCAGTGGAAGGGCAGAAAGAGACGGAGACACAGAATCTGAAGCAGGCTTCAGGCTCTGAGCTGTCAGCACAGAGCCCAAAGCAAGGCTTGAACCCACGGACCGCAGGATCATGACCTGAGCCAAAGTCAGACGCCCAACCCACTGAGCCACCCAGGTGCCCCTAAATAGTAATTTTTAAAATGCGTAATGTTACTGATTAAAATATAAAGCTTGAAGTCTGTTATGTTTAACCTTACAGCATAATGCCATTGTAAAGCTGAAGTATAAATAAAGATATTTTAAGTGATTATTTTTTTGAATTTTTAATCTTCTGCCACATTTCCCCCCCCACATTTATAACAATAGTTAGTAACTGAAAAAGTCTCTGAGGATTTGCTTCTTCAGCAGTGGAGTTGCTCCAGGCTATCTCTGTTGAAGGAATTAAAAAAAATCTAGTCCCTCTCACACTGGTACTTTTGTGAAATACAATAAAAATGGATCACTAGAAAAACAAAATTGAAAAATACATAAAATTTCAATTTTTGTTGTTAGATTCAATAAACTTAAAATTACTCTTGTCAAATTGCTCCTCCAGCTTTATTGAGTTATAATTGATATAACATTGTGTAAAGTTAAGGTATACAGCATAATGATTTGATATGTGTATATATTGTGAAATGGCACCACAATATGGTTAGTTAACACATCCATCATCCCATGTAGTTAAAGTTTTGCTGTGAAGGTTCCTAAATGCTTTCTTTGATTTCCATACTTAACTCATCACAGACCATTATAAGCAGTTCTGGCACAAGTCCATGGACCACAGTTTGAGTAGCTTTGCTCTAAAGCCTAAATAAACCACAGTCTATTTTAGAAAGTGGATGTGAAGTAGTTTTTAAATCAGAGGATCTGAGTGATTGCAGAGTTGTAATAATGAGAATGAAAATGATATTGTATTATCTAAATTATCATGCATACTAGTATTTTTTCCAAAGGGACACATTATGTATATGGAATTGGTATTATCACATAATCAAATTTTTTTCAAGTTAGGATTTTATTATTTAACTTAAAACTGACATATCTTGTTTTTATTTTTCTTCTGCTACCCAACAATTTTGAACACTACTGGGTACCTGGCATGGTGTTAGATAATGGTAAGGGTATAACGATTGATTATATTTGGTTCCTGCTCTGCCCTCAGTCTCTCATTATTGTCCCAGATTCCCAGGGGTAGTAATCCATAGAGGACATAATTAAGGGTCTTCAGAAACCTTTGCCTGGCTAATGAGCCAAGAAGTCACTTTGGCCTATGTCATCCTTTTAATGCATTTTAAGTGAACTACCGCCCCCCCCCCCACTTCCTTTAACACATAAACAAAAGAAAACAAATTTGAGAATGCTATTTTACATATTTTAATATTTTAACGAAAAACCTGTATTACACATTTGAATATGAAGTAATTCACATAAATTGTTGTTATAACAAAATTTTATAGGATTGCGTTACTTTTGTAAAATAAGATAAGCCTGTATTATTGTTGCTGGATGGAAGTTTTCACCTTTTTTTTTTTAAAGGTTTTTTTTTTAAAGTGTTTTAACATTCATCGTTTTAAAAAAAGTTTATTTGGGGGGGGGGGGCAGAGAGAGAATCCCCTGCCAGCTCCCCGTATCAGCACCGAGCCCAACACAGGGCTTGAACCCACAAAACCATGAACCATACTGTTGAGATCTTGACCTGAGATCATGAAATCAAGAGTCAGATGCTTAACCAACTGAGCCACACGGGGGCCTTAACATCTGTCTTTAAAATTGAAAAATGTGGCAAATATTTTTTTCCCCTAATATACCATGCACTTTTCTGGGTATAGTTTTAAAGTACATGGCAGAGGGGAGCAGACAGGCATCTGAGGAGCAAGTGATGTATGTGTTTTACCAGCAAAAATTTTTCTTTATTTTTTTCTTTTCTGGATTTTACTCTGAGATCCTTGATAGAGCCAGGGCCCTAACAGTCCATTAAGTCTCTTTATACAAACTAGAAAAAGGCATTTCTTCCCTAAAAACCTTTACTACCATCTGCCAGAAAAGTGCCGTAATAAACATACAGATCTATGTTTACAGTATGAATGGCCTTCCTTAGATATGGTCCTGTTGTGCACTGAATAACCTGCAAACCCGCAATGATGGCCCTGCTTAAGAGTCATTTCCCTTATCCTTTAAGATGTTCCTTGTGTAAAATGGAAATGATTATTCCTATATGGTAACAAATGGTGTAAAATATCTCCTTGTTTAGAAAAGACTATTATCTACTTATTCCTGGTAACCATAGTGTATTTAAAATTTGGATTAAAGTCAGTGCAGTTTTAGAAATTAAAATTTATGGCTCTTCCTGTTGAATCATTTAATTGAGAGTACAAATTTGTATATGGCAGCTCTTTGAATAATATTAAATATTAACCTTGGATTCACTTGCAAATTTTTTTAAAGTGGTGTTCTCAACCTTAGATGGTTTTAAAAGTGAGTTTTTTAAATTTTTAACTCAAACTCTCCATGGTTAAAAATAGTTTGGATTGGATTTTTTTGATGTTGAGTCTAGTAATTGATGATAATTTGAAGAATTGTCTGCATGGTGTTGATTAATTTTATAAATTTAATATTTTATATTATAAATATATTCATTCAACTTGAATTTAGTGTGATAATGCATAGCTGCACATTTATTTATGTTCTGTACACTTATTAGGGTGCTCTTTTAAATGTAAGGGAAAAAATAAAGATGAATAATACATAGTCCAAGTGGTTATGGGAATCTTATGTGCTAGACATGGTGTTAAATGCTGTAGATCACTTGTTGATCCCTATAGTCCTAAAAATAATATCGTGAATATTTTGTTTATTCTGTGGGCCAGCCTCTGTTCTAAGCTCTTTGTTTATATTAATTCATTTATTCTTCACAGTAACCAGATCTGATGAGATACAGGTACTGTTATTCTTGCTTTAGTGGCACAGAGGTGAAGGAACTTATCTAGGCTCACACAGTTCATATGAGGCAGAGCTGGGATCAGTCTCTGGCAGCTGTAGGGCCTGCAGGCTTAACCGCCATACTGCATATGTTTTAGGAAGATACTACGAAATGCTATTCTCAGAGAAGGAAAACTGAAGCTTAGAGATATGAAGCAGTGTATCCAAGGTTATATGAATATATTGACAACCAAATTTCAAATTCTAGAATGTCTATCTGATTTTACAAGGGAGAGATTACTTCTATCTATGAGCATCAGGCAAGTTTACTTAAAGATGGAGTTTGATTTGAGCCTTGAATGCATTACCGTCAGTATGAATGTGGGAAACTGATGTCTGTTGGGAAACATTGAGCAGTTAGATTTAGCATATGTAGGGATTTAATGGCAGAAATAAAGCTGGAAATGTAGTAGGGCTAGATCCTAGAGAAATGTGGTATACGCTAAGGAAATACGACTTTCTTCAGAATGTTGGGAGGAAACCACAAGCCATTCTCTTGGTTTCTTTTGGTATTGTCTCCAGCCAATATAATTGAAAATATACTACTATATGCCTTTAAAAAAAGAAGAAATTGGGGTGCCTGGGTGGCTCAGTCACTTAAGCATCCAACTCTTGATTTAGGCTCAGCCCATGGTCTCAAGGTTCGTGAGACTGAGCCCTGTGTTGGGCTCTGCTCTGACAGTGTGGAGCCTGCTTGGGATTTTTTCTCTCTTTCTCTGCCCTGCCCCTGCTCCTTCTCACTCACACTCTCTCAAAATAAGTAAATAAACATTTAAAAAAAAAAGAGAAAAAATAAAAGAAAAACTTTGGCTTCTAACATTGACACCAAATTATCAGTCTGTCAATTCAAGTAAAAAATGTAGGCTGCTTAATCTTCACTTAATTTTCCACTATATCTCCAACTTTTTAGGCCAAGAATTATGTGGTAGTTATTTTGATATTCAGAACTCAGAGTAACGAATTACTGAAGTTTTTTGGGGAGCAGAGGCAATAAGTTAGTGTAATTAAAATTCAAGTAATAGTACTCTGCTTTTTGGCATGAGATTATTTCTAAAGAAGGTTGATGCAAAACAGCTTAATATTTGAAGTAATTAAAGTCATAAATCATTTCAAAATGTCCTTAAAAACCACAGCTTATACGGGAGGGAATGCGTATTTGTAAAGGTGTATTTGGTATTCTCCCTGAAGAACAAATCCCTGTAGTTGGAATTCGGGGCAACTTTGCTGAGGGCAGTCTGGTTCATCATAATTGTTGAAAAACTGCAAGAACTGATACACTAAGTTAAATTCATCAACTATATTTTTCACCATCTATATTTCATCATTGGGTCAGAAAACAAAAATGCCTTTGGGGCACTGGCAATATATAGAAAACTATAAAATAACAATTTTAATTACTGTGAGCCAAAAGAAAACTTTATGCTTTGTCTTGATTATAGAAGGCATTTAGAAGGTACATTACTATAAAATTTTCTTTCTAAATGTGAAAAAATAAAGGGAGAGAAAATTGTTAATACTTCTAACCTTATAGTCTTTCTTTATCCCAGTTTTCTGCCACATCAGTTGAAATGTTTTTATAGTGCTTCCTGTTAAGTTTTATTTTCAAGGGAAACTTGTTGGCTGAATATAAATGCTGAATTTCATAAGTTATTTCCACCCGTATTTCTTAAACTTGGCAGTTGGAGTACCTTTGCTAAAAATAGTGTCCTGTTTGGTATATTGTACAAAAGAACTTATCCATTCTTTTATCCCATCCTACTGAAACTTAGAACATATGTTACCAACCTACTTTTTCTAAGCCAAATGGCACAAAATATGTTATTAACAAGTAGACTCCAAATACTTGTTTTTTTGGTATTCTTCTAGAAAGTGTCTGAGGTAATGATGTTTGATTTACTGTGAGTGGTATAGGAAAAATGTTTTCTTACTAAAAGCACATGTTCTTACATCGGACTGTTTTTTTCCTCTCACAGGAAATGCTTTGGTTTTTAAAAATTAATCAGAAAAGTAAAGGCCTGTGCTGTTAAATGTTCCTCAAGTTTTATCTAATTTGTAATATAATAAGAAAGTTGATACAATATTGTGATTTAGCCATTCAAATAATTGCTGTGCAACTATAAAATAGGTAAAATTATTAGAAGATAGAAATCTCCTCCCCTCCAAAAAAAAAACCCAAAAAAACCACAAAAGCTTAATCTTCCATAAATGGGGGGAAAGACTAAGTTTTATCACTCTTTCATGTTTTCATTTCCCTAGCACTAGAAAGTTTGGGCTTTGGCTCTTACATCAGTGAAGTAAAAGAAGTCTTACAAGAATGCAAGACTGTAGCATTAAAAAGAAGAAAGGCCAGTTCTCGTTTGGAAAACCTTGGCATTCCTGAAGAAGAGTTATTGAGACAGCAGCAAGAATTATTTGCAAAAGTAAGTAATGCATTATAAATTGTTTTCATCTGAATACTGCCCTGTTTGCTAACAGAAATCATACTGGTTTCTGAAATCATTTCTTAAATCAATATATATATACACAGAGGATTTTCTTTCTGTGGCTGGTTGTTTGATCGTAGAGTCTGATGTTTAAATCTAACCAGTTTGACTCTGGCCAGTTATTTGCTTCATAAAAAAATAAATATTTGCTCATTAAAATTTTTTTTTTTTTTTTTAAACGGGGTGCTTCGGTGGCTTAGTGAGTCAGGCGTCCCAACTTCAGCTCAGGTCATGATCTCATGGTTTGTGAGTTCCAGCCACGCTTCTGGATCTGCTGTCAGCTTAGAGCCCGTTTCAGATCCTCTGTCTGTCTGTCTCTCTCTCTCTCTTTCTCTCTCTCTCTCTCTGCCCCTCCCCCACTCTGGTGCACGCTGTCTCTAAAGTAAACGTTAAAAAAAACTTTTTTTAAAGTAAATAGTTGCAGCAACCTGTTTTCTTTTTTTATTAATTTTTTTTTAATGTTTGGGGCGCCTGGTTGGCTCAGTCAGTTGAGCACCCGACTTCGGCTCGGGTCATGATCTCATGGTCTGTGAGTTCAAGCCCTGCGTCAGGCTCTGTGCTGACAGCTCAGAGCCTGGAGTCTGCTTTGGATTCTGTGTCTTCCTCTTTCTCTGCCCTTCCCCCACTCATGCTCTGTTTTTCTCTCTCTCTCTCTCAAAAATAAACATTAAGAAAAAAAATTAAAAAAAAATTTTTTTAATGTTTATGTATTTTTGAGAGAGAGAGAGAGAGAGAGACAGACAGAGCGTGAGTGGAGAATAGAGGGCGGAAGACACAGACACTGAAGCAGGCTGCAGCTTCTGAGCTGTCAGCACAGATGTGGGGTTCGAACTTGAACCGTGAGATCATGACCTGAGCCGAAGTCAGACACTCAACCAACTGAGCCACCCAGGCGCCCCTTTTTTAATTTTTTTAATGTTTATTTTTGAGAGAGAGAGGGAGACAGAGTGCGAGCAGGGGAGGGGCAAAGAGAGAGGGAGGCATGGAATCTGAAGGAGACACCAGGCTCTCAGCTGTCAGCATAGAGCCCAGTGTAGGGGTCGAACCCACCGACCATGAGATCATGACCTGAGCTGAAGTTGAATGCTTAACTAACTGAGCGACCCAGGTGCTCCAGCAACAATTGGTTTTCCAAGGAGAACAACTCCAAAATAACTACTGATTTTACTTTGAGTTTTTTATTTTTTTGTCCAGACAGAACGACCAGTTAAAAGCATGAAAAGTATACTTAAACATTCTTAAGATTTAAAATGATGGGCTGGTGAGAAAATACTATATCAAATTTTATAATGAGTGGTATATAAGGAAAATTTAATAAACATCTATTTTATAGTTAAATTAGGTTTTTAATGTACCTTTAAAACAAACATACTAATCTTAAAAAATTCCTTCCCTCTTTCCTTCCTCTCTCCCTCCTTTCCTCCCTTTCTTTTTTTTTAAATTTTTTTTTTCAACGTTTATTTATTTTTGGGACAGAGAGAGACAGAGCATGAACGGGGGAGGGGCAGAGAGAGAGGGAGACACAGAATCGGAAACAGGCTCCAGGCTCTGAGCCATCAGCCCAGTGCCCGACGCGGGGCTCGAACTCACGGACCGCGAGATCGTGACCTGGCTGAAGTCGGACGCTTAACCGACTGCGCCACCCAGGCGCCCCTCCTCCCTTTCTTATTAAAACTCTTAATTCCCAGTCTGTGAAGGATTAGTACTAATATTCCTCTCTTTAAAATAAAAAAAGGAGAAGATGAAGTTCTTATTACTCTAAGTTTTGGCCTCTCATTTCAAATTAGATTGTAAGGCAGTTTTGGGTTGAAGAGGTGAGATTTCCTACCAGTTACTGTAGTTACCATTAGAACTGAGAAGTATCACTTTTGGTAATCTCTTTCAGATTAGCCCTATACCTGATCTCTTTGTAGTCATAATAACTTAAGTAGTCATAAGTTTGAATCAAAAAGCATTTGAATTTTAAGTGTTATCAAGCACTAGACATCAGAATACCATTCAAACTAATAAAAATAAAAGTTTACTAACATTTATTGAGTTCTAATCATGTGTTAATCATGTTGCCAAATAATTTACCTGTATTTTTTTAAATCCTCACAACAACCTACAAGATCGGTACTAAGGAGGTACTAAAAGCTTTTGAAACAGGTGTGAATAGAAGTAAACACTTTATAATCCATATGAATATGAGATAACAAAGACTGATGATTAAAAAAACATTAGTGGCTATTATTTATTAACTCTCTGCTATTGCAGATCACCTAGAGAGTGCCAAATTAGATATTTGATAAAAGGGAAAAGATGCTCTATTACTTTACATACTTTGCAGTTTTTATAAATATAAATAAGGTAAATAAATGTGAATTTTATTATACTCATTTACACGTTAAGAAACAGACTCAGATGGAGAAAGAAACTTGCATGAGATCATTTATTCATTTGTTCTACAGATGTTTACTGAAGTCCTCACTATTTATCAGATATAGTGCTAAATGCTAGGCTTGTAATAGTATACGAAAGAGACATGGTTCTTATTATGATGGAACTTAGTTTACTGGGAAGGATTGAGTTAAACAAATAAAACAGGTTAAGTTCATATAGTTAGGAAGTGTTGGAGTCTAAATTCAGACTCAAGTCTCCTGACCCCTAGACATGTGCTGTTTCTACATTACTATGCTAATGTTCTAGCCACCATTTTGTCCACTTACACTTATTTTAGAACTTTTAAGTGGAACATGATGGCTTTATCCTTTCCAGGGCAAAAAGAAGAATTAAAGAAATAATTGCCCACCAAATCTGTCTTTACCTTTCTATCCTTGTCATTTTTTATTTCCTCTTCCTTATCTTTCTTCATTCTTGCCTTCATCTATGGGTGAGGATCCCTTAATATTTCTTTGCTCTTGTGAGGAAAATCAACAGAGAGGTAAAATTATAGCACCTGTCTAGTACTTCTTCCTTAAAGCACAAAGCACTTAAGTCCTAAATATGGTAAGTAAATATAACAGCTTTTTTATCAGTTTGATTTCATTTCACCTTTTAGACTTTATTTTAAATACTAACACAATAGCATCTTCATTTGAAGCAGTCTTTCAACTGCTAGCAACAAAATGTGGAAAGGGGGAACCATTAATATATTGAAGTTAAGATTAACTGTAAATTACAAATGAGTTATTTTAGTATTTGGGTGGGGAGGAGAGTCTAAAACATAATGAAAATCTCCAAAAGAAGAAATTAATTAAGAAGTATACACTTACTGTCTTTCACACTCCCATTTTAAAAGAAAAATACTTGAGGTAGGTTGGGTAAGAGGCAAGAGAGAAAAAAATTAGAAAAAGTACTGCTGAAAATTTTAATTTATGAAAATAAAATTTATCAATCAACATAGACTTTAAAGGCACAAGAATGTTTTTATGTCTAGACAGAGAAATATGTTTGCTAATATGGGTACTTAAAAGTCAGTTAAATTTTTTTTTTAATCTTTCATTTATTTTTGAGAGACAGAGAGAGACCGAGCACGAACAGGGGAGGGGCAGAGAGAGAGGGAGACACAGAATCTGAAGCAGGCTCCAGGCTCTGAGTTGTCAGCACAGAGCACGACGTGGGGCTCGAACTCACGAAACATGAGATCATGACCTGAGCCGAAGTCGGATGCTTAACTGACTGAGCCACCCAGGTGCCCCAAAAGTCAGTTAAATTTTAATTGTAACCAGTACATGTCTTTGTAGATTACTGAATAAACTATGAGATCAAGCAGCTTTTGCAATAAAATCTGTGTAGAGACTTGAAACTGAGTTTTTTTTTTCCTGTGCCACGAAATTATACCTGTATATGATTGATTAAGTCACAGAGTAAGTATTCTTAAGTTTATTAAATTCACATATTTGGTTTGCCCTACGATTTTCTTATGAATTCTTAAAATGTTTTTCATGAAGCATTCTTAGTGTTTTTTACACTCTGGGTATTCCTGCCGTAAGGTAAATATGCCTGTGTGTTAAAATAACTATTTTTCATACTTTTTAAGTAAAAATAGATGCAATTAGTTATTAGAATATCTGGTTTCTGATTTCCTAAACAAAAAAAGTTTTTGTCTTTTAGGAGAGGTATGATATAGGTACACTGACAACTGTAATATGAGGCTAACTACTTTCATGAGGAAAATATAAAGAGTTCCCAAGTACAGAGACATTACATTAGATTTTGGCAGTGTAAGAGTGTGCTAATAATTTCGCATGTGAGTGCTAATACAAATTTAAACCCAAGCAGATCTCATCACATGTTACCTTATGAATGTTGACATTGGAATACCTTACCTGTAGTATAATATCAGTTCTGGACTGAAAAGTTGAGGAAGAAACTCAATTTTCTTTTTTGCATAACTCAGAAAAACAGCTTGTATGCAGTTTACTTGTTGACCTCAGCAGATGACCTAAGCTGATAGTGTTAATTCAGATTTAAGAAATTATTGGAATCTTGGTTTGCATAGATTCATGATCGATCTACATGCAATACTAACTAAATTAGATAGCTTTTACATTTTCACATGTGTATATAGGCCTTCTGCACTCTTTCCAACACCCATTAGTTATTGAACTTTGTAAACTGGCATTAAGATATACAGTATTTTGTTGTACCAGTTTCATAAATGGTTTATAGCACAGTATGTGTGGGTTTGAGACATACCAAGGGTTAGTTTCTCAAGGTTCTTGTTGTGCTTACTGTAGTAGCATTTGATGGAGGATCTCTTATATACATTTGTGGTAGATGAAAAAAAAATTATATTGCAAATTCTTTCTTTTTTTTTTATTTACTTATTTATTTATTTATTTTATTTATTTTTGGGACAGAGAGAGACAGAGCATGAACGGGGGAGGGGCAGAGAGAGAGGGAGACACAGAATCGGAAACAGGCTCCAGGCTCTGAGCCATCAGCCCAGAGCCTGACGCGGGGCTCGAACTCACGGACCGCGAGATCATGACCTGGCTGAAGTCGGACGCTTAACCGACTGCGCCACCCAGGCGCCCCCTTTCTTTTTTTTTTAAAGCTTAAACCATATAGTAAGTTTTGGTCCAAGTTGAGTAGGATAAGTTAAACTTATATTGCATTCTGTTAACCAATATAAATGTATTTTTGCAAATCAAAATCACAAGGAGATGTTACTTATAAATATGTTAATTGGGGAGATTTCATCAAGTGAAATGAAATAATAAAATACAATACTAGGAAAAAAAAAATATTTTTGTAAGCATAGTTGTGTTGAAATAAAGTTTTCAAAAGAAAAAAAAAAAACACATGCACCAATAACTAAACAATTTTCTTAGCCTGAAACCCACCTTTCTGTGCTTTGATTTGTGATCAAGCCTAGTACTCTATAAACCACATTTCTGCCTTTCTATTGGACCTCATTGGACTCTGCTTCCAGTAGGGGGTTCTGGAGGGAGATTGCCAGGCTAGAGGAGGAAGGCAGCACTTGGGCTCCTTTCTTTTACTTCCTGTTAGCTTCAGGTTCCTTTGAGCAACCTACCAATGCATCTTTACTCTGGCTGCATCAATTTTTTTTTCCTGTGGCAGGAACTGAATCCAGCGTATAGTTTCTTTACAGAACCAGCATAAACATTCATCATTTTCCTCCAGGGTGTGAGTCTCAAACCTTGGGCCCTCTATCAAGCTCAGAGATGCTTTTACCAGCCAATCTATGTCAGTTCTTCAGAACTGAGTTTCAGTTACATGGATTGTTCTTTTAAGCTTCTTAAAAATTAAGTTTTAAAAATTCCAGCCTCTTCCTTTATTCCCTCAGTTTTAGGATTGGTGGCTGCTTTTGGTAGTTACCAGTTGTGTAATATCTAAGTGTTCTTTTCATGCCTTTTCAGTGACCTAGTTACCAACTTTATACTTGGTTAACAATCCTTTATATTGCATTCTTTCTATTCCCCTAACTAATGTGACTTCTATCTCCTGATTAGGTCCTGAATGATACAGTTAGGACTTAGGAAAAAAATGGAGAAGATGATACTTCAGTTTGACTTGAAGAGTAGAACTTCAGTAGGTGAAAATTAGGAAATTTCAAATAGAATGACTATCAGCATGAGTTAAGGTAGTGAAAATGGGAGGGTATGGTGTATTGGGGAAGCATTTTAAGTTTTAGGGTTTTTTTTGGAGTACCAAGTATGTATTACAATTGGGAGATAGGTTGGGGCAAGCAGTAATTTGGAGGACCTTGAACTCTAGGTTGAGAAATTGGACTTGATTGGGTAACAAGTGATTTTTTTTTTTTAAGTATAATAATGACCTGATTAGAATTTTCTTCTAGAAATGATTGGATAATAAATTCAAGAGAGATTATTAAGAAAAGTTAGGAATGTACGTGGTAAAATCTTAATGTTAGAGTTATACTGAGCTTTACTGTTTCCCACAAAACATGCTTTCAGAAAATACTGGAGGACTGTGTGTTGGGAATGTAACATGGAGTATGAAAATAGTCTCTATTCTCAAGTCTAGTGGGAAAAAAGATACATACTCAGATAATTTGAGAACAAAGTAAATAGGTATGGGAATGCATAGAGAATTTTGGCATATCAAACAAAGTGCACAGTATGATCTAGATGGCCAAGAAAGACTAATTTCTGTTTTAATAGATAACTAGGAATTGGCTATGCATAAAGGAGGGTGGTGTGGTGAGTGTGAGTCAGGCTTAAAGGACAATTCTGAGAAAAGGCAGAAAGGGAAACAGCATTGTTTTGGTAGATTCCAATGGAATTTATATGATCTTTTCAAGAACAGATTTTTTCCTTCTTGATGTGGTTTTTCTGCTAATGAATTAAATCGGGAAAGACCTTTAGCTGTTGCAACATTGCTTGTAACGTTTATGTGCGTATCTTGGTTGCTAAAATTCTATGATGGTTTTTAGAGAGGATATATCAAATGAATGGATTTTAACTATCTCACTTAAATTCAGTCCTGGATAAGTGCCTTTTCTCTAGTGGGTATATGGGAAGGGTGTGTGTGTGTGTGTGTGTGTGTGTGTGTGTGTGTGTACCCATGTGTGTTTATTTAGGGGAGAGGGACAGAGGAGAAATGTATGTATAGGGTAGGGAACTGTGATAGAAACTCAAACATCAAAATAGCTATTATACTCATGTATAGTACTTTTTCTTAAGAGTTAGGGGTACTATACTAGACAACTTTTAAATCATAGAAATAATTTTTAGATTGAAAAATGTTTACATCTGGGGTGCCTGGGTGGCTCAGTCGCTTGATCATCCGACTTCGGCTCAGGTCAGGTCTCGTGGTTCACGAATTTGAGCCCTGCATCAGGCTCTGTGCTGACAGCAAAGAGCCTGGAGCCTGCTTCAGATTCTGTGTCTCCCTCTCTCTGCCCCTCGCCCACTTGTGTTCTGTTTCTCTAATTCTCTCAAGAATAAATAACAAACATTAAAAAAAAAACATTAAAAAAATGTTTGTATCTAAATTGTAAGTTGAGAGGACAAAAGAATCAAGTGAAAAAAAGGAAGAGAGAGGGGCTCCTGGGTGGCTCAGTTGGTTAAGCATCTGACTTCAGTTTGGGTCATGATCTCGTGGTTCATGGGTTAGAGTCCTGTGTCAGGCTCTGTGCTGACAGCTCTGAGCGTGGAGCCTGCTTCAGATTCTGTGTCTCCCTCTCTCTCTGCCCCTCCCCTGTTCACACTCTATCTCTCTGTCTCTCAAAAGTGAATAAATGTAGGGGTGCCTGGGTGGCTCAGTCGGTTAAGTGGCCAAGTTCGGCTCAGGTCATGATCTTGTGGCCCCACGTCGGACTCTGCTGACAGCTTGGAGCCTGGAGCCTACTTCTGTTTTTGTGTCTCCCTCTCTCTCTCCCCCTCCTGTATTCGTGCTCTCTCTCTGCCTTTCAAAAATGAATAAATGCTAATAAATAAATAAAGAAAGAAAGAAAGAAAGAAAGAAAGAATAAATGTTAAAAAAAAAAAAAGAAAGAAAGAAAGAGAGAAACTGGGAAAGGAACCAAAGAGAGAACATTATGATTTTTGTACCAGCTTTTTCAATTTCAGTTGAACCAAAGGTCATAAAATTATGTGGCATAAAAGGACTGTCTATAAGAGAACCAAGTTTTGGAAACTGTCCTTAGTTGATAGAGAAGCAGTTGTCTAACTGTATTTCCTTATAGAGTTCATGTTTTCCAGATGTATAACAGTTATTTAGCGGTTGGAAAATATCCAAATTTGGTAATAACTAAGTCTGTAATTGGCTTAATCTATACTTAACCAAAGTGTGTATGTTGTGAGTTTTAAAAAAATTATTACTTGTTTTTATGTTTTTGGTGTTTAGGCTAGACAGCAACAAGCAGAATTGGCCCAGCAGGAATGGCTTCAAATGCAGCAGGCTGCCCAACAAGCACAGCTTGCTGCTGCCACAGCCAGCGCATCTAACCAGGCTGGATCTTCTCAGGATGAAGAAGATGATGATGATATCTGAAATTTACCAGCTGAGTTTCTATTTCCTCTATAAATGTTTTTCCCTGCACAAGAAAACAGTGAAAGAAATGCTTATCTGTAATTTTGTATGCATCTTGGTGGACTTGCCATTGGTATTCTAGGGATGTCTGCTGTTAAGTTTCATCTATTGTGTGCTATTCATGTAAAAACTGTCTCTTTGAACTATTGAAAATTTAAGATTCAGTATAATATCAATTTTGAATTTTTAATGGTGTTTATGAAATTTTAGATAGCAGTGAGTCCTTTATTTGATCAATAAACAGTGTTACAGAAAATGTCAAGTTTATAAAAATACAGTGAAATTTATACAGAAACTCTAAATCTGCATTTGCATTTCCTCTGCCCTTTTAACTAGACTAAAAATTGGGAATTTTAAATTATTGGGGGGAGGGTGTTGTGTAATGCAGTAGATGTTAGATCAGGATGGTGAAAAAACAAAGAGTTCAGTTTTGTAGTATCTGAATTTTTTGTCTTTTAAAATGAGTGTATATATATATAGGCAATAAATATATATGCTCAGATAAATATGCTTGTTTAAAAAAATCTCAAAATGACATCCAAAAACTTAGGAAGGAGTATGTTCAATAGTAGTTCTATGAATTCGGTGGGTTATGTTTTTGATTTTGTTTTTGTTTTATGTAGAGGTAAAAACTACAGTTTTATTATGGCATAATTCATCTTGAGCTATGCTATTACATTTCAAAGACTGCCCAATTTTGAGGACTGTCACGATTCTTACTATTTCACTCCAATAATTGTTAATAGTATTACTTGCTTAGTCTATCCATCTTTATTGGAACTTGTGAAACAATTGCTTAGGTTCCATTGGTTTAATGGAGATTCATGAATATCAAACCTTTGCTGGGGGAAAGAAATGAAAGTTAATAAGCATGCTTACTATAAAAGAGGGATTTTTTTTGTAATTTAACTGATAGTTATAGTTTACTTATTGTTTGTTTTTAGCATTACTTTTACATTTTCTTGACTAGATGGCCTAGAGTGTCCAGTGCTTCCTTTTGAAATGGCATCATTATCTCCATCATAATTGAGTGATAGCTTTAAAAATGATTGGTTTTATTTTGTTTAAGAAAGCGTGTCATAACTGATCAGCCCTATATGAAACATAAATAGTTTCAACCTACTCATTAAAAGGGAGAAGCTTTAATTTGGTTCCACTAAATAAAGTATGGTAGTGATTTTTATAGGAATCCAGTGTATTGAAGAAATGGCATATTGTTTGTACTTTGGAAACAGAATGGAAAAGCCACTTTAAGATAGTATAAAGTAATCTAAATTCCTATGTCAGTTGCCAAATCATTTAAATTTGTATATTCACCAAGTCCAAGGATAAATTGTGGTTGCTGGGATTCAGTTTTAATTGGAGAGCTAAATAAGTAAAGTTTATAAGTATTAGATTTCTTAAAGGTCTTATTTTGCAGTTTTAGAAAAAGTGAAATATTAGCATACGTTTATTAAATACACTTCCCCCATGCCATGAAAAGGTTAATTTTGCTGAATGTTTTAAGTTGAAGTTGATATTGTATCCATGAAGTGCTTTGGACAAGATAGAAGGGGTTGTTTTTTTAAAAGTTTAAGTACCAAAGGTAGTCTAGTCTAAGAAATAATAAGTTAATAAGTGTTGGCTTTTCTAATTTGTACTGTAACATCCTTATTCTTTCTATTTTAAGTATATCTGTTTCTTAAGTAAACAACTTAGATATTTTTCCACTTTTTTTTCCCTGATGCAGAGTCCAGGTTAATTAATATTTTACTGCATCTGATAATGTATTATATGTTTGAAGCCTAGTGACTTTTCATTTTGACATTCTTGTGATTTCATATGCTGTATTCTTCAAGCAATAAAATCTGATGTGTTTTATAAATTGTTTTTATATTTAATAATCTACACAGATTAACAGCAGGAGATTGCTATTACTAACATTTTTAGTAGTTTCGAGAATCTTAGGCCCAACATTTTGATCATTTGATATTTAATACCTGACTTTCTCCTTTGTTTATTGTTATTTCAGAAAATGTGGTTTTACTTGTACTTTTGTAATGGCAGTCCTAGGATCCAGGCATAACAAAGCTAATTAAGCAATGTTTTACTTTTAGTTTACTTTTTAGCATTTAAAAGTCATTATAATGTCCATTGTTGAGATTTTTTAAATCTTGTAGAGAGAGAAACAAATTTTTAGGGTTCTTGAGAAATAAAGTTACTGTTTAGTAAATATCTTCCCCACTTCCTTATCTATCTTTTTCAGCAACATTGAAAAGATAACATTGAAAAAATAACATTGGAAAGATACCAATTATTTTTATTTTTATTTTTTTAGAGAGTGTGCAAGTGGGTGGAGAGAGGGAAAGGAAGAGAGACAGAATCTTAAGCAGACTCCACACCCAGCGCAGAGTCTACCACAGGGCTCGATCTCATAACCCTGAGATCATGACCTGAGCCAAAATCGACAGTTGGATGCTTAACCAACTGAGCCACCCAGGTGCCCCGAAAAGGTACCAGTTTTTAAAACTGTATATACCATGCATATGTTTTCACAAATTAAACATACTCATATCACTGGCCTTCAGGTCAGGACACAGCAGTGTGAACACCCGAGAAGCCCCTTTTGCCCCTATTTTAACATTGTCATCTTCCCTGGAAGTAACTACTATTCTGTTTTCTAAAACTATTGATTAGTTTTGCCTTTTATTTTATGTAAATACAATCTTTTTTAAATTAAATTTTAATGTCTTATACAGGCTTACTAAATAAAAGTATTGCACACTAATGAAGATTGAAAATTTACATTCCAGTTGACTAGCCTAAAGACTTTAAGACCACTTTCACATTTATAGAGCCTAATTAAGGCTAGTAGACAGGCACACCCTCATCTTCTATGTCATCTTTAACCCCTTTGTCCTGAGAAAGGAGGCTTAGCTGCTTCTTTAGTTCTTCAATTTTTCTTGTTCTAGTATCTTCATCTGTAGGGTGAGATTAACATTTCCAAAAGTTAGGAAAATTTCGCTTTATAGCAGCTGAACAGAGCAGATGGTCTCTGAGATGCATTCTTTCTGATTAAGTGCTAGATCCACTTGGCTTTGTGGGATACCTTTTACTGAGGGACTCAAGTAACTGACCACTTCTTAAACCTATTAAAACTTGTACTTGTTCTATTTATGTTCCAAACGGCTGAAAGAGTTCTAGTAGGATCACACCCAAGTTATACATACCTAATTTGGTGTCACGCTCAAATCCTTCCAACTCTTCAGGTTAAGTGTACATACAGACAAGTACCCACTCTGGAAGTATATGTTGGTATTCTGTTGCCATTTCTCTTGATCCAGTCCATGGTTTTTTGTTTGTTTGTTTTTTAATTTTTTAATGTGTATCTTATTTTTGAGAGAGTGCACGAGAGCAGGGGAGGGACAGAGAGAGAGGGAGACACAGAATCCGAAGCAGGCTACAGGCTCTTAGCTGTCAGCACAGAGCCCGACGTGGGGCTCGAACCCACAAACCGTGAGATCATGACCTGAGTGGAAGTCAGATACCCAACTGACTGAGCCACCTAGGTGCCCTGATCCAGTCCATGTTCTGAATGATGTCTGTATAGGCCAGACCAAAGTCTTCTATTTTTACTTGCTGATCAGGGCCATGAAGAAAAATATTTCTGGACTTCAGGTGTTTGTTACGTTATGAATGTAAAATACACTTTCCACCAATTCTTGAAAAGATTTTTATTGCAACACTGGCCTTAACATAAGGATGTGTGTACATTCGCCCATGTATTCTGGCCCTGCCTGTTTCACTCAGTTATCCAGTCCTACAAAGAGAGCTCACACAGGTGGATCTGAATGTGCAACATCAGGTGACACTGCATCAGGTGATACCAGCCCCATCAAGTTTTAAGTTTTCTTCAGAAGATTCCTCGATGGATGTGAAATTCTCTTCTAAGTTGTAATCATGCATAAGTGGCAGCTGATGTTCAACAATCTGGAAGACAAGTCAGCTCTTCGAATAAAATGATTCCAATCCAACGGCATCTTTTGTGACTAAATTGGTGATATAGTTCATCAGTCTATTAGTCTGATTTTCAGTGCCAGCTTCTCCTAAGGAGTTTTCTTTTTCTGGGGTGAATTTGGCAAGGATAATGGATGATTTTTTTTTTTTAAATGTTTATTTATTTTTGAGAGAGAAAGAGACAGAGTGTGAGTGGGAGAGGGGAGAGACACAGAATCCGAGGCAGGCTCCAAGCTTGGAGCTGTCCACGCAGAGACCAGCGTGGGGCTCAAACTCACGGACAGCGAGATTATGGCATGAGCTGCAGATGGACTCCTAACCAACTGAGCCACCAAGGGGCCCCTGGATATGCTATTACTTTAATCATTTTTGACATCATGTTGATCTCTGTTGTCCTACTGGTTAGAGATCACTTCCAGAGATGGCAACTGAATAGAGATTCTATCTTGCATTTGGGCCACATGAGCATCTACTATCCAAGCAATATGATGGCCTACAACACCTTCACTTCCCATAGTACCTTTATGTAATCTGTTTAGTTGCACCCTTATTCAGCATATTTTGACTGCAAAATTCTGACCATCTGATTTATTCCTGAACTTGTATACTCTTCCATATCCACCTTTTCCTAAGGGGGCAAACTGTTCTAAATCATTTAAGTAATGTGAGGTTTGTTCTTCCAAGCTACTTCTCTTGATCTGATCTGGATATCAGAAATATCCTCACAGGGATCCTGAGGAATTCTTTCTTTAGCTGACCTCATTAAATGAGCAATAGCTATGGGCGCCTGGCTGCCTCAGTAGGTAAAGCACATGACTCTTGATCTTGGGGCTGTGAGTTCAAGCCCCATGTTGGGTGTAGAGATTACTTAAAAATAAAATCTTACAAAAAAAAAAAAAAAAAAGCAGTCACTCTGTTGTGATGTAGTCTTGGTGAGCTAAACTCATCACTACAAGTGAAAGAAGACAGCAGTGCCATTTTGATAAAGGTCTGACAAAGCAATTTAAACACCTGTCTTGAACGAAGTGGATTCATGAACATGGCTCAAGTGTTCCAGTGAAGAAACAAGCAGTAATTTGGTTTGCAACTGCAAAAGGCAAAATCAGCTGTTGTAGGGTCATTTTAACACCTGGGGTTCTGCTGGAATATCAGATTCCAAACATCCCTCCTGCTGCCCCTCCCCACCCCAGCACTACGCCACTAGGTCTGGGTTCAAGCAGAGATCCAGCCCAATTCACTCAGGGGCTGCGATGAACCTTGCTGCTCCCCAACCTCCTCAGGAATTAAGGTGGCCAGGGGCTGGGAGAGGGTCACTGCAGCATTCCAAGTCCCTCACCATCATACTTGGAGTCTGAGCCATGGGCCAGGAAGTCCATGGTAGGTGCACAGGCACAGACCCAGCTCCATTGCCCTCTGCCTCACGCTCCCGGTCCCCGGAGTGGCCCCCAGCAACACGGACTGCAGCCCAGGCACTGCCTTCCACTGGCTTCACTTGGATTTTGTTTGTTTTCTTCTTCCCTGTCCTTAATAGCTTGGCCCCCTCTTTTTAAAAAAAAAATTTTTTTTTAATTTTTATTAGAGAGAGAGCGTGCATGTGCATGAGCTAAGGAGAGGGGCAGAGGGAGAGGGAGAGAGGGAGAGGGAGAGGGAAAGAATCTTAAGCAGGTTCCACGTTGAGTGTGGATCCCATGACCCTGGGATGGGACCATGACCTGAGCCGAAATCAGGAGTTGGAAACTTGGGGCACCTGGGTGGCCCAGTTGGTTAAGTGTCTGAATTCGGCTCAGGTCATGATCTCACAGTCTGTGGGTTCGAACCCCACGTTGGCTCTGTCCTGACAGCTCAAAGCCTGGAGCCTGATTCAGATTTTGCATTTCCCTCTCTCTGCCCCATCCCCACTTGCGCTCTCTCTCTCTCAAAAACAAATAAATGTTAAGAAAAAAAAAAAAGTTTGACACTCAACTGACTGAGCCATCCAGGTGTGCCCAAACCCCTCTATTTTTTACCTTGCCCCACAGCATAGAATATCATGGGTAGGATTGGCCAGGGTGAAGAGAATGGGTACATAAATAACCTCCTTTTCACCTATCCACCTTGTAGTTAAAGCATCATCACTAATCCTCCTATTTCCTCAAAATAAAACTTACTTTTAACATATATACTTAGATTTGCTTTTTCCTATAAAAGATGTAAGTGAAAAGAGAAAAGTAGGGAAGCAAAAGAGGTAACTTTTAACTTACAATCTCTACCAGAAACCAATCAAATAAGTAGCACCTTAGAATTCCTTAATTTGTCAGAATTTAGGATTCTCAGTCTCAATGTTACTGACGTTTTGGGTCAGTTAATTCTTTGTTGTGAGAGGCTATCTATCCTGTGCATTGTGGGGAGTTTAGCAGCATCCCTGGCTTAGATGTACTGGGTGCCAGTAGCACACCCCCCCCACACATTGTGACAACCCAAAAATGCCTCCAGACATTGCCAGATGTCCTGGAAGGGGTACAAAATCACCCTCTATTGAAAACCACTGCCTTAGAAATCTAAGTTTTTATTTTTAAAATAGGGTACCAGGGAAAGACTGAAATTGAACCTCTGTTTGGAAGCAACATGTGGTCTAAGTTGAAAAAGACAAAAAGAAACAAGGTAATTTGGAGATTATAGGCCCAGCATTAAAATATATTTTGAGGCGGGCACCCGGGTGGCTTAGTCAGTTAAGCGTCCTTCTCTTGATTTGATCCCAGGCACCCAGCCTGCTTGGGGTTCTCACTCCCTCGCTCTCTGCCCCTCCCCCACTTATGCACTTGCACTTCCCTCTGTGCAGAAAGTAAAATCTTAAAGGGGGCTCTTGACCTCACATCTGCTGATACCTTCCCCCTAGAACTCTAGTCCAGCTCTTCACCCAGAGATCGTAGCCACACCCAGTTTAAGATAGATCAGGTATACTATCTCATTACTATGTATATCTTTTAACAAGTATATTTTTAAATTGCTTTTATTGTAGTTAAATATAAATATAAAATTTACCATTTTTAAGTATTCGGTTCAGTGACATTAAGTACATTGATATTGTTGTGCAACCATCACCACTATCTCCAGAACATTTTCATTATCCCACACTGAAATACTGTATCCATTAAATAGTAATTTCCCATTCTTCTCTCCCTGCAGCCACAGGTAACCACAGTTCTGCTTTCTATTTCTGAATTCAACAATTCTAGGTACTTCACAGAAGTGGAATCATAAAGTATTTGCCCTTTTGTATCTGACTTACTTCACTTAGCTTGGAAGGTTCATTCACTGTTGACATGAATCATTGAGTGAATGTATAGCTTACATGAAAACATAGCTTACATCACATCAATGTAAGCTATACATTCACTTAGCTTGGAAGGTTATAATATGTATCAGAACTTCACTCCTTTTTACAGCTGGATAATATTCCATTGTACGTATACATCACATTTTGTTTACTCATTGACTGATGAATGGGTAGCTTCTACCTTTTGGCTATTGTGAATAATGCTGCTAGGGACATAGGTGTACAAACATCTGTTCCCTAAGAAGCATTTTTTTTTTTTGAGTGTACAGAACTATATATTGAGAATTGAAACAAGGGAAGAAGTATAGTATAAATGCATATACAACAACAATTTATAATATATGATAAATATTACATGACTGAAGGGGACACTTGTACTAGATCTTATGTGAGTTATTTCATTTTCTCATCACTTCTGTGAGGTGTAGGTATTGAGAGTCAAGGGTGGCAGGCTGGTAACACAGGTGTAGCATTAAAAGTAATAGATATGGGTGCCTGGGTGGCTCAGTCAGTTAAGTGTCTGACTTTGGCTTGGGTCATGATCTCACAGCTTGTGAGTTCGAGACCTGCTTTGGGTTCTGCGCTGATAGCTCAGAGCCTGGAGCCTGCTTCAGATTCTGTGTCTCCCTTTCTCTCTGCCCCTCCCTTGCCTGTGGTCTGTCTCTCAAAATAAATAAAAATGTAAAAAAAAAATTAGGTAATATGATAATATCTAGCAAGTGGAGGCATCAGGATTTGAACCCCAGGGAGCCTGGGTGGCTCAGTCCGTTATGCCTCTGACTTCTGCTCAGATCATGATCTCATGGCTCGTGGGTTCAAGCCCCATGTCTGACTCTGTGCTGACAGCTCAGAGCCTGGAGCCTGCTTTGGATTCTGTGCCGCCTCCTCTCTCTCTGTCCCTCCCCTGCTCATGCACTGTCTCTCTCTCTCCTGCCACCCTCCCCCCCAAAACAAACATTTCAGAAGATTTAAAAAAAAGAATCTAAGTAGTTCTAAGGACTATGTTTCTTCCACTAGATCATTCTGCTTTCTCTCCAAAAGTACTCTGGGAATACTGGGATGAATCTTTATATCTTTATTTGAAGTCATTAAAAAAATTATAAGCCTTCCCGAGGATAGCAAAATTGCGTGCTATTGCAAGATAATTACAGAGCTCACTCTAAGGAAGCAGAGGTAATGTCTGGTTTTGGGCTTCCTCTTTCTGCCCACTATTGTCTAAATGATTCAGTGTTATGCAGAATATGAAATATTGTTAAACTATTTCAGAAAGTTGGTTTATTGTGTTGGTTTTATATAAGACTTTTCTTCTGATCAAAATACTTCCAAGACTATAGGAAAATATAACCTGGAAGCAGTTTTCTAGAATTTCATCTTATCCAAATGTTGCAGAATTTTGGAATTCTTCGGAGTAAGCTCCCAACCAAGGCCAAATTTAAGAATTTAATTACAAGGCCCCTATTTGTTTATATCCCAATAACAAGCTTACTATTATGCAAATAGGAAATAAAATCTAGTAATTGTGGACCATTATTTAGAATTTTGAAGTTAAGGATGTGTTTTTTAATGGTACAGATAAATCAACAGCTATTAATATATGAAGACAAGGCTTGGGGAGAGTGCTGCCTCCACCTTTAATGTTGGAATTATTTTACAGTATTCTAGTCATGCTGTTTTGGAGGCTGGGCAACTATAAGCCTCACTTCACAGCCTATTGTTCCCACCTGAATCTTGCTGTAGCCTCCGAACTGGCCTTGGCTGCCAGTCCCTCCTTGTTATGATCCCTCCTTCACATTGCTAACAGTGTTGTGTATCCAAAACACAAATATGACTATGAGACTCCTCTGCTCCGTGATGATAGTGTTAAGTCCAAACTCCTCTAAGCATTAAAGTATCTTTCATAACGTGATTCAACTTTTTCTACATTTTCTCAATTGCACTGAAACATGGGCAGTATAATGCCATCTCTTGTACACTTTATTACCTTTGCATGTGCTTCTTCCCCACCCTGGATTGACCTTTTCTTCGCTTCACCTGGTAAGTTTCTAACCATACAGCAAGACACAGCTTAAATTTTAGCTCCAATGTAAAGTTCTCCCTAATTCCTCAGTGCATAGTTACTCTTTGTCTGGCTATCTACGCCTGTGATACATATTTCTATTTTCAAATCCATAATACCATACTGTAATTTGTTTGTTTACAAATTATTTGCATTACAGTGAGACGTGCCAGAGAACAGGGACCATATCATCATTATTTCAACATCCCTGGCAACTGATATAGTAAAGTTTTTTAGTTGAACTTGTAAATATCTGCTGTGGTCAGCCCTCATTTCACCTGATGCTCTATACCATTTGCTCCTGGAGCTATCATACAATATACAGGCATTCAATAAATATCTGATGATGATGGTCATGGAAAAGAAAAGAAATTATTACATTTCATATGCCATGTTTAAAAAGAGAGGACTTTTTCTCCTGAGAGAAAACCTTTCAGGAATATGGTATTTCAGTACCTAAAAGGTTGAAATTATCAGAAAACATCCCCTGCCAACACCCACTCCAGGCATACATAGCACATTCTCTGGTCCTAGGAGTATAGGATAACAAAATGTTATACTACAAAATTAACCAGAAAAACAGAAGGCAATCAAGCGATTTCAAGCAAAGAGTGATTTAATACAGGGAATTAGATAATACAATTATAGGAAGAACTGGAAGAACCAAAAGGAAAGGCAGACGATATTGCCCAGGAATGAGGAACTAGGAGAACTCTCTCGTAGCCTCCACTCATCTGCCGACTGACTCGTGCAGGAGCCTCATTACCGCATAGGAAGTCACTTAAAACTCAGCAGCTGAAAACAACAATCATTATTTCTCACAGTTCTGTGAATTTGCTGGGCTTAGCTGAGTGGTTGCTTCACATACTGTTGTCTGAGGCCACAGTCATCGGAGGGCACAACTGGAATGAAATGTCCAAGGTAACGCACTCACCTGGCTGGTGGTTGGTACCATCGGGTGGGATCTCAGCTGGAATGGTTAGTTGCAATGCCTTGATTCTCCATGCGGCTTGAACTTCTTAGAGTATGGTGGGATTCTAAGAAGGAGTGTCTCCAGAGTGTTCCCAAGGGAAGGAAGCAGAAACTGCAGGCCCTCTTAAGCCTTGGGCTCAGAAGTCCCAGAACATTACTGCCACCACATTCTATTGGTCAGAGCTATTTCAGGGAGAGGATACAGGTATCTCTCGCTTTTCAAAAGTTCAAGTTACACCACTCACTTTTATGAAAGACCTGCATTAGTACCTGTTTTCACTTACCAAAAGAAATTTGAAGAGTTTTGCTTTTACGAACAAAGGTGGAAAGGGAAAATAGCATTCAGTGTTTGTTTGGCAGAGAGAACCTTATAGAGGCAGCACGCATGCCTAGCGGCAGAGTAGAATCGCTAACTCCTTCCCAGGGAACTACACTCAGCCTCTCAGCATTAACACCATAGCTTCGAACTGAGTCTGTGGGCATCTTTGCTTTATCCTCATTTATTTTGTGTATCTGTTAGCAAGATGTGTCCTAATGTGTCAGAAAAGCCTAAGGGAGGTTATTTTTTGAGTCTGGGAATGCTCAAAAATTTTTTCATACAAATGAGTAGTAATTGCTTCTTTGCCTCATGCCATTTCAGTTCAAAAATTTTCACGCTCTACTTTCGGATAGTGGGGAGAATACAGGAGGAGGATGTAGAAGCATCCAGAAGGAGGATGAAATGTTGGGAGTGGGAGCTGTCTTTAGAGACTAGCTGTCACACTTGTCTTTGCACATGCTTGTTCTTTGCTCCGAAATGCTTTTTTATCGTTTCCTGTCAAATATTCAAACTGAAAAATCCAGCTTACATTTCATCCTACATCTAGAGCCTTCCCTGATACCCTCAAGTACAGTCAATAACCATTTATTTCCTTCATATAATCCGTGCCTGTGGTACATATTTCTGTTTTTGTATCTATCGTTCCTTATTATGATTTGTTTGCTTGCATATTTTTCTGTGAGAGTATCTAGGGGACAGTAATAATATCATCATCATCATCCGTTTCTCTAGTAACTATCGTAGTAAAGGTTTTTGCAATTGAACTTCTAAGTATCTGCTTGTGGTCAGTACTAATTTAGTCTGGTGTTCTCCATCATCCTGTTCTTGGAGCTTCAATGTGGGGAGATACTCGGTGAATATCCAATGGTGATAATAATGGAAAGGAAGAAAAATTGCCTTTTAAATATTCTGTTTAGGAAGAAAGGATCATGTATGAGTCACTTAATAAAAATCTTCAGGACAATTGATATTTTAGTCCTGTCAGTTCTGCCAGCACAGAGCCTGATGCGAGGCTCGAACTTGTGGACCTTGAGATCATGACCTGAGCCAAAGTCAGAAGCTTAACCAACTGAGCCACCCAGGTGCCCCTAGTCCTGAAAGTTTTAAACTTATCTAGAAAAATAATTTTCCCAGCATAGCACATTCTCTGGTTCCGGGAACATCAGATAAAATGTTATGCTACATAGTTAATCAGAAAATGGAAGCTATTTAAGGTATTTTAAGTGAGGAGGGTTTTAACACAGGAAATTAGATAACAAAATTGTTGGAAAGGCTGGAGGCGCTAACGGAGGTCAAGTTACCCAGTCATGAGGAACTACAGGAAGCTGCTTCTTCCCCTGGAGCCTACAGTTGTTTGCAGAATTCAACTCCTGCAAGACCCCATTACTGCCCACGACTTAAGGGAGTTGTGCTCCCTGCCCCATGCTGTTGATGCAAACTACCAGACGCCCATGTTTAGCTGCTACCCAGGTGTCCCAGGAACTGACTGTATGACAAGAGGGTGCAGCTCAGTTGGTGCTACCACTGCCTGAGCTAGAAGAGTGTTTCTTTCTTCCTTCCTTTAGCTTTCCAGTCTCTTGCACATGCCCACTGTTGACTGAATCCTGAACAGGATTCCTGCTGGCTAGGGAGGCCAAGGAAATTCCTAGGTTTCCCAGCCCCTGCAATACAATAAAATTGTGGGGATGATGCTGAACACATCACAATATCTAGAACATTGCATTAGAAACTTGGCTTACAAAAGGAATATAGTGATCATAGCACTCGCGATAGTTCTACCCAGATGGAGTTTTAGAATAGAAGAGTTTTAGTCTCATACTTTTAAACATTTGATAAAATAAATAAGAGGGTTTTTTGAACCAATGTCTAGAATTGCAGTACTCATAATCTTAGGTAACTTTCAGCCTTGGTTTTGTCACTAATAAATTAGAAAAGCTTTCTGACTTAGCAGTCTTTCACAGGCACAGTGCTAGTAGGATCTTTAAACCTATTAGAGAAAAAATCATGTACGTGTACATATAAATATGTATGTATAAAATGTTTTGGTACATACACACACACATAATGTGACAAAGAGATACTGTCTGAGAAAATGAAAATTTATTTTTGCCACCCAGTGATTATGTAGGACTTTGGTAGAGTACTGGCCAAAAGTTGAAATATAGCTCCACTAATGTTTATTGGGCATTGGCACTGAGCTTGGCACTAGGAATACGAAGATGCATATTACACATTCCAATTCAGTAAGTGTTTAGTAAATATATTTCTGCTGGATATTTAGGTCTTGGGTCTACTAAGATGAACAAGACCAGACTTTTTCCACAGAGGCATTCAAAGACTGATAAGCAAATGATTGCAAGGTTGTGGTAAGTGTGTTGATAAGAAATTTAAAGTATAACCAAAAACAATTAAATGGTAAAATTTTTAAATTTAATTGACGAGTAAAAAAACTTGGCATTTACTTAAAATTACTGAAGAAGATGCCATGGTTTAGGGGAAAAAATACTGGCCCTGAAATGACACCATCTCAGGCAGTTAGAATTGAGGGTATTTAGTCTTGAGATGCATGTAAAATGCTCACTTTGGGAAATACTGAAAAGTATTTTCTTTAAAGTCATATAATCCCACCACAAAGATGGCCACTGGGAACATTTTGATGTATTCCTTTCTAATCCAAGGGTATTTTTCTTAAAATAATGGAAATGAAACCAAAAATAGAGGCTAATAGGTTCACAAGGCATGATAGATTGCATGTAAATTAGAAGGCAAGAAAAAGAGCGAGAGAGTGAGAGAGAGAGAAGGAGAGAAGGATCTATTTGGGCCAGGTATTTCAAACTTCAAAATTCACACCTGAACTTGGTATCTTCTTCCCTACACTTGTACTTGCCCTTTTTAGGAATGGCACCACCATCTATCCAGTAATGAAGGCAAATACATCCAACTACTAAGGATTACAGAGTAATCCTTCTAAAACAGTCTAATTTTATTGTTCCTTTGCTTGAAATCTTTCAATAACTCCCCATAGATTTTGGGATCAAGTGTCATTTTCTTATTTCACTATTTATAGCCCTTCACCATCTAGCTCCCACCCATCCTACTAGCTTGACCTGCCTTCCTGCTACCTATATAGTTCTCCACATTAGCCATGTTAAAAAATTTGTAGTTCCACAAAGGTATAGCAGTGTTCTCCAATCATCTTTGTCTTTCTACATGCTCTTTTCTCTCTAGAAGGCCATCATATACCCCCATCTTTTCCTCTGTTTAATTGCTTCTCAAAAACTCCAGGGTTGCCTTTCAGGATGCTGCAATCTACTCTGTTCCCCCAATGCACCAGGCACATATCTCTAATATAGCATTTGTCTCACTGTCCTCAAATTATTGGTGTTTTTATCTCTTATTCAATTCAACCAAGAGTTTCTTGAGGACAGGGACTATATCCTGATGATCTTGAGAGTCCTGCTTCTATCACAGTACCCAACATATAGTAGGTGTTATAAACATTCGTTGAAGGAATTTATGTAAATTGGTAGATAAAAGGACTGGTGGGTTTTTTAATTAATAATCTTCAGGAACTACATTTAGAAATTGTAGCAAATATTGTGAGTTGCTTACATAATAGCCACCTTCACCCCCCTTTTTTTCTTTTCTTTTTTTTTTTATAATTTATATCCAAATTAGTTAGCATATAGTGCAACAATGATTTCAGGAGTGGATTCCTTAGTGTCCCTTACCCATTTAGCCCATCGACCCTCCCACACCCCCTCCAGTAACCCTCAGTTTGTTCTCCATATTTATGAGTCTCTTATGTTTTGTCCCACTCCCTGTCTTTCTATTATTTTTGTTTCCCTTCCCATATGTTCATGTGTTTTGTCTCTTAAAGTCCTCATATGAGTGAAGTCATAGGATTTTTGTCTTTCTCTGACTAATTTCACTTAGCATAATACCCTCCAGTTCCATCCACATAGTTGCAAATGGCAAGATTTCATTCTTTTTGATTGCCGAGTAATGCTCCATTGTGTGTGTATATGTATGTGTGTGTGTGTGTGTATATATATATATATATACACATACCACATCTTCTTTATTCATCCATCGATGGACATTTGGGCTCTTTCCATACTTTGGCTATTGTTGATAGTGCTGCTATAAACATTGGGGTGTATGTGTCCCTTTGAAACAACACACCTGTATCCCTTGGATAAATGCCTGGTAGTGCAATTGCGGGGGCGTAGGGTAGTTCTATTTTTAGTTTTTTGAGGAACCTCCATACTGTTTTCCAGAGTGGCTGCACCAGCTTGCATTCCCATCTTCCCTTTTTTTATTATCAAAACTCAAGTTTCAGTGTGGCAGTGTACACCAGGGCATGTATCTTGATAGATCCAAGGCAGTCATGGCATCCCTATCCCTCTTTGCCAATAATATATTTCAGTTGACTATGATAGGGCATAGAGGGAAACTACGGAGGCTTCAGGGAGAGGTCTTGTTACTTTCTCTTCTCCCTTCCTGCTATGTTTACAGTTCTGTGAGGGATGTGAAGCCTGGAGTTGGGGCAACTGTCCTGTAATCTTAAGGCAGCAGGCTTGAGGACAAAATATAAAATGCTGAGAACTGTGGACAGGGAAAGACAGAGTCTGAGTCTTTGATGAGATAACTGAGCCACACCAATCCTAAATTGCCTATCACATCAAACTTGCTTTTATGTAAGATAATTAAAATGGTTCCATTGTTTAGGCCACTGAATGACTGAATGGTGGCCCCAAAAAGATGTCTATGTCCTTACCCCAGAACCTATGAATATGACCTTATTTAATGACATAATTAAATTAAGTGTCTTGAGCTAAGATCATCTTGGATTATCTGAGTGAGCCCTTAATCCAGTGACGAGTGTCCTCATAAAAGACACACAGAGGAGAGATGCACAGAGAAGAGGAGAAAATGGAAGTGCTGGAGAAGGCAATGTGAACACAGAGGCAGAGATTGGAATTATTCAGTGACAATCCAAGGAACACCTGGAGCCACCAGAAGCTGGAAGAGGTAAAGGGTTCTCTTCTAGAGCCTCCGGAGGGAGAATGACTCTGCTGACACATTGATTTTGGGCTTTTGACCTCCAGAACTGTGAGAAAATTAGTTTCTGTTGTTTTAAGCCATCCAGTTTGTGATAATTTGTTATGGCTGCCTCAGGAAATAATATAAAACTGTAAGTCAATTCTCTGTTTGTTGCAGCCAAGGAGATCTTAATTAATATAACGATTATTTTTAAGTTCAAAGTAAACATATGAAAAAAAAGTATTGGTAATAATTCAGGAAGAGATCCTGGAGTCCCTGAAAATTCTTTCCATAGGATTTCAAACCAAGGTTGATACTAATCTTGTCAAATCTGGGAATTAAACATATCTCTGACTCCACTTCAACTTCACCCTACATCACTCTGCTTTAGGGACTAATGGCTGGTAGCAGAGATGAAAGTTATGCCCTCCTAAGAGGATTTTTTTTTTTTTAGAAACCTTATTTTCTGTCAACCTTATTCCATTTTGTTTGCCTTTGTGAAAGAGCAAGACCGCTCAGTGGTTGTTCCTACCCATTCAGGGGTCTGAGTGGTAGGAGCTGCAGACCAGTCTTCATTGGCAGGCTGAGCACTTCAGTCTTCAGTACAGAACTGCTGAAGAGGCACGGAGGGCACCTGCCTACTTCCAGACCAGTCTGTGACTTCAGGTTGAGTAGTAGTGAACTCAGGAGCTGGAACAGTCCATTCACCCAGAAATTCCTCCTTGGTCACAGCCTTTTTCAGCGGTGGCCTGCACCACCACATGTCTTCAAAATCTCTGTAGAAGTAGAGATCAGGCATGACCTCACATGGGCATTCACAGGAAATGGCGTCAGGCATGCACTGAACTTCCCGGGCCAGCATCCACCACACCAGACCCACTGAGTGAGTTTCCTTGTTGCAATGGATGGCATGGCAATGTCCACACAGTGCAGAGGAGAGTCTGCATGGACCCTCCCTGGGTAGTGTGGAAAAGATCCTTTTTTTTTTTTTGCAGAATTTTTTTTTTTTTAATATATGAAATTTACTGTCAAATTGGTTTCCATACAACACCCAGTGCTCATCCCAAAAGGTGCCCTCCTCAATACCCATCACCCACCCTCTCCTCCCTCCCACCCCCCATCAACCCTCAGTTTGTTCTCAGTTTTTAACAGTCTCTTATGCTTTGGCTCTCTCCCACTCTAACCTCTTTTTTTTTTTTTTTTTCTTTTTTCCTCCCCCTCCCTCATGGGTTCCTGTTAAGTTTCTCAGGATCCACATAAGAGTGAAACCATATGGTATCTGTCTTTCTCTGTATGGCTTATTTCACTTAGCATCACACTCTCCAGTTCCATCCACGTTGCTACAAAAGGCCATATTTCATTTTTTCTCATTGCCACGTAGTATTCCATTGTGTATATAAACCACAATTTCTTTATCCATTCATCAGTTGATGGACATTTAGGCTCTTTCCATAATTTGGCTATTGTTGAGAGTGCTGCTATGAACATTGGGGTACAAGTGCCCCTATGCATCAGTACTCCTGTATCCCTTGGATAAATTCCTAGCAGTGCTATTGCTGGGTCATAGGGTAGGTCTATTTTTAATTTTCTGAGGAACCTCCACACTGCTTTCCAGAGCGGCTGCACCAGTTTGCATTCCCACCAACAGTGCAAGAGGCTTCTCGTTTCTCCACATCCTCTCCAGCATCTAGAGTCTCCTGATTTGTTCATTTTGGCCACTCTGACTGGCATGGGGTGATATCTGAGTGTGGTTTTGATTTGTATTTCCCTGATGAGGAGCGACGTTGAGCATCTTTTCATGTGCCTGTTGGCCATCCGGATGTCTTCTTTAGAGAGGTGTCTATTCATGTTTTCTGCCCATTTCTTCACTGGGTTATTTGTTTTTCGGGTGTGGAGTTTGGTGAGCTCTTTATAGATTTTGGATACTAGCCCTTTGTCCGATATGTCATTTGCAAATATCTTTTCCCATTCTGTTGGTTGCCTTTTAGTTTTGTTGGTTGTTTCCTTTGCTGTGCAGAAGCTTTTTATCTTCATGAGGTCCCAGTAATTCACTTTTGCTTTTAATTCTCTTGCCTTTGGGGATGTGTCGAGTAAGAGATTGCTACGGCTGAGGTCAGAGAGGTCTTTTCCTGCTTTCTCCTCTAAGGTTTTGATGGTTTCCTGTCTCACATTCAGGTCCTTTTATCCATTTTGAGTTTATTTTTGTGAATGGTGTGAGAAAGTGGTCTAGTTTCAACCTTCTGCATGTTGCTGTCCAGTTCTCCCAGCACCATTTGTTAAAGAGGCTGTCTTTTTTCCATTGGATGTTCTTTCCTGCTTTGTCAAAGATGAGTTGGCCATACGTTTGTGGGTCTAGTTCTGGGGTTTCTGTTCTATTCCATTGGTCTATGTGTCTGTTTTTGTGCTAGAAAAGATCCTTTTTTTGAGGGGGGTGGCATGCAAGTGAGCAAGGGGTGGGTGGGGGGGGGGGGGGGAGAAGCGGGGCTCACCCAAAGCAGGGCTCAAGCTTACCCAAAGTGGGATTCATGCTCACCCGATGTGGGGCTCGAGCTCACCTGAAGTGGGACTTGTGCTCACCTGAAGCAGGGCTTGAGCTCACCCAGTGTGGGACTCGAACTCACGAACCATGAGATCATGACCTGAGCCAAAGTCAGATGCTTAACGACTGAGCCACCCAGGCACCCTCGTGGAAAAGATCCTTAAGACCATTTTTTTAAAAATTTTTTTTTAACATTTATTTATTTTTGAGACAGAGAGAGACAGAGCATGAACGGGGGGAGGGCCAGAGAGAGAGGGAGACACAGAATCTGAAACAGGCTCCAGGCTCTGAGCTGTCAGCACAGAGCCTGATGCGGGGCTCGAACTCACGGACCATGAGATCGTGACCTGAGCGAAGTTGGACGCTCAACCGACTGAGCCACCCAGGCGCCCCCTTAAGACCATTTTTGATGAAGTTAGATTCACCCCTGGTCCAGCTCAATATGGGAATTTTTTTGTTCCTGTTTTTAAATATAAGCAAAAGAGATTGGGATTTGAGGTAGCTTCAAAACTATGTACAATTTGGAACAGAAAGACAACATGTAAACATTTAAAAGTCAGGAAAAGAATAAAAAGAAAATCAAGACCAGGATACATTGGAATGAAATATGCAAACTATCATGTCCTACATAATTAGAGTTAAGTCTCAAAATTAAAATTATTAGGGATCAAAGCAAAAAGAGTTAACCATTATGTGATCCATGTTGTCCTTAAGGAAAAACATATTAGTTTCAAGAAAAGGAAAGCTTTGCTTTTCTTGGCAGTTTTTCTTTAAGAACTTACCATGTAGGTTTCAATTTAAATATCACTTCCTCCAAGAAGAGTTTCCTAATGACATCCTCCCTCCAAATTAGGTACCAGTACTATGTGCTTACCATTGTATCACTCATAAGATCCTTACAAGACTACTAAGTTCTTTGAGCAGAAAGACTGATTAGCTTACCCCATTGCGATATTCAGGGGTTTTTTGAAGGGGTGGTAAGTGGGTTAATAAGACTTCATGGTGGGGGGGGGGGCGGGGAGGGAGGGCGGGTCTAGTTCCCATTCTAACAATGCATTGAGTTATGATCCAAGCTGTGAGTGGGACCAGAGTTTTCCTTAGAAAATAGCTTGGAGTATGTTCTAAGACATGAAACAGTTAACAGTTTAAAGCCTGTTTAAAATTATTTTGCCCTACAAAATGTTCACTGTGAACATAGCAGCTGTCCTTTGAAGTCATAGAACACTGTTAGTAATGACACATGGAACATGGATTTAAGCAGCACAGCCTCCTGTTGAACCCTTTGAGATGAACCAGCTGAACCTGAACCCACTTATCAATCTTGGTCTCATTTAAAGCAGGACAACCAGGCAGTATGTGTCTCCTAAAGTGATTGATACGAGGCTAACAACACTACTTATGAAGTATTCTTGCCCTCCAAGAAAGTGGAATCTGCAAGTTTCTAAAGCTAACTTCCATTATAGGAAATACAGGAGATAAAGGAACACAAGGAAGCAAAAAGACAAATCCAGAATATGGTAAATTCAATAGGACAACTGGTCTCTGTAATCAAGTCAATGGCATCAAAAAGGGGTAAGGGAGAAGAAACTGCTCTGGATTAAAAGAGGCTTAAGAAACACGGGGCGCCTGGGTGGCGCAGTCGGTTAAGCGTCCGACTTCAGCCAGGTCACGATCTCGCGGTCTGTGAGTTCGAGCCCCGCGTCAGGCTCTGGGCTGATGGCTCAGAGCCTGGAGCCTGTTTCCGATTCTGTGTTTCCCTCTCTCTCTGCCCCTACCCCGTTCATGCTCTGTCTCTCTCTGTCCCAAAAATAAATAAACATTGAAAAAAAAAAATTAAAAAAAAAAAAAAAAAAAAAAAAAAGAAACAACCACATGCAGCTGGTTTAAAAATCTTGTCTCAACAAACCAATTATAAAAAGATAATTTTGACACAATTAGGAAAATCTCAATAAGGTCTGGGTATTAGATGATACTAAAGAATTATTGTAAGTTTGGTTACATGAGTTTCTCAGTTTGGGTTCTCCCAGACCCAGAGATAAAGATTCAAATGCAAGAAGTATAGTTGAGAAGGGATCCTAGGAGACACTGGAAGAGAAGGAGGAAGTGAAATGAGGAAGGAATAGAAGCCAATAAAAGCTGCACTATTAAGCAACCTAACCATTGTGGGCAAGTGGAACTTAATCTCACTAATGTACTTTGGGAAATAGTGTGAAATATACCTCAGAGCTAATTCCCACCTGCAGGCCAAGGGACCTGAGTTACTTACATACCAACTCCCATCAGGCACTGATTCAGCTGTGCCCATGGGAGAGGAAGGCAGAGTGGGCTCTCCAGGGGCCAGAGAAAGCCCTCAGACAAAGAATACCCTCTGAAATGATAAGAGCCAAAGTGATATGGGAAAAAGCACCAATACCATTTGCTACAGTGTGACAATAGTGTGGTGGTAATATAAAAACATGACCTTTCTTAAAAATGTATACTGAAATATGTGAGGGTGAAATGATGTCTGAGATTTGCCTTAAAATACTTCAACAATAAAAAACAGATGAGGGGTACCTGTTTGGCTTACCTGGTAGAGCATGGGACTCTTGATCTTGGGGGTCATAAATTCAAGCCCACGTTGGGTGTAGAGATTACTTAAAAATAAAATCTTTAGGGGCGCTGGAGGGGGCTCAGTCGATTAAGTGTCCAACTCTTGATTTCTGCTCAGGTCATGATCTCATCATTTGTGAGATGATCAAACCCTGCATCAGGCTCTGTGTTGACAGTGTTGAATCCCTGCTTGGGATTCTCTCTCTCTGTGTCTCTCTCTGCCCCTCCCTCACTTGTGCTCTCATCTTTCTCAAAATAAATAAATAAGCTTTAAAAAATAAAAAATAAATAAAATCTTTAAAAATAAATTTAAAAAGTAAAAAGGACAGATGAAATAAATATGGTAAAACGATAATTATTTACATCAGTAATGGGTATGTGGAAGTTAACTGTGCTAACCTCTCTACTTCTGTGTGTATGAGAATTTTTTGCAATAAAAATATTTCTAAGGTACATCTAAGTAATGAAAATATGTCAACTGGGCTGCCTGTAGTAATTGGATATAAATTATTTCATTTAGAGAACATCTGACAAAGGTAATATTTTTAGTTTTAAAATAGTTTACCTTAAGCTATTCTTTCTACCTATATGTTTGGCCTAAAAGGTTTTCACAGTAGTACAAGTTGGCTAGGATCTGAGAGCTACCTTTTGATTGCTCTTTTGAGATGGAGTCAGTCAGTCAGTGAACTGGACCAAACACATTTTACAGATGGTCCAGCAGCCCAGGGCTGCTGTGGCTTCACTAGGCTGGTGTGTTAGGAGTCCCCCACCCTCTGTAACTGGGTTTTCTCACATCTGTGAGGCACTTCCTTTTCTTAGTTGACAACACAAATCTACCTGCTTACACATAAAAGGAAACCTAATACCGGTCCAACAACTGAACCCTTTGGTTCTCCTTGCCTTCGTTGACATTCTTGGATTTAGACTCTTCTTGTCTTCCTGGACTTCTGACACTCATGCGCATGGATCTGATCATAGACTATTCAAACAATATTGGGTCAACAAGTCACTGAGCTTCAAAGTTTGCTTGCCTACATCAGGACTATGCACTGTGCCCAACTACTTCATTAGACTTTTGGACTTGTCCCTTTTACATGCTCCACAATACCACTTGGCATTGTTTTATAATTCTTTGTTAATATCTGTTATGTTAATTCATTGAGACAGGATTATAGTAGATGGCATTTTTTGCAGGTGACAAAACCTTGACATGACTCCCTTAGGCAAAAAGAAGAATCTATTGCCTCATGAAACTAAATCACAAGGACAGAGGAGTAGTTAGCAATATGAATAGAAGGGACTAGGATATTTTATTTGTTATTCCTGGAACAAAGATCTGGGGATTAATAGCCTAGCTTGCCTTTTACCATACCAGAATCACTTCCCTCAATACCTCTATGCTACCCCCATTGGCAGCCCTAATTAGGTATAGCCTAGCTCCATAAACTGGTCCTGGAGACTAGATTTTCAGGTGAGCAACTGGGTTCAGTTGTATCTGAATAAATACTTATCATGTGCCTATTTACATATCAGGCACTGTTAGGTTCTGGAGTGAGGATATGTAAAGGATTTGGTCCCTGTTCTCAATGGAAATCTCAATGTCATTATCACCTTGGCTACCACTTTGAGGAGTCATTTCATGTGTTCTCAACAATCCCACTCCACCTTGGCTCTTTGCGAACTGAGGATCATAGTTATTTTTAATATGTTTTGCAGTACAACATAACTCTAGCCAGTATTAAGATTATGAAGTTTCTTTAAACATTCATTGCAAACTCTCAGGTCTAAAATGAACAGAAGGTTTCCTAATTTTCTACTAGGCATTGATTGTGTTTCCAGGCACTTAGCCAAATTTTGAAAAGAAATTTATTTTAAAGATTGTCATTTTTAGATTTTATTAAGATATATGCTTTTCTTTCTTTTTTTTCAGTTAAGACAAGCTGTTTTCTGTTTATGTTTTTTTGTTTGTTTCTGTGTTAGGCTATAATAATATCCTCTAAACCTTAGTAGCTTAAAATGACAAGAGTGTATTTCTTAGTCATATGCTATATGTCCATCTTAGGATGGTAGGGGCTCTGCTCCATGTTGTTCTCACTAAAAGATGCAGATTCACAGAGGCTTCACTCTCTGAAACATCACTGGGAACCATGGCAAGGGAAGGAGAAGGGCAAATTATGCAAGATCTCTTAAAGTCTTCCTCCTGGAAGTGACATTCATGACTTCTGTTCATTTTTATTGGCCAAAAGAAATCTCATGGCCACATCTAGCTTCAAAGGGGCAAGGAAGTATAGTCCTACCATGTGCCTGGAAGGAAAAAAAAATCAGAAATATTGGAGAGTAGCAATATTTTCTTCTGGTCACCAAATATTTATTTAATTCTTCCTCATTCATGCAAAATACATGCACCGTCTTGCCAAGGTAGACAACCTAAAAGTTCCGTCTAGTCAGGGCATCCAGATCAAAACTCAGAATCTCTGAGTGATGGGCAGTAACCTTTACATTAGGTACAGATGTGGCTCCTTTTGACATCAAAACCTATGCCTGAAAAGTCAGGTTATCTGTCCCCATGGATAGGATAACCGCCATAAAAATTCCCTTTAGGAAGGAGACGTGTAGCGGAGGCAGACACCCATCTGTGGCAGTTCTGAAATTCTGTTCGACAGCTATTCTGAGGACCTTATATCATCCTGGTGAATGAGGAATATTTCTTCATTAAACTCTGACTCTACCCCCTGTCAGTGATTCCCTTGTTCTTTGTTCTTTATTGCTCCTGGTTCTTTCTGTGGATGATTTTCTCCATTATTATCCTTGGCCATATCTGGAATGGGTGTTTGGGGGAATATATCATCCTCCTTTCTTCCCTGAGATATTGGAGTCCTAAGAGGGAATAGTCATGATCTCTTTTGTTTAGCCCAGTCTAGTAATTCTTTTGAGCTGCAACTCTCTCAGAAACTTAATGAAAAGGTAAAAATACCCAGACTAGTCATTGTCATCAGTTCCATAAGCCAGTAGTCACCTCCATAATTTCCTTTCAAGGCATGATTCTCATTTGATATAATTCTTTGTTTTCACTCTCCCTCTCCCTTGTCTCTCATTGTGATTACATAGGTTATCAGACTTGATGTGAGAGTCACTTCCCCTTAGTCTCTTTTCTCTGAGCCATTGTATCTAAATAACCTTAGTTGGTCGGACCATTGATCTGGGACCATACAGAGATGTAAAAAATTGGTGAAGCAGCCATTCTCTTAACTTGATGCATTGCCTTCAGGCTGAGTTTTAGTTATCTTTTGTCATCGCAAGCATTTCTTAGTTTTATATTTAATTATTTGGGGTTAAGAAGTAGTTGCCTATTTCAACTCTGGGAGTCCTCAAATTGGTGATTATTTATTCTCTTCATTCTTGCTTGCAAACCGGTCGATTCTTTTTTCACCTCATATCTTTTTTGTAGTATCTTGTCAAATGCAAGCCAACAGGAATGAACATAAAACATTCCTTTTTTCCAGTCTGTCACTTTAGCTACAAATTTATTACATGATCTGTCTCCCAAATGAACTGTAGGAAACAGTTTTATGAAACGTTTTATCACTGCATAACATGGATTGCTATCTTTCCATCCTCTGAAAATGGTTTTCTTGCTACCTGCCATCTGTCTCTTAAATATTTTAGGTTCTTGTTATGGCAGCACCTCATTTTATATAACAATTTCTACCTTCTACCAATGATCTAGATTTCGCTACAGTAACAACTCTTTAGTTCCCAGTGGTTCAAAATTATAAAGATTTATTTATCATTCATGCTACTTGTTTTCACAGTATGAAGCAGAGCTACACAAATAGACATGTAGCCTACCTCTCAGTGTTCCCAAAGACATGATGCTTAACCTGTTAGATACCTGAAGACTTTCCCAAGGTACACAGGAAGGATAAATTTTAAGGAGTCAATTTCTAAATCTTCAATTAACATATATCCTTTTTCCAAAGACTGATCTGCCTGAGTATGAGTTTGTGATGGAAATGTAGATTCTCCTTTCTCACATCCCCTGTCACAATTGGTTCCCCACCCCCCCATTCTATATAAATCTTGCTCACATCTCAAATTCTTCTAGATGCATTTCCCAGACATTAAAATCTTCCATGCCATAGAAAAGGAAAATTTGAATATGGTTGTTGATGTAAAGAAAGTGACTGACTGGGTAGCAAATCCTTTTCCAAGTCAGGTGATTTCAACTTTTTTTCTTTCCAAAAATTTAAAGGAGAACTTAATTGAGTTATCAGTGGAGAAATCAGTAAAAATTATTTTTGATGAGAGATTACTATACAATTTTTTTTTGCCTGTAACTCAGAAGTTCAAAGAAGTGAGTGACATTACTCTGACAAAATTCCTTCCATTCCCAAATACTTATTTATGTAAACAGGTTTCTCAGTGCTTACATCTATTGAAACAGAAAGCTAAGAATAGAACTGATGCCGCCGAATCCTCTTTCATTGTAGTAATAAGTTATATTCATCCATATAAAAAAACTTAAATGGCCCATTCAACTCATTAAGAAATGCATTTCCAATAAAATTGGACTTATATGTTTAATAATTGTTTATCAAAATATGTAATATATTTTTGTTGTCTTCATATTAACAATGATTGGAATGATAAATATATACAAAAGAATTTTTTTCCAACATTTAGAGCCACATGATCAGAGGAAACAAATGCTTTTTGAAATGAAAGTTTACATGCTTATTTTTGTTTCAAAGAGGTATGGTAAGACAACCAATGAAAGGGGTGCCTGGCTGGTTCAGTTGGTGGAACATGCAATGTTTGATCTCAGGATTGTGAGTTCAAGCCCCACGTTGGGTATAGAAATTACTTAAAAATAAATAAACAGACTCTTAGAGTTTGTTAGAGTTGTTACTCTTAGAACATGTTTGCTCAACTATTTAGGGGTAAAATGTCATGATGTCTGCAACCTATTTTTTTAAGTTTATTTATTTATTTCAAGAGAGAGAGAGAGAGAGTGAGAGTGGGTTAGGGGCAGAGAGAGAGAGGGGAAAGAGGGAATCCCAAGCAGGCCCACGCTGTCAGCACAGGGCCTGATGCAGGGCTTGAACTTGTGAACTGTGAGATCATGACCTGAGCTGAGATCAAGAGTTGGAGGCTTAAGTGACTGAGCCACCCAGGCGCCCCTGCGACCTATTTTTAAATGGTTCAGAAAAAACGAACTACACCCATGCAAAGTATGTATGACAAAATGTTGACAAATGTTAAGTCTATTCTAGATAGTTGCTAATGGAAGGTGTATGGTGTTGAATTAGTTTTTTTTTTTTTTCATTTTTCTGTATACATGGACTTTTTCCTAATAAGGTATTAATATAAATGATAAATACCTATAGTTATAAGTTTCAAGTTGAAGGCATTGTAGACCTATATAATATTTTTCTGTGGGTTAACAACACCATAGCTGTATGCAGGTGTCACTGATGGCAGCAACTGTATGCCATTTCAGTGGCAGGTAGTTCGACTATACATATTGAAATAACTAGTTATCATAAATACAGAGAACAAACTGATGATTACCAGAGTAGGGGGATGGGCAAAAATGGGTGAAGGAGAGTGGGAGATATAGGCTTCCAGTTATGGGATGATTAAGTCATTGGAATAAAAGGTAGAGCATAGGGAATATAGTCACTGGTATTGTAATGGTGATGTATCAGGACAGATGGTAGCTACACTTGTGGTAAACATAACATAATGTATACACTTGTTGAATTACTATGTTGTACATCTGAAACTAATAAAACACTGTATGTCAACTATACTCAGATTTTAAAAATGGAAAAAAAAAGGAAAATACAAAATAATTATTGAAATATATGAGAAAAATTTAAATAATACTTAAAATGGCAATATTAAGATTATTTTGCATTTAAAATGAATAAATTATGTTACCTAGAAAAGTTATGTAAAATTTATAATTCTACCATGAATTTGAACAAATGAGAGTCCTTTCCATTTTCTCATGTGTTAGACCGTCAAATTGGACATTACAAAGTTATGCATTAGAGGCATGTTTATTTTTTCGTGCAAATCATGAATAAAAATGTGTTTTTACATTAAAAAAATAACTAGGAGCACCTGGGTGGCTCAGTCATTTGAGCATCCAACTCTTGATTTCAGCTCAGGTCATGATCCCAGAGTTGTGGGATTGAGCCCCACATCCAGCTCCATACTAAGTGTGGAGTCTGCTTAAGATTCTTTCTCTCTCTACCTCTGCCCCTCCCCCTGCTCATGCTCCCTCTCTCTCAAAAAAAATTAATTAATTAAAAATTTTTTTTAATTAAAAAAAATTAAAAACCTAAATATTACATGTCTGGAATATAGTAAATGCCCAGTATATGTTTGTTGAGCTAGTATGGTAATGGAAAGAATGCTAGGCTTGGGAGCAAGGAGCGCAGGGTTTTCTAATCTTAGGCCTGTCCCTATTTAGGCATAAGACCTAGAGGAAGTCACTTATCTTTTCTAGATCCTACCTTCCTTATTAAAAAAGGAGAATGGGGGAGGGGCGCCACGGTGGCTCAGTCGGTTGACTGACTTTGGCTCAGGTCATGATCTCACAATTGTGAGTCTGAGCCCTGCTTTGGGCCCTGTGCTGACAGCTCAGAGCCTGGAGCCTGCTTCTGATTCTGTGTTTCCTCTCTCTCTGCCCCTCTGCCACTTGTGCTCTGTCTTTCTCTCTCTCTCAGAAGTAAACATTAAAAAACATTAAAAAAAAAGAAGAATGGGGGCGCCTGGGTGGCTCAGTTGGTTAAGCCTCTGACTTCGGCTTAGGTCGTGATCTCATGGTTAGTGGGTTCAATACCCCCATCAGGCTCTTCAGAACCTGGAGCCGACTTTGGATTCTGTGTCTCCTTCTCTCTCTGCTCCTCCCCTGCTCATGCTAGGTCTCTCTCTCTCAAAAAATAAATAAACATTAAAAACATTTTTTAAAAAAGGAGAGGTTTTGGGAATGCAAGCTGGTGCAGCCACTCTGGAAAACAGTATGGAGGTTCCTCAAAAAACTAAAAATGGAACTACCCCAGACCCAGCAATTGCACTACTAGGTATTTATCCAACGGATACAGGTGTGCTGTTTCAAAGGGACACATGCACCCCCATGTTTATAGCAGCACTATCAACAATAGCCAAAGTATGGAAAGAGCCCAAATGTCCATCGATGGATGAATGGATAAAGAAGAAGTGGTATATATATATACAATGGAGTATTACTCGGCAATCAAAAGGAATGAAATCTTGCCATTTGCAACTACGTGGATGGAACTGGAGGGTATTATGCTAAGCTAAATTTGTCAGTCAGAGAAAGACAAAAATCATATGACTTCACTCTTATGAGGACTTTAAGAGACAAAACAGATGAACAGAAGGGAAGGGAAACAAAAATAATAGAAAAACAGGGGTGGGGGACAAAACAGGAGAGACTCATAAATATGGAGAACAAACTGAGGGTTACTGGAGGGGTTGTGGGAGGGGGGATGGGCTAAATGGGTAAGGGGCACTAAGGAATCCACTCCTGAAATCATTGTTGCACTATATGCTAACTAATTTGGATGTACATTTTTAAAAAATAAAAAAATAAAAATTTAAAATTAAAAAAAAAAAAAGGAGAGATTTACATAAGATAGCCTCTATGGTCTCTTTAAATATCTAAGCACATGAATATAAATTTCCTTAAAAGTTGGGAAAGTTTTCATTTCTATAAGATGTTAGAAATTTGAAATTTTTTACCCTTGAAAGAAAGCTGGGCTTAATGGAAAACCTGGAGCAATATAATAATAACTTATAGGTAATCAGACCTGACACTTACATAGTACTTCCCAGCTTAACAATTGCTTTCACACATATGATCTCAGAATCTGACAACTCAGATACTGATAATAAATGTCTTGGTATTGGGGCACCTGGATGGCTCAGTCGATTACATGTCTGACTCTGGATTTCAGTTCAGGTCATGATCTTATGATTGTGAGATCAACCTCATGTCAGGCTCTGCACTGGGCTGGAACCTGCTTAAAAGCTTCTCTCTCTCCCTCTCCCTTTGCACCTTCCTTGTTCGTGTACTCTCTCAGAATGAATGAATGAATAAATGAATGAATGAATGAATGAATGAATGTCTTGGTATTATATATAATTTATGAATTTATAAGCTGAAATTATCTAAATGTTCTCCAAAATAGCATAAAGATCTGTAGCCAACTAGAGAAAAAGGGGGAAACGTAAAAAACATAAAAAAGGGGGGAGCCAGGAATAATAGCCTGGCTCTCACTCCAGTGTATGTAGGAAAGCTTATTATGGGTGTATCTATTAGTTAACAGAAGGGCAACCTGCAGATGGACATTTCAATGGAAAACCTAAAAGCTTTGATTCAGGAAGAAACCATAGGTCAAAATAGCATTTGATGGAAAGGCTTTCCAGGAAGCAGCACAAAGCCATAGTTAAGCACTTGGATCTGAAACCAAGCTTACCTGTATCTAAATCCCAGCCTGTCCTTTTTCCACCAAGTGACTTTTGGAAACTTACTCGACATCTGTATGACTCACTTTCCTCATTTATAACATGTGGATAAAAATAATACCTACTTCTTAAGAGTTGTTATGCAGAGCAAAATATTTAATATTTATAAAATATCTAGAACAGTGATTACACAAAATATAACTTGTGTTTGTTTTATTTTATTTTATTGTTATTTTTTTTTAATTTTATATTCAAATTAGTTAGCATATAGTGCAACAATGATTTCAGGAGTGGATTCCTTAGTGCCCCTTACCCATTTAGCCCATCCCCCCTCCCACAACCCCTCCAGTAACCCTCAGTTTGTTCTCCATATTTATGAGTCTCTCCTGTTTTGTCCCCCTCCCTGTTTTTCTATTATTTTTGTTTCCCTTCCCTTCTGTTCATCTGTTTTGTCTCTTAAAGTCCTCATAAGAGTGAAGTCATATGATTTTTGTCTTTCTCTGACTGACTAATTTAGCTTAGCATAATACCCTCCAGTTCCATCCACGTAGTTGCAAATGGCAAGATTTCATTCCTTTTGATTGCCGAGTAATACTCCATTGTATATATATACCACTTCTTCTTTATCCATTCATCCATCGATGGACATTTGGGCTCTTTCCATACTTTGGCTATTGTTGATAGTGCTGCTATAAACATGGGGGTGCATGTGTCCCTTTGAAACAGCACACCTGTATCCGTTGGATAAATACCTAGTAGTGCAATTGCTGGGTCTGGGGTAGTTCCATTTTTAGTTTTTTGAGGAACCTCCATACTGTTTTCCAGAGTGGCTGCACCAGCCTGCATTCCCACCAACAATGCAAAAGAGATCCTCTTTCTCCGTGTCCTTGCCACCACCTGTTGTTGCCTGAGTTGTTCATGTTAGTCATTCTGACAGGTGTAAGGTGGTATCTCATTGTGGTTTTGATTTGTATTTCCCTGATGATGAGTGATGTTGAGAATTCTTTCATGTGTCAGTTGGCCGTCTGGATATCTTCTTTGGAGAAGTGTCTATTCATGTCTTTTGTCCATTTCTTCACTGGATTCTTTGTTTTTTGGGTGTCGAGTTTGTTAAGTTCTTTATAGATTTTGGATACTAACCCTTTATCTGATATGTCGTTTGCAAATATCTTCTCCCATTCTGTCGGTTGCCTTTTAGTTTTGCTGATTGTTTCCTTCGCTGTGCAGAAGGTTTTTATTTTGATGAGGTCCCAGTAGTTCATTTTTGCTTTTGTTTCTCTTGACTCCAGAGACATGCTGAGTAAGAAGTTGCTGCGGATAACTTGTGTTTGTTAAATAAAATTTTTAAATGTAAGTACCTTCTCACTCAGCAGCATATTAACAGGAATATATACCATTATCAAGTGGGATTTATTCCTGGAAGGCAAGGGTGCTTCAACCTATGAAAACTAATCAATGTAATATACCACTTTAACCCAGTGAAGGAAAAAAGTATATGATCATCTCAAACTGATGCAGAAAACACATTTATCAATACCCTTCCATGATAAAACTAGGAATTGAAGAATATTACCTAAACATAATAAAAGCCTTATATGAAAAACCAGCAGCAAATAGACTCAGTAGTGAAAGAGTGAAAGCTTTTCCTCTAAGATGAGGAATAAGATAAGTATACCCCGTCCACCACTTCTACTCAAAATAGTACTGGATGTTCTACTCAAGAACAGGCATCCAAATTAAAAAGTAAGAAGTAGGGGCACCTGGGTGGCTTAGCCGGTTAAGCATCCAACTCTTGATTTTGGTTCAGGTCATGATCTTGGCTCAGGTCATGATTTCATGGTTGGTGAGATGAAGCTCTGTGTTGGACTCTGTGGTAGCAGCATGGAGCCTGCTTGGGATTCTCTATCTCCCTCTTTCGCTGCCCCTCCCCCACTCTCTCATGCATGATCTCTCTCTCTCTCTCTCTCTCTTAAAATAAATAAACTTAAAAATGAAGAAGCAAATGTATCTCTGTATAAAGATGATATGATCTTACGTGTAGAAATCCCTAAAGATTGTACAAAAAAGCTGTCAGAATAAATTCAGCAAAGTAACAGAATGTAGAGTCAACACACAAAAATCAGTTGCATTTCTATACAATAACAACAATCTGAAAGAGAAATTATGAAAACAATTTCATTTTCAATGACATAAAAAATACTTAGGAATTAACTTAACCAAGGAGGTAAAAGACTTGAATAATGAAAATTACAAATCACTGTTGAGAGAACTTAAAGAAAACATAAATAAGCCAAAGGGATCCTGTGTTGATGGATTGGGAAACTTAATATTGTTAAGCCATCAATACTACCCAGAGTGATTTACAGATTCAGTGCAATCCCTACCAAAATTTCAATGACATTTTTTTTGAAGAAATAGAAAAACCTATCTTAAAATTCATACAGAATCTCAATGGACTTGAAGTAACCAAAGCAATCCTGAAAAAGAACAAAGCTGGGTGATTTACACTTCCTAATTTCAAAACTTACTACAAAGCTACAGGAATCAAAACAATGTGGTAATGGTGTAAAAACAGACATATAGATCAGTGGAATAGAATAGAGAGCCATAAGCCCTAACATATATGGTCAAAGGATTTTTTTTTTTTTAATTTTTTTTTTCAACGTTTATTTATTTTTGGGATAGAGAGAGACAGAGCATGAACGGGGGAGGGGCAGAGAGAGAGAGGGAGACACAGAATCGGAAACAGGCTCCAGGCTCTGAGCCATCAGCCCAGAGCCCGACGCGGGGCTCGAACCCACGGACCGCGAGATCCTGACCTGGCTGAAGTCGGACGCTTAACCGACTGCGCCACCCAGGCGCCCTGGTCAAAGGATTTTTGACTAGGGTGCCAAGACTATTAAATGGGGGAAGGACAGTCTTTTCAAAAATGGTGGTGGGAATACTGGATATCCATATGCAAAAGAATGAAATTGGACCCTTCCCTAACACCATATATAAAAATTAAGTCAAAATGGATGAAAGACATACATGTAAGACCTAAAGCTATACAACTCTTAGAAGAAAATATAGGGTAAAATCTTCACAATATTGGATTTGGCACTGATTTCTTGCATATGACACCAAAGTCAAAGGCAACAAAAGAAAAAATAGACAAATTACATTTCATGAAAACTAAGACATTTTGCACATCGAAAGACACTATCAACAGAGTAAAAAGACAAATGACAGAATGGGAGAAAATATTTGAAAATTAAATATATGATAAGGGATTAACATCTAGAATATATAGAGAATTCCTAAAACTCAACAATACAAAACCAACAAACAACTTTATTAAAAAATGGGCAAAGAACTTAAATAACATTTCTCCAAAGATCTACAAAAAGCTTATTAGCACATGAAAAGATAGTCAACATCACTAATCATTAGGAAAATGCTAGTGAAAACTACAATGAGATATCCCTTTACACCCATTAGGATGGCTATCATCAAATAATCAGAAAATAACAAGTGTTGGAGAGGATGAGAAATTGGAACACCTGTGCCCTGTTGGCAGGATGTAAAATGGTAACTGCTGTGGAAAGCAGTGTAGAGATTCCTCAAAAAAGTAAGCATAGAATTACCACATGATCCAGCAATTTCACTTCTGTCTATAAGCCCAAAAGAATTGAAAGCAGAGACTTGATCAGCTATTTGTATACCCATGTTCGTAGCAGCATCATTCACAATAGTTAAAATGTGAACACAACCCAGGTGCCCATCTACAGATAAATGGAAAAGTAAAATGTGTTATATACATACAAGGGAGTATTTTTCAGCCTTTAAAAGGAAGGAAATTCTGACATATGCTACAACTGGGTGAACCTTAAGGACATTATGTTAAGTGAAATAAGAAGGTCACAAAAAGAAAAATTCTGTAAGAGTCCACTTATATGAGGTACTTGGAGTAATCAAAATCATAAAGACAGAAAACAGAATGGTGATTCCCAGGGGGGAGAAGGGGGAATTAGGAGTTTGCTGTTTGATGGGTATGTTATCAAAGTGGCAGTTTCTTTTCCTACTCAGTACAGTTCACCAAATAACCAAACAGTATTTGATGGCAAGCAGGTAATTTATTCAATGACCAGAGAATGAAGAAAAGAACCCATGGTTTGTTTTTGTTTGTTTGTTTGTTTTAAGTAGGCTTCATGCCCAGAGTAGAGTCCAACACGGGGCTTGAACTCTGGACCCTGAGATCAAGACATGAGCTGAGATCAAGAGTGGGACGCTTAACTGACTCAGCCACCCAAGTGCCCCAGGAACCCATGTTCTAAAGGCACCTTCTCCCGGATTAGGTCTCCTGGTCAGTGTTTTAAGGGGTTAGGGTAATTAAGAGGCTGGTAAGTAAGTTGACATCCCAGGACTTTTTGAAGAAGAGGGAAGAGACTTCTCAGAATCAGAGTGCCACCTCTTTCCTCCCTTAAACAGGTGCAGTCAGATCTATTATGGTACTGGTAGGTATGTTTTTTATTGTTACAATTAGATGGTAATGATCCTGAGGTCATCTGAAAGGTTAGCACAGCATCTAAATTGGATTATATCAGCCAAAAACTAGGTCAGGGGGGCTTGTTTGGAGCTTGCAGCCTCTGGCATCCAGCCCTTAGTTTCTGGTGGCAAGCAGCACCTGTAAGGAGGGCTACAAAACTATGCTATTGTGGCTTGTTTGGAGCTTGTTAATGAGTCCTTGGTGACAGGTATAGAGTTTCAATTTCACAGGATGAAGAGTTATAGAAATGGATGGTGGTAATGGTTGTACAACATTAGCAATGTATTTAATGCCACTGAAATGTACACTTAAAAATGGTTAAGGTGGTAAATTTTATGTCATGTGCATTTTACCACAATAAAAACACATTGGGAAAAATATCTTCCACAAACTCTAAGCCAAGGGAATATTTTCACATATTGATTCTGACCTGTTCTATATAGGATAAAAGAGGATTGGATTGCTTAGAGTGTGCGTCCAGAAGACACCCCTCAACTCAGGAACCAATATAAATGTTTTATTCTCCTTCTTGTTTGCTTTCTTGAAAGTTATCCCATAGAAATCTCATGGAAATGTCTACTTTAAAAGCTTCAGGGGCGCCTGGGTGGCGCAGTCGGTTAAGCGTCCGACTTCAGCCAGGTCACGATCTTGCGGTCCGTGAGTTCGAGCCCCGCGTCGGGCTCTGGGCTGATGGCTCAGAACCTGGAGCCTGTTTCCGATTCTGTGTCTCCCTCTCTCTCTGCCCCTCCCCCGTTCATGCTCTGTCTCTCTCTGTCCCAAAAATAAATAAACGTTGAAAAAAAAAAAAAAAAGAAAAAAAGGAAAAAAAAAAGCTTCAGGAACACGAATGTCTTGACTACATATTTACTTTATACATTACAGTGCTGTCTATCCACTATGTGTGTGTTTTAATAGTTACATAGTAAAGGTAAATGTCTTCTTTATGTCTACCTTTACTATGTAACTATTAAAATCATAAATCATAAATATTAAGAAGGAGAGGAATATCACTATAGTCTATAAACATTAAAAACATAATAAGGAACTATTATTAGGAACAACTTTATACCAATAATTTCAACAAACTTAGATAAAATATACAAACTACTAAAGCTTACTCAAAAGATTACTCTAAAAGATAATATGAAAAGTTTTATAGCTATTAAATCAAATTTTTAGTTAAAAACACTCCCATAAAGAAAACCCTAGGCCCAGATTGCTTCACTGTTGAAGTTCATCAAAATGTAAAAGTGAAATAATTAAGATTGTGTAAAAATTCCTTCAGATAATCGAAGAGGAGGGAATGCTTCTTAATTCATTGTATGAGATCAGCAATAACCTGGTACCAACACCAGACAAAAACAATAGAAGAAAAAAGTACATTCTAATATTCCTCATAAACATAAAGGTAAAAAATGTCTTCAGACAATTTGGGCAAAATAAATCCAATAATGAATACAAAGGATGATACATTATGATTAAAGTAGTTTATCCCTGGAAAGTAAGACTGGTATGACATTTGAAAATCACACACACACACCCTCACACATTCGTCCCAATAGATAGAAATCATTTGACAAAGCTTACATTCATTCCCCATGAAAACTTCCAGCAAAGTAGCAATAGAAGGGAACTTCCTCAGCGTGACAAAGTCCATATAGAAAAAAACCTGACAGCTAGCCTTACGGTTAATCATAAAAGATCTTTCCCTCTAAGGTTCCAAACATGGGAAAAAATGTCCATGCTCATTTTTTTTTTTATTTAACACTGTATTAAGGCCATAAAAAGAGACAAAAACCATATAGATTGTAGAAGAAGAGAGAAAGCTATATTTGTACACAGCATAGCCATCTTTGTAGAAAATCCTAAGGAACTGAGGTGCCTGACTGGCTCAGCTGGTAGAGCATGTGATTCTTGATCTTGGGATTGTAAGTTAGAGCCCAACATTGGGAGTAGAGATTACTTAAAAAAATAAAAAAAAAAAAAAATAAGGAACTGTTAAAAAAAAAAAAAACTATGCCTAGGAAGTGACTTATCATCATTGAAGTACACAAGGTCAATATAGAAAAAATATAAAAATACTAGCCACAGTAAGGAATTAAAATTTAAAAATTTCTATCAGTCTTAATATCATTAAAAATATGAAGTATTGGGGCGCCTGTGTGGCGCAGTCGGTTGAGCGTCCGACTTCAGCCAGGTCATGATCTTGGGGTCCGTGAGTTCGAGCCCCGCGTCAGGCTCTGGGCTGATGGCTCAGAGCCTGGAGCCTGTTTCCGATTCTGTGTCTCCCTCTCTCTCTGCCTCTCCCCCGTTCATGCTCTGTCTCTCTCTGTCCCAAAAATAAATAAACATTGAAAAAAAATGAAGTATTTAGAAATAAATTTGATGAAAGATGTTGAAAGCCTATACACTGATAAAGATAAAACATTGCTGAGAGAAATTAAGGAAGACCAAAATAAATGGAGAAATATAGCCTATTCATGGATCAGAAGACTCAATGTTGTTGACATGTCAATTCTTCCTTTATAGATTCAATACAACCCCAATAACAAAGGTCAGCAGAACTTTTTTGTAGAAATTGACAAGATGATTCTAAAATGTTTATGAAAATGAAAATAATCTATAACAGGCAAAGCAACTTTGTTTTGTTTATTAAAAATTTTTTAATGTTTATTTATTTTTGACAGAGAGAGAAAAACAGTGCAGGTGGGGCAGGGGCAGAGAGAGAGGGAGACACAGAGTCTGAAGTGGGCTCCAGGCTCTGAGCTATTAGCATAGAGCCCAATGAGGGACTCAAACCCACAAACCATGAGATCATGACCTGAGCTGAAGTTGGACACTCAACTGACTGAGCCACCCAAGTGCCCTTATTTATTTTAGAAAGACAGAGAAAGAGAGTGTGTACATGCATGCATGTGCCCAAGTTGGGAGAGGGGCAGAGGGACACGGGGAGAGAGAATCTCAAGCACCCTCCACATCCAATGAGAAGCTTGATGCAGGGCTTGATCCCACAATCTTGAGATTATAACCTGAGCTGAAATCAGGAGTTGGATGCTCAACCTATTGAGCCACCCACATCCCCCAAAACAACCTTGAAAAAGAAGTGGGGAAAGATTTACACTATTTAATATCCAGACTTATAAAGCCACAGTAATCAAGATGCTATGGTATTGGTGTAAAAATAGACAATAGAACAGAGAGTTTGTAACTAGATTCACACTTAACATGGTCAATTGATTTTTACAAAGAATTAATGTAATTTACTGGAGAAAGGGTAATCTTTCAAACAAATGATGCTGAAACAATTGGATAGCCATATGTGACAAAATGAGCCTCACACTATACACATGCTATACACTGTTATTTCACATTGTGTATACACTATATACAAAAATTAATTCAAAATGGACCATACTTTTAAACATAAAAGCTAACACTTTAAAATTTCTAAAAACAAACATAGGAGAAAATCTTCATGTCTTTGGGTTTGGGAAAGATATATTTTTTGGGGGGGGGTGGCAAAGATTTCTTAAATAGGACACAAAAAATCATTTAAAATGTCTACTGTATTGATTATTTACTGTTATGTAAAAATTACCTCCAATCTTAGTGACTTAAAACAATATACATTATAACTTTTGTGGGTCAGGAATCTGGGCATGATTTAGCTAGGCCTTCTGCTTCAGAGTCTCTCATAAGCATGTAATGAAGCTGTCAGTGTGGCTGTGGTCTCATCTGAAGGACCATCTGGGCAAGGGTTCACTTTCAAGCTCACTCATATGGTTATTGGCAAGATTCAGTTTCTCAAGGGTTGCTGAGAAAGTCTTATTTCCTTGCTGGTTATTAGCCAGAGGCCAACCTCAGGCCACGTGGGCTTCTCAATAGGGTAGCTCACAACAGAGCAGCCTGCTTCATCAGAGGAAGAATGAAAGAAAAATGCAGAGAAAGGCTACAAACAAGAAGGAAGTCACAGGCTTTTGTAGCAGACTCTTAGAAGTGACATTCCATCACTTTCCCCATAAACTTTTCATTAGAAATAAATCATTAGGTCCAGCTCACACTCAAGGGGAGAGGATTACACAAGGGCACAAATACCAGAAAGTGGGGATCATTGGAAGCCATTTTAGAAGCTGCTTACCACAAACAACAAACTGGACTTTATAAAAATTAAAAACTTTTGGGGCGCCTGGGTGGCGCAGTCGGTTGAGCGTCCGACTTCAGCCAGGTCACGATCTCGCGGTCCGTGAGTTCAAGCCCCGCGTCGGGCTCTGTGCTGGCAGCTCAGAGCCTGGAGCCTGCTTCCGATTCTGTGTCTCCCTCTCTCTGACCCTCCCCCGTTCATGCTCTATCTCTCTCTGTCCCAAAAATAAATAAACGTTGAAAAAAAAAAATTAAAAACTTTTGCTCTTCAAGATACACTCTTATGGGCTTGGAAAATTTTCGCAAAACATATATCCAATAAAGAGTTGGTATTTAACATATATAAAGAACTCTTAAGATACAAACAGATGAACATAAGGAAGGGAAGCAAAAATAATATAAAAACAGGGAGAGGGACAAAACACAAGAGACTTTTCAATACAGAGAACAAACTGAGGGTTGTGGGAGGGGTTTTTGGTGGGGGGATGGGTTTAATGGGTAAGGGGCATTAAAGAAGACACTTGTTGGGATGAGCACTGGGTATTACACATAGGGGATGAATCACTGGAATCTATTCCTGAAATCATTATTGCACTATATGCTAAGTAACTTGATGTAAATTAAAAAATTAAAAAATTAATTACTTTAAAAATATACATAAAGAACTCATACAACTCAGTAAGAAGAAGATAAACAGGGGGCACCTGGGTGGCTCAGTTGGTTAAGCAATGACTCTTGATCTCAGCTCAGGTCTTGATCACAGGGTTGTGATCTATGCTGGGCATGAAGTCTACTTAAAAAAAAAAAAAAGAAGAGGATAAACCAATTTTTTTTAAATAGGCAAGACAGATAAAAAAATTTTTTTACATTTATTCATTTTTGAGAGACAGAGAGAGACAGAGTGGGAGCAGGAGAGGAGCAGAGAGAGAGGGAGACACAGAATCTGAAGCAGATTCCAGCCTTTGAGCTGTCAGCACAGAGCCCGACGTGGGGCTCGAACTCACCGACCGTGAGATCATAACCTGAGCCAAAGTCGGACGCTTAACTGACTGAGCCACCGAGGCACCCCAAGAGAGATTTAAATAGTTACTTCACCAAAGAAGGTATATCATTGGGAAATAAGGACATGACATAATGCTCGACATCACTGTTCATCAGGGAAATGCAAATTTGAAATGCAATGAGGTAACACCATATACCCTCTAGAATGTTATATTGGAAAGAATGATAATACTAAGTACCAGTGAACATGTGAAGCACCTGGAACTCTCTGCTAGTGGAAACTTAAAATGGTACAATCACTTTTGAAAACAATTGGGAATTTCTTAAAAAGTTTAACATAGACCTATTATATGACCTAGCAATTACATTCTATTGCATTATTTCTATTGCTGCTATAACAAATTATCACAAACTTCGTGACTTTAAACTACATATATTTATTATCTTACAGCTTTGGAGGTCAGAAGCCCAAAGTCAATCTCTCTGGGATAACTCAAGGTGTTGGTAGGGCTGGTTCCTTCTGGAAGTTCCAGGGGAGAATTAGTTTTTTTTGCCATCTAGCTCTTGAAGCTGCCTGCATTCCTTGGCTCATGATCCCATTCCCCATCTTCACAGCCAACAGCATAGCCTTTTCCTTCTGCTGTTTCTCTATCTCTATCTTTTCTCTATCTTCTGCTCCATCATCACCTCATCTTCTGTCTAACTCTATTGCCTGCCTCTTGTAAGAATGTTTGTGATTACACTGGGCTTACTTGGATAATCAGGATAATCTCCCCATTTTGGGTTCCTTAACTTAATCACACCTGCAAAGTAACTTTTGCCCTATAAGGTAACATATTCACAGGTTCTGGGGATTAGGACATGGACATCTTCGGTGGGTCATCATTCAGCCTGCTGACCCCTTCTAGGTAATCACTGTAAAGAAAAAAATGAAAGCATATAGTTACACACATACTTTTGCACAAATGTTCATAGCAGCTTTATTAGTAATATTTACAAATAGTCTATTGGTAAAACAAAAAAATTAAACATTGATCAAATGAACGGAAAAACAAACTGTAGTATACCCACACAATGGGACACTACTCCATAGTAAAAAGGAATTAACAATTTAAATAGCAACAATATAAACGTTTTTCCTATTAAAATGTTTATTTATATTTTTTTTAATGTTTATTTACTTTTGAGAGAGAGAGAGAGACAGACCACGATTTGGGGAGAGGCAGAGAGAGAGGGAGACACAGAATCCAAAGCAGGCTCCAGGCTTTGAGCTGTCAGCACAGAGCCCGACATGGGGCTTGAACCCATGGACAGTGAGATGATGACCTGAGTTGAAGTCAGACACTTAAGTGGCTGAGCCACCCAGGTACCCCTACCCTATTTATTTATTTAGAGAGATGAGGGGAAGGGGGAGAGAGAGAGACTGAATCTCAAGCAGACTCTGTGCTATCAGTGGCTCAATCCCAAGAACCATGAGATCATGACTGAGCTAAAATCAAGAGTCGGATGCTTAACTTACTCAGACACCCAGGCACCCCTATACAGCAACAATATAGATGAATTCAAAATAATTGCAGATTATAAGGAGTATGGCGGTGAAGAGTACATACATCATGATTCTGTTTACGGAAAATTCTAGAAAATGTAAATTAATCTATACTGATAAGAAGCAAATCAATGGATGCCTAGGGACAGAGCAGTTTAGAGGGAAGAAGTTTTGGGTTACAAAGGGTCATGAGGGAACTTTTGGGGGTGATGAATATATTCATTATCTTGATTGTTGAGATGAAAACCTTGGATTGCAAGTAACTTGTTCTGTGAGTGTTTCTCAAGACGAACGAATATTTCTAATAAATTTTAACTTGTTAAATGAGCGATGTCTTGCAATACGAGTAGTATGACACCGAATGTCACATGATCACAACTGAGCCAATGGTTCTTGAAATTTACTTTGATATACAAGTGCTTTGAATTACAAGCACGTTTCTGGAACAAATTATGCTTGCAAACCAAGGTTTTACTGTATATATATACATATATATCCCTTTAAATATGTGCAGTTTATAGTATGTCAACTATACCTCAATAAAACTGTCATACAAGCAAACAAAAAACCAATTTATTAGTTCTACCTGGATTAATCATAATATAAAGTGTTGGGCATTTTGCTGGAGGTGGACCTGTGTTCACCTTGGTTTCTTAGTAATCAGACTGGATTTGATGAGGAGCAATATACAGAAGAAATATAACCAAAACTTCCTCTTTTCCAATTTCTATTTTTCAGTTTCCATGGAAATTATTGAAATCCACCAAAGGGTGCCAGTTATCCTAAAGCTTCTTTCCAAAGATTCTACCTAGGGAAATTCTTCTTTGCTTTCAAAGGTATCTAGTTAACACTTGAGGTTCAAAAGTGCTTATTTTCACCTAGAATTCTCACCTAAGCCTTCTCTACCTTTCTCTTTCAGTGGTAGATTTCATCACAGTATATGTATTTTCTACGTCAGATGATAGCAATGTGCCACATAGGCCTTTGCTTTCAAAACCCCACTGAAAAGCTAAGAATGCTTTAAGGAGTACATTAATCCAATGTTTTGTACCGAGCACTGCTTATATTCCAAGAATTGAATTACACATATTAAGTCTATTTCTCCTTTTGGATTTTCATGGTAACAGAAATATATATTGTTGCTGCCTAATACCTGCCACGTTAAGTGGGCTGTAATCTGTAAGGACTGTAAGTTATGGTCAGGAGGCAGAATAAAAATTGGAAAAGAGTCATGAAATTCTTACACGAAGAAATGGAAAATTTGATTTTATTCCAGATTTGATAGTCTTAAGTGAATGTCTAATATTTACATCATGTTTTAACATCTACATGTCCTAATATTATGCCCAATATTTACATAGTGTCCAAATATTTGTCTAATACTTGCAAGTAATACATTTACAGAAAAACAGGCCTGCAAACTGTAGCCAAAGTCCGTGTTCTTTTGCCCACTGCAGGGACAGGTTCTATTTGCTTCTATATAATGCAGCATTCTCGCCATTAGATGGCAGTCAAAACTAATGTAATGATTAAACTCCCTACCTTATGTTTAATCATTTGCCTAAGTGTAAATTCTGTTACTCAATGGACAAATTTCTGAAAAGTTCTATGAAAATTGTAAGACATTATAAATGGTCCAACATTTTTTTTGGAAAGCAGAATTATTTTACAAGGTAAATAAATACCCCTGGGGTGCCTGGGCGGCTCAATTGGTTGAGCTACCAACTCTTGATTTCAGCTCAGGTCATGATCCCAGGGTTGTAGGATCAAGCCCTGTGTCTGGCTCTGTGCTGGGTATGGAGCCTGCTTAAGATTCTGTCTCTCCTGCTTGTGCTCTCTCTCTCTCTCCCCCAAATAAATACAATAAAATATTTAAAAAAATTTTTTTAATGTTTATTTCTGAGACAGAGAGAGACAGAGCATGAACAGGGGAGGGTCAGAGAGAGAGGGAAACACAGAATTTGAAGCAGGCTCCAGGCTCTATGCTGTCAGCACAGAGACCGACGCGGGGCTCGAACTCACAGACTATGAGATCATGTCCTGAACCGAAGTTGGACCTCAACCGACTGAGCCACCCAGGTGCCCGATAAAATATTTTTAAAAAGGTAAATAAGTACCCCTAAGAGATCAGCTTTTTTCTTTTAAAAATTGACTTTCTAAAACTTAAAGCATAACATATACAAATACACAAATCTAAGTACCTCCAGTTTGAAGTATCATCACAAAGTAGAAACACCTTGTACAAGCATCACCCATCTAAAGTGAAAGAATATTATTAGTATCTCAAAGACCCTCTTGTACTTCCTCTTAATCATCACTCTTTTCTTCTCCCCAGAGATAAACATTATCCTGACTTCCAATGTTATAATTTAGGTTTTCCTGTTGTTAGAAATTTTATAAGTGTAATTATATATTACGGATTCTTTTTGTCTGGCTTCTTTCACTTAATATTTTTGTTACTTTTGCTTGTAGTTATATTTCATTCTTTCTCTTTGTGGTAATATATTTTATTACATGAATATACCTCTATTTCTCCATTCTACAACTGAAGGAAATTTGGGGTGTTTCCAGTATTTAACTGAATAATTGCTGCTATGAACATCCTTGTACATGCCTTTTGGTGCACATATGAATGTATTCATTTTGAGTATATACTAGGAGTAGAATTTTGGGGTCATATAGTACGTGATATTGCCAAATAATTTCTCAAAACTGTAGCAATTCACATTTCCACCAGTGTGTGAGAATTTGCATTGTTCCATGTTTTCACCAACACTTAGAATTGTCAGTCCTTCAAATTTTAACTATTTTGACAGACATGTAGTAATATTTCATTGTTGGTTTTAATGTGCATTTCTCTGATATCTAATTAAGACTAAACACTTTTTAATGTTTGTACACCATTTGAATATTTTCTTTTTTGCTTTTAATAATCTCTACCCCCAACATGGCGGCTTGAACTCATGACCCCAAGATCAAGAGTCAGATGCTCTACCAACTGAGCCAGACAGGCGCCCCTGAATATTTTCGTAGGTGAAGTGCTGATTCATGTATTTTGCCAATTTTCTATCATGTGCTTTATCTTACTGTTTTGTAGTTCTTTTCATATTCTCAATATGAGTCCTATGCTGGGTATATATGTAATGCTAGTATATATATTCTCCATTCTAAGCTTCTTTTTTCATTCTCTCTAAAGCACTTTTTGATAAATTTTAATGAATGGCAATTTACCAATTTTTTTCCTTAATAATTAGTGCTTTTTTGTATCCTGTTTAATACACTTGTGCTAATATTACATCATGAAGATAATCTCTTATGATATGTTCTAGAAGCTTCACTACATTAATTCTCACAGTTAGATCTAAAATCTACCTGGGATTGAATTTTGTGTATTATAGGAGGCAGCGGTCAAGATTTATTTTTTCCATATGGGTATCCAGTTGATTGAGCACTGTTTCATAAAGGGGCTATAGCTTTCCTACTCTTCAGTGCCAAACTGGGTGTTTTTATGTTCAGGTTTTTTTAAAGCTATATGGTTTAAAGTAGAGCTAAGTTCATTATTTGATAGGGTTTTTCTGGGAAAAAAAAAAGTCATTAAAAAATCCCGTTAGAATCCTTTAATATGCAGATACTTGCATGTTTTGACAAGGGGATGGTTTCATCATTATCCAAAAGGTACTGCATTTTCTGGGAGTTTAAAACTCTCCTTTCTTGGGGGAATTTAAAAGATAAACAATTTGCTTGAAGTGAAGCAGATTATATAGGCTTAGAGATGATCCTGGTGACACTTCAAAATCAATTAATCAACCTCAAAGCCAGTATTAATCTGCCTTGTGGCTGATCTGATCCAAACCTGAGAAGATGTTACCATCAAGCTAGGGAAACATGAACACATTTAACAGTTAGAAAACAAATCTGATAATATGAAATCAAGTGTTTCCTCTTTTACCTCTTCATAGTAGGCTTGGTAAAAGATAACAATAACAATAGCAACAACCGTGAATCCTCCCCAGAAATTTAAAAAATAAGATTTGTAATTTAAAAAATAAGATTTGTAATTAAAAAAATCTGATTGTTGGTTTCAAACAAATGGTGTTGGATTCTAAAATTATTTCTGTTAATTTATAACTTTTATATTTGAATGTAAATTAAGTTGTTTACTGCTTCTTGAAGTTTATGATTATATATTTTCACATATGGCTTTATCTGGCTGTCTTTCTGTCTAAGCCTTGCCAAATGATCTATTGTGCTTAAATGCATTAAAATGTGTTGTTTGATTAATTATATTGTATACTTGCAGGTATAATTCTTTAGGAAAACAACAAATAGAAAAAGATAAAATGTTTAGATTACAAGTTTGGGAGTCATAACTGAGTTCAGTTTATCCCTACTTCAAAAAAATCACCATTAAGCTTGCTTCCTTTTTTGTGGATTATTATCTCTTTAATAAGATAAGCACTTAACTCATCTCTACTGATCTTTTGCCAGGAAAGTGGCAGTCATGGTTACTTTGGTTTTTCTGAATTCTTTTTATTAATTTTTAAAGAGTTTCTTTTAATTTATATTCTGAACAAGTAACTAATACCATTTTTATGTGCAATTTCTAAATAACTTTCAAGTTTAAGAGAATTTATTAATTTTAAAGAATGTACAAAAACTGTGCATTTTACAAATCTAAAATAATTAGCTGCTGACAATTCTTTTTCTATATAAAAAAGAGTACAATTAAGAAAACATTATTTTATAAATAATTTTCATTTTAAGATTTCTCTTAATTCACATTTTAATTCTAGTTTACTGGCAATTTGGAAGCAAATAAGAATGGTATATAGGCATTTGATGTAGAAGAATCTGAAAATCGATCTTAGAAATATGACACGTACATCTATTGTCAACTTTAAAGCTATGTAGAAAGGGAATTTTGTCTTATTATTTGAGAACCTTTGATTCTCATTTATTAAATATTAATTGTGTACCTGTTCTGTGCCAAGAATAGTCCTGAGCTCAAAGGAGACAGACAAATAAAAAGACTATTCGAATTATCTGTTTAGATGTAGGTACCGAGAACAATAGAACATACCAAGTACAATGTCAGGAGAGGAAAGAAGAGGGAAAGGAATATTCACAAAAGGCTTCTCAGACCCAGAATGCAGGGCGAGTCCTTGAGAATGTGTAAGAGTTAACCAGATGTAGAGGAACACATGCATAGAGGCATGATAGTGTACCCAAGCAGTGGTGGAACTCAGTGCAGTTGGATATGGCTAGAGCTTAGGAGTAATGGCAGAGTGGTAGGAGATGAGTGGAAAGGTAGTTCAAGTCCATATTGTAAAGGTTCTTGGGTGTTGACAAAATTCACAATTCTGTACTATTTCTTTTTGTTAAAAATGTCGATTTAAGGATTTTAAGAAGACCACCTGGATCCTTTTAACCAACAAAATATTTAGCATTATCAAGGAAAATTTTGAATCACCCTCTTTCAAAGAATAAGTGAAATGGCCATAAAGACCTCAGAAATTACCCAATTTGGAGGCTCAAGATCTCCAAGAAGCCCCAGGACTGCTATCACCAGACACTATTTTCTACAATATGGGTTCATAACAATGGCTAGAGTTGTTTTTGTGAATGAAATCAAATGCATTGCCTAAATTGTGGTACAGCCACGTAATTTGTGGTATTCCTTTCCTCTGAACACAATAGACCAGAAACAGAACACTAAAAAAGAGAAATAAAATTTTCCCCCTCAGATTATATATTTGCCTATGAAAAAATTCTTTGCTGCCAATTTTGCTGAAATGGTGGAGAAGAGATACTGTTTCTTCAGGTTGGCTTCAGGAGAATGACTCAATGCTCTAGCACACTCAGCTGGGGACAGTGATTGAATCCCGAAGAATTGTAGTCAGTCCGTGAACACGGAATGACATTTGCTGGGTAGTGGGTAGGATGAAACAAATTGTGAATAGGTGGGGCTGTCTCCTTGAACCAGGCTAGGCAAATTCCTATGATGCCAGAACACTAGGAAGAATTTCCAGGAGTGGCAGGTCCTTGCTACTCCTGGCCTCCCCCATTAGAAGTGCAAAAAAGGCAGGTTACTTAATAGAGGTGTAAGCAACTGCTCAATTACTCCATTTCGTACTCTAGGGGCCAGAAACATTAATTAGGAATCCATCTTCCTGAGCCTTCAACTTAAACGTTGAGCGGTTTCCTGCCTCCCTACCCCTGAGTGTGGCCTGGTTTGACTCACTCCCCATCAGATTCTAAACAGAATCTCTCCAGTGTAGCTTGAAGTGAGTCATTCATTTTCTCAGTCTTTCCTGGGAGATACAAAGGATGGTATTTATGTGAGTGTGGAGTGTGTGTGTTTGTGTTTATAGTTTTTTTGGCAAATGCTCTGGAACAGTATGTGTGTGATTTAGATGAATAATCAAAATACATTGTGGAGTTTAAAAATAGCAAACACAACTACATACAAATATCATGGCCCAACCACTGGAAATGAAGAAATTCTGACTTAATAGGCCTCGAGTGAGGCCTAGGCACTGTTGTTATTTTTTAATTCTAAACTCTTTTTAAATAGGTAAAACACGGGCAATGTAATGAAATTAAAATAAAATAATGTAATAAAAATTATTTCCAAATAAAATTGGAAATGGTGCAAAAGAGTGGTAATGAAAAGTGAGGTTTCTCACTCCAGTCTACTATTTCCCCCCTCCAGAGGTAACCCCTACTTCCAGTTTCTTGTTTGTCCTTTCAGAGGTATTCGGTGTATATAAACTCAGAGCAAAAACTTCCTCTATTAAACAAAAAGTGATAGCATCTTCTACCCACTGTTCTGAACCTTCTCAGGCACAACTTTTCAAAAGTCTATAAGAAGCAAATTCTTCATTAAGAAACACAGATCCAAGCTGTTCTCAGAAAATATTGCAGACATATCTATCAAAAATCTTTTACAGCCAATTTCAGGTGTTCATCAACTCCCTCAAACCCATGACTGAAATTCATGGTTAAGAGTTCCTTACCTAAGGTGTTTAATCTAAGATTATCCTGAACACTTAGCTAGATAAAATACAGAATGTTCAGGTAAACTCAAATTTCAAATTTCAGATAGACAACAAATAATATTTTAGTTTAAGTATGTCCCATTTAATATTGGCAGTATCAGAAATTCAAATTTAACTGGGACTCCTATATTTTTGTATGCTAAATCTGGCAACCCTACAGAAAAAAATTTTCTGTAAATGTTTGTTTATTTTGAGAGAGACAGAGAAAGTATGAGCTGGGTAGGGGCAGAAGGAGAGAGAGAAACCCAAGCACTGTGGGGCCCAATGAGGGGCTCCATCTGAAAAATGGTGAGGTCATGACCTGAGCTGAAATCAAGAGTCAGATACTTAACCAACTGAGCCACCCAGGTGGTCCCAGAAATTTTTGATTTATTGGAAGCTATTCCAACTAATTCTTTCTAGAATGCCCTGTATTAGAGACGGTCTAGATTATAACTATAAGACCAGGCTCTGTAGGATAAAGTCAGATTTTAATAGTTTAACCAGAAAGTGTTTATCTGCTGGCTTATTTCAAAATAAGTGGCTTTAACTTGCTCTTTTATTTAAAGGATAAAACTGTATTGTTACAATGCAATGGTTGTTAAAAGTAAAAATACATTGAGTTTACATATAGATTATCTTACTTTCAAAGAAATTAAAATATCTAAAATCTAGGCTGTTTTGGTCCATAAAACGAACACTAAAATTTTAGCTAATTGGATTTGGACAAAGATGACGAGAATCAGCCTTTAAATCATCTTTATTATCAACAAAAATGATAGTAAGCATTGACTCATAGGTAGCATTAAATCCTGACATGGAGGATGCGAAATTGTTATTTATGACTTTTTAAGTAAATCAATAACATGTTATAGTAAATATCAAATGACAAAGACTTACGAACATTAGAATCCTAATAGGAAGAAAGTAGAAACAAGGATTACCATACTAGGTATGATTCTGTTACACAGGAAATGAAACAAAAATGGTAATGTTAGATCCTGAGAATCCCAAATATAACTGAATGGAGTCAATGAAATTAAATTTTATCATTCCATTTCAGAATTGTTCTCACCTAATAGCTAAAGGTAAATTTTCATTTCCTTTAATCTTAATCTGTATAGGATTTCAACAATGGTGCGCTGATGTTTAAGGATTAGTTTTTCAAACGAAAAGACAGCCTTGATTTGTAGCATTTGCCAATTCCATGGTATAAATAGTTTCACTATGACTGGTACCAAGCTAATGTTTTTAACAGTCTGTTTGCAAAAGTCCTGAAAACGTAACAGTCGGTTTTTGTGAGCTTGTAAAAGCTGGTTTTATTTCTATAAGTGCATAGGATGCAAGGATTGGATTTCATAAAAAGAAAATAGAGAACTAGGTGTTCTTTTTGTTAATTGACGTGTGTATTTTTTTTTAATGTTTATTTACTTTTGAGAAGAGAGAGACAATGTGTGAGTGGGCAAGGGGCAGAGAGAGGGAGACACAGAATCTGAAGCAGGCTGCAGGATCCCAGCTGTCAGCACAGAGCCTGATGTGGGGCTTGAACTCACGAACCACAAGATCATGACCTGAGCAGAAGTTGGACACTTAACTGACTGAGCCACTCAGGTGCCCTATTGGTGTGTATATTTCTAAATTTGTCAACACAGGCAAAACCCCACACAAAAACAAAAACAAATGAATGCTTTAAGAGTTAAATTAATGGAAGTTTTGAATGGGTATGGGAAAGTGGAATAATCACCAGAAGAAATTTCTAACTTTTGTTATACTAGGTCTCCTGACTCTAAAGAGAATTTAAATAAATACCTAATGGCTTTTACATCCACCCAGTTCTATAATAACCCGTGGGAAAGAATCAATCATCATAGAGAAGTGGAAATGAGTTACCTCTTTAAATTAATCTATTCCATTCGATTTACACAAAATTTTATTTTATTTTTTTACTTTTTTTCTTTTTGCCAAATTTCATTGGAGCAATTACATGAAATGCTTTAACTAGATTCAGTACTGGAGAGCAGAATCCCCAAAGACAAAATAGTAGGTGGTTTTTTCTTTTTCTTCAGTGAGCCACTTTAAACTATCCTCTTCAAGTTTTGAAATTCTTCCAACTCTTGGTTAGGAAAACTGGCAGTTCAGAAAGCAGCGATGACTATTTACTAGTCAGTGCCATTCTTCATTCGGCTGGCATATCTGTATTCTGGTATGATCCGGTTTCTGGTGTGGTCTCCATTTGAAGCATTAAAACGGAGGTGCCAAGTACATTGTCTTGATATTCTAACTAAAATAGTTTCAGTTTGATTGTTCTGGCCTATCTATGTAGATAATGATTCTATTTGTGGACACTGTCGCTATAGTTTTAAGACAGAAATCTTACGTATTTAAATAACAAGAAAGGAGTTGCTATTGTTCATGCTAGAGATTTCCTTTCAATAGTGGAAATTCTATATGATTGGTAACCATTTTATAAATGGGACATTGGTACATATATGCTAAGAAAAGCTTTCCATGTTATAAGTGTTGATACAAAGTTTTATTTTTTTCTTTGAAAACACTTTCCGATAAAGTGCTTGAGACATTACTAATTTTATACGTGGAATAAACTTTTTAAAAATTAAATTTATTCATTTATTGTTTTTGGGAGAGAGAGCGAGAGAGCAAGAGAGCAAGTGAATGAGAGAGAGAACCAGCAGGGGAGGGGCAGAGAGCGAGAAAGGGAGAGCTAGAATCCGAAGAAGGCTCCAGGTTCCAAGCCGTCAGCCCAGAGCTCACGGTGGGGCTTGAACTCACAGCCATGAGATCATGACCTGAGCCAAAGTTGGACCCTTAACTGACTGAGCCACCCAGGCACCCCTTGGAATAAACTTTTGCAAGAATTTAACTTTAAGACAAGAGATTGATGTATGGTTAGAGGTTGATGCATTTGGACTAGTAAATTACTCTATATTCCAGAATGCAGCAGTGAACAATTATCTTTCACAATCTAATTTAATAAGGGAATTCATGCAGGGAAATTTTGAAACTGGAAAGGGCATTAGCTATGTTTATAACCAAGAAACCATAAAAGGAACTTACATTTGAATTAATACAAGATAAAAATACACAAAAGAAAATGTAACATTTCAATGGTATATCATAGAGCAGAGTTCAAACATATGCTTGAAGAGAAAATGGATTCAATAAAAATTATTTTCCATAATTAATAAAAAGATACAATGTAATAATTTTTAAAATTGCTAATGAGCCTGTGTAATTTGACCTCTTTCAAGTTTATTCAGTAGAGTGGCTGCATTGTAAAAATATGTGGAGAAAGCTAGAATATTATTTTCTCGATTCCTTCTTATTGTTGATTACATTATACAATCTGTATTATGAAACAGAAGCTCTGTGGTAATGGGGTGCCAAGATAGTTCAAATAGCAAAAAGGTATAAAATAACTGGTTTGACAGGATTTTGTATCCCTTAATGATGCAAAATATGATTTGGGCATAGCATCTGAAGTAAAATAATAGTAGACTACTGTTATACTAAAGAGATTTTGCTTTCAAGATGCTAAAAGTTATGTTTTACCTTTTTTAGAGATAAAAATGATGTGTTTGAACTGCTAACAAAGCACGTTGTTATGGGTCCATAAAAATAAATCTTATATATATGAATAATTAAACACCCAGTGGATTCTGATTAGGTCAAAAATCAACATTTTTATAAACTGCCATGCCAATAATATATATTTGTGTGTGTGATTATGCATGTGTGTGTAAAACACCTCTGGATGTTTGTTAGCTGAAATGTGCCTGCATTATTTTAGAGATTTGTTATAAAAAGGAATACTTTGGAAGCTGATTAATCTTTATTATTTTTATAACAAAATATAACAAAACATTTATTCTTTTGTTGTGATAGTTTTCACTTTTTAATCATTTCTGCTTAAAGACTGTTGAATAGTGAATTCTGAAATCATGATAAAATTTTGTAAGTTACAGTTACTTAAAAGAGATGATCATTTTAAGTTGGTTATATGAATTATGTTTAAATTTTATAGTAAGGTAGGATAGTGGAAATTTCCCCTGAATTATTGGCCAAAAATCTAAGTTTTTGAAGAGAAATGAATTGTTCTAAGTGTGGAGTTCTATTCAGAAACTTTGGGAGAAGAAAAATATTCAGGCAGAGATAAGACTTTATGTTCATTTGGGGACTTGTGTAAACAGTATGGTTAAGGATGATCTTCAATGTTATTGGTAGATTATTTTACTTTTTAAAGGAAAAACATGCAATTTTGGCTTAAATTATGCTCCATATGTCTTAACTTTCATGAGAATACCTAGATACAGTAAACCTTAGTATTGGAATGGTTCTGAATAATGAGACAACCATTTATTATATTTTCTACTACTAATAAATCTTACTTGTAATTGCTAAATGCATTCATGATGTCTAGGGAGTTAGAGGGAGAGGGGAAATGGATAGCAGCATTAGGTGAGACAAGTAACAATGAAGGAATTCTATTTTAAATACAGGCAGTATAGACAAATATTGGAAAGAGAAAGTGTTCAATCAGTGCTTCACAGACTTTTCACTGTATGGCATACTTAAAATTGGCCATTGCAAGAGAGTATTTGTAGGCTTAAAGCTGGATTCAGAGAAGGGAGGTAAGGATTCAGTAAGAATGGTGGCCTGTCAGGAAAGCACAGGTTATTTGCCTTTCAGTCCACGAGGCTTCACAGCTAGTCAGAGACAAGGATTGAAGCGGAAGAGACTGGGCCACCTGAGCAGGCAGTTCAAGGGGAGGAGTTTCAAATGTTGACACTCCGGTTGGGACAACTTAAGACACTCAGCTGTCATATGACACCGAGGAGCACTGTACTAGTGACTGGATTGAAGTGTGTGTGTGTGTGTGTGTGTGTGTGTGTGTGTGTGTGTATGTGTGTGTGTGTTTAGGAGACAAGCAATTAATACTAAAGCATATGTTAGCAGTTGCTAAGTGAATTTGATATCTAATGGTACCCACCAATCTGGATGACTGCAGTTAATGATTGTTCGCAAAGGCCGGGAAGTAATCCCCAGAGGAAAGAGGAAATGGTGGACCTGCCTCTAAGATTCCCATATTCTGAGTGAGAGGTATCTGAAGTTCCAATAGGCTCTTTGCATTACCAAGGAGGAGCCTGGTTCCCGTCCAACCCCCACGGACAAGGCGCCCATTCCTCAGCTGGGTCTAGCTCGGTTCTCATTTCCTGCAGGTGATAACTCGGCTCATATTGGTCCATGTCGTTATCTCTTGTTATGGCAAGACATGAAAATGCATGCTGAAAGATCTGCCTCTTCTTATGATTTCCTGGCAGAAGTTATAAAATTAAAATGTTTTATTAAAAACAGAATCGGGGCACGTTGCATTCACATTTGACGTTCAACCTCCACACATTTCGATGATTCTCAAGATCACCTTTACCAATCAAGACTTAAAAAAAATAAGTAAAATACAAATCTCCGACTATGTAAACCCAAGGATTTGTAAAAGGTTTCTATGTTAGGATTTCTCCCAGGTGGAGGAACAAGCAGGAAGGGAGGGCGACTGGAGTTGCCTCATCTAAGGGGTCTCAGGGGAAAGAAGGGAGGTGGGAGTGTTTCCCTTCTCTCCCTTTCCATCTTGGAGGCAGAGATGAGAGTGGCGGCGGGGGTGATACTGTCCGAGCCCCAGGCGGCAGGTAGGAAGAAACCTAGCGAGTGAGCCAGGCAGGTTGGAGACCCTTCTGCTAGGGTACTCTACCGGCAAAGGCCAGGCGAGCGCGGGTCCGCCGCGATCCCAGGGTGCATCGCGCCCCGCCCCCTCCCCTTTCGCGTCCCGCCTCCCCTCGGCCCGGGCCCCCTCCCTGCCGGCTCCGGGAGGCGGGGACGCGGCGTCGGCGGCGGCGGCTTCTCCTGTCTAGTCTTTCTCACTCACTGGGGAGCCCGGCAGTCGCGGCACCTTCGGAGGCAGAGCCGTGGAGCCGCAAGCCCGTTGGCCAGCCAGTGGGAAGTCGGACAGACTAAGGGCAGAGCCGACAGACGGACGGAGAGCAGAGCAGCCAGACGGCTGGAGTCGCCTCAAGTTCCGCCATGAGCTGGGGCACGGAGCTGTGGGTGAGTCCGATAGAGGGGCTCCCCGCGCGGACGCCACAGCGCGCGAGGGGCGCGGGCTGGTCAGGCGCAGCTGACCGTCGGCGGCCAGAGCTCTTCGGGCTTTCCTGCCCCAGGCGCTAGCGGATGGCGGGGGTCCCTCTCCTTTGTGTGCAGATCCCTGTTCCTCTCCGCCAGGGTTGAGGGGCTGCTGGTCTGCGCTCCCGCTTCTGCCGCCGCGGCGGAGCTGAAGGCAGCGCCTTGGACGGCTGAGGGAGCGGCCGGCGGACTCCCGCGTCCGCCGCCATCCTCACCCTTTCCCTGTCTCTCCTCCGCCTTCACTTTCCGACGCCTGGCTCTTTGCCGGGCTGCGCTCTTCTCTCTTTGTATCTCCTCGCCCGGAGGCGGGGGAGGGGGCCCCATTGTCCCAAAGGGGCGCTGTTCTCTGACGGGGAGGGGGCCCGCTGCGGCCCCCAGCCAGGGCAAGGGTCCCCGGGGCGAGGGCGTCGCCGGGCCGGGACTGTGCGGGGAGCCTCGAGGCGCCGCCCACCGCCCTCGCCCCAGGTAGGGGGAGCCTGGCGGCTTTGTTCCGAGCCCGGCCTCAGGCCGGGCAGGCCCAGCCCACACGCCCATTTCCCTCTCCCAGTCTGTGTGCCCCGGACCCGCGCGTAGCTTCGGGGACTTGGGCTGGGCCATCCCCGGCTGCTACCTTGGGTTGGGAGGGTAGCTTTTGGATCTGAATTAAATTGATGGGTCGATGGGGAAGCCAATTTTGCCTAAAGGAGCGTAGGGCTTCCCGATTGCTTTACTTCCCTTTCCGCTGTTCTTTATTCTCACTCGTTCTCCCCCTTTTCTTTCTTTCCTCCTTGTCTTTCTTGGGCGCTAAAGGCTGCAGACAATGCCCAATGACTGACCAAGGTGCGGGTGGGCTGTAATAGATCGGAGAATTCGCTCGCGACGTAGCTTCGGAAGGGTGGAGGTGTGGAGGGCAGTGATTTCTCAGGTGCAGCCGAGGGACCTGGGGCGTGGGGGCGCTGTCCTGAGAGCTGCCTGGCTTCAAGCCACTCCCCTTTTTATCCCACCTGTGCACATTTTTCGTGCCTTTTGTTAACGAGGATCTCGTGAAACACTGCAGAGGGGCGGGAAGAACTTTTTTGTCTTTAAGGGAGCAGTTTGGTTGGGAATGAAGGTAGATCGGTTAATTGAAAGGCAAAATGCTTTCTTAGGTTATTTTTCACAGACTGGGAATCTTAGAACTGAAAGAGACTTTAGAGTTCATCTAGTTGGAACACTTAGCCAGCCCAGGAATCTCCTGCTACATTCAGGACAAGTGTTTGCCCAAATCTGTAAAGACACCACCCAAAAGAAAATATCTCAGACGTTCATTTCTTAGATAGCATTGACTGTTCTAGCATTAGGAAGGATTATGTAATAAATGAATTATGTAAAATTTAACCTTTCACGTTAGATTCTCAGGCGTTATTGGCCTTTTCCCTTTGATTTTGTACATCTTATAATTGACTGTAGTGCATTATCAATTAAAGTAGATGGGTATAGTTTTATTTATATTTATAATTAGAAAATATTTTTATTTTTACGTAAATAATTCACGTTTCAGAGGAAACCAAAATGTACACAGACTTTTTTTTAAAGTATTCACTGGAAGAGTAGAGTAATAGTATTTAGATTTAACTCTTAGATTTAAAAAAGCACTTTATCATACTGTAGAAAAAGTTTTAAGGAGAAACCAAATATTTTAGTCAAGATTAAAATGCGATTAAAATTTTTATTTGTAATTTAAGAATATAATGCATTCAAAAGTGATTAGCAATCTCCCACTATCTCCTGTATTTTGATTATTTATTTTCAGCTTTTGGATAGTTTCTCAGTTCGGAAAGGTTAACTGTAGAAGAGATGGGAATTTCTGTTCTAACTATAAAAATTATTTTGTACCCTTTTGGAAATTATGAAAAAAAATTTAAATTAAGTTTTCTCTTAAAATTTAATGCACTGTGTTTTAAACTTTTTAGTGGTTTTAGGATTTGAGGGAAACCTTTATAAGAAACCAAATGATATAGAATGAACTAGTATCATCTGGATGCTTAAACTCTAGATAAAGTAGAAGTTGGTGTAGAGGTCTATTGTTAGCACCCAGAAGAGACCTTAGAAAAATTTGACTGGACTTCCTGTTTTTACTGTTCTGTTTTGAATAAGGATATTGTGCTTCCAGTGGACTGTAACAAACACCTATACTGTGCTCTTGTCATTGAGGAATTTGAGGTTGGGGAAATTCTCTTGAAATTCTGAATTTAGAAACCAGTTCTATTATTTCATGTTTAAGATTACATTACTATCCCAAAGGTTTAATTATTGGGAGCATGTTGTTACCAAAAAATGATGAATGCAGTTATGCACTCAAACTTACGTTTTTTTCTTCTATTCATTGGAGTTTCATTGCTATTTTAATGCTTAAGTCTTATGTTAAATTTGAGGATAAAATAATAGAGAACCATTTTAACACTGACTCTGGGGGACAACTAAAAATGATAGGCTAAGTGGGTTACGTCAGACTTTGTTGTTTGCTTGTGAGGGGATATGAATTAACTGGTAATAGATTTGAGCTGTGCTTCAAGGGATTCCACGTGTTCCAAATGAGCATTTTAAGTAAGCATTGAATTTATGCTAGAGACTTAGTTTTGGGTTCTCTGTTCTTGGTAATATGAAGCAAAGAGATGACAGTATCTTCATTTCTTCAGGGTGCAACATAATTATAAGATAGCATCTTTTTATTTTATTTTATTTTTTTTTTCAACGTTTATTTATTTTTGGGACAGAGAGAGACAGAGCATGAACAGCGGAGGGGCAGAGAGAGAGGGAGACACAGAATCGGAAACAGGCTCCAGGCTCTGAGCCATCAGCCCAGAGCCCGACGCGGGGCTCGAACTCGCGGACCGCGAAATCGTGACCTGGCTGAAGTCGGACGCTTAACCGACTGCGCCACCCAGGCGCCCCAAGATAGCATCTTTTTAAAAAATTTTTAATTTTAATGAGCTGGAGAGAGCGTGAGTGGGGGAGAAGGGCAGAGGGAGGGAGGGGAGAGAGAGGAGAGGAGGGGAGGGGAGGGGAATGAAAGGAGAGGGGAAGGGAGGAGAATGAAAGGAGAGGAGAATGAATCCCATAAGACTCCATGCTTAGTGCAGAGCCAGACATGGGGCTTGATCCCACGACCCTGGGAACATGACCTGAGCTGAAATCAAGAGTCACTCAACCAATTTAGCCACCCAGGTGGCCCAGTTATAAGATGGCATCTTAAGTGTTGTTTATTGTGTTGATTTTCTTATTATCACAGGAAGAATGGTTGGATCAAAAAGAATCCAAGTATGAATTCGTGACTTCACAAAGCACAGATTTTGTAATTATTAGCCCTTTTTAAAACTGAGAAAATTAGAGATTGGACAAGTCCTGTGTTTAGTCAGTACATTTTATTTATTAGGAGATACTCTTGTTTTTTTGAGGAGCAAATTTCAACAAAAAAATCTGTGTATGGATTGTGAGTGTGTGCCTTAGTTTCCTTGGTCTGTGTGATTTTTGGCCCTTAGCTTTAAGAGTGTATAATTAACAAAATTTTTTTTAACGTTTATTTTTGACAGAGAGAGACAGCGCATGAGTGAGGGAGGGGCAGAGAGGGGGACACAAGATCTGAAGCAGGCTTCAGTCTCTGAGCTGTCAGCACAGAGCCCGATGAGGGGGGATGGTACTCACCAGCTGTGAGATCATGACCTGAGCCACAGTCAGACACCCAACCAACTGAGCCACCCAGGCACCCCAAGAGTGTATAATTTAAAAACCATTGTTATTTTCATTAAATTATTAGCTAAGTGCTTTTGACAAAGCTCATGCTCTTTTTGGAAGAAATTGAAAAATTTGGGTTGGATGATAGATTCAGTGGATAACTCCCAATCTTAACCCTTAATGCTTCTTTATCTTTGTCCACATAGCATTTACATAGCATTTCTATTTTAATACCTACACTGCAAGTGTACTAGACTTTGAGTTCTGGAGTATAGAACTGGATTAATCTTTCTTTGTTTTCACTGACCGAAGCAATGCCTATAGGCGATCATGCATATTTTGCCTCATTGAATTAATAGTCTGTTACGCAGAGTACTGATTACTGATTAAAAAGTGCATCCTGGAGGAAGTCTGTATGGTTCTGAAGGCCTTGGTAGGTGATGATGGTTTAAATGGTCTAGGTAATAGTTTAAGAATGTCTAAACAAATTGAATCCAAAATTAAGAAGTTAAGTTTTAGTGTTTGGGTAAAAAACTTTTATATTGGGGAAAAGCTGACCTAAAGGTATTTCTTCTGACTTTACCTGACTCATAGGTTTGTGATGTGACTGTAAAAATAGCTGATGAAATCTTAGGCCACAGTAATGGGTTTGTCTAGGACAAAGCAGTTTGGTCCCACTGTAGTCTGTAATATTTAGAATGTATTTGTAATATTGAAGATTACTTCACATTTTTTAGAAAATCGGTGCACCTGTGTAGAGGAGATTGACAAAGAAAACAATTTATTAAAAAAAAAATTTTTTTTTACATTTATTTATTTATTTTTGAGAGACAGAGTAAGACAGAGTGTGAGTGGAGGAGGGGCAGAGAGAGAAGGAGATACAGAATCTGAAGTAGGCTCCAGGCTCTGAGTGAGCGTTCAGCACAGAGCCCGATGTGGGGCCTGTACCCATGAACTGTGAGATCATGACCTGAGCTGAAGTCAGACACTCAGCCAAATGAGCCACCCAGGCGCCCTCAAAGAAAACAACTTATTAATTAATTAATGTGAATGGTGTTTCTTTTTTTAAAGACCATGAAATTACTGTAGGAATTTAGTTTAAAAAAAAAATTATTGAGTGTCTATTATAGGGAAGCACTGTGAATGGTGAAATTTAGAAAGGTTTATAACATTGGCCCTGCTGTGAGGAAACTTAGAGCCATTTTTGAGGTGATACTCTTTCCTAACTCAAACACTCTTCTATGTTGGTATCACTGTCCAGAATGTCTTCTGTTGATCGGTTCCTCTTAAACCTCCTTTTCTCCATAGTACACATTCTGGATAATCTCTTTCTTATGGATTACTACTTATGTTATACTTATTTCTTGTACATTCAAACCTTTGGGAAAATAGTCATGGTATAAATATTTAATTTTTTTTTTTTTTTTTTTTTTTTAAAGAGAGCACGATTGAGAAACAGGCAGAGGGAGAGAGAGGAGAGAGAATCCCAAGTAGGCTGCATCCTTAGTGCAGAGTCCAGTGCAGGGCTTGATCCCATAACCCTTGGGTCATGACCTGAGCTGAAATCAAGAGGGATGCTTAACCAACTGAGCTACCCAGGCACCCATAAATATTATTACATTGTATTCCCTCTTGTTGGTAGAATTTGTTATGTTCACCATTGTCTTACAACTGTTGTTCTTATTTAAGGAGGCTGAGAGTTAATCAAGTCACCTATTTATGTCACCATTCTGTCCTAATAAGGTGGAAGCTGGAGAACTGCCTCTAACCAATCTCTCGCCTCTGCATTTGCTACTTAAATCACTCAGTTCCACTCCCCTTCCCTGCCTTTATTCTGGAACACTCACTCACTTTCTCCTTCCCCCAATCTATAAATGTGGGTTTGGCTGAACCCTTAAAAACCTATTTTACCTACTTTTTCCTATGTATCGGCTCCTGTTTGCAGGCAGAAAATAGGACAAGAGAATAGTAATGAATGGTTTATAATTAGGGCACCTACAAGTGCTATTTTATTTATTAGTCTTCAGTCTTTAAACATTTTTAGCTCAATAGCAAAACAGAAAAATAGTGTTTTGGGGAACATAGTCATACCTGCACTGTATTAAAAACTAGTGGGAAAAGATTATATACTAAGTTTTGTTTCATAGGAAGCAAAAAGTGTTCCATGTATTAGTTTAGGCTATGTATATCAGACATACCAAAAAAGATTTGGCATGGGGTTTGGAATAAGGAAGGTTTTGCATATGGAGATTCCTGAGAAGTTCCTAGAGGGCAGAGATCATTGCCTAATCATTGTCTGATTCATTGCTGTATTCTCCCCTATCATCAGCACACTGCCTGGCATAGAGCCTGACACTACTAGGATCTTTAGTAAATGTTTGCTGGATTGACCTGAGTGTAATGGCTAGGTTTGGCTTGAATTTGAATTCTAGGATGCCTGGAAGTAGTGATGCAGGGTAGATTGGGACCAGGCTGAGAGGTAGGTGTGTCTAAATGCTGGATTCAAATTCATGGAGTGAGTGAGAAAGAAGTTATTTATTAGCATTAATGAACTCAACCTTTAGACTATTTAAAAATCCACAGCAGGAAGTTTTCGTTTGTGTTAGTAGAAGGGATTATTTCTTCCTTCCGAAGCCTTTGGTGGCAGGAGGAGGAATCCCTCTGGGTTTTAGAAGATGAAAGTTCATTGATTTTATCACCTCTTCAAGAATATTTGAAGGGTGTTCTTTTAACAGTGTGTTATTGGTTCTGATATCAGTTGTATTTTTAAAATACATGTTGTTTCTGTATTTTGTTTACACTGTTTTTCCATTACCCTAGATATATGAATTAATATTTTTACTTCTATATCAGTTTTGTTCCAGTGCTTTCTCTGAGGTTGAGTTTTGATCATCCTCCCAGTGTGCTTGATTTATGCACTAAGTTTCTTAAATATCAAACATATTTTAGAATATTTTGAGATACCACCTTTAATTGATGGTAAATGATGCCTTAAAATTGCAAATTGTGTTTAAAAATAATCTTTTGATACAGTTAATTCTAATATTGTCACCTGCGCTTTTCAGCATTTTCCTTTTTTCCTATATTAAGTTGTGTTCTGTGATTACTTTTACAGGGTTTTCATTCACTACTTCCTTAAAACCACCTCTTTCAAAGCGTAGATAGATGCTGTAAGGTGTTGTAAGATGCTCTCTGACTGCTTTTTGTAATGTGGGATTCAGCATTTAGAATTTGTACAGAGCCCAAGAGAAAAAAATTTAGAATAAGAATAAAAGTTTTTGTAAAATGTCGCTATTGAATCCAAATTATTTATTAATATTTGGGACTTAGGAACAGTTTTTCCTTAAGTTCTTGATAGAGGACTAATCCTCAGACTTTCACAATACCTCATGAAATAAGTGAAATATTAGTATTATATATTTGTCATAATTAGAAGAAATATAAATGTTTAGTCAGATTTTCCAGTCATACCATTTTTTTGTTGTTTCTAGAGTGAGAGTCATCTCTTTTGTTCCTGCTGTATCCCTGCTGTATACCTATTTTGTAGAAAAAGAATAGGCATAAAATAGGCACGGAAATATTTGTTGAACAAGGAAATCAATGAATTGCTGTAATTCTGTTATCAGTTAATGTGTTGAATACTAAGGGTATTTTGGCTTTTTTCCCCAGCATGTATATTTCTTATATCATTTAACTTTAGCGACCCTTTGTTGGTTTTTTAAGTAGGCTCCACATCGTGAGGCTTGAACTCAATGATCTTGCGTCAGTGCTGTACCAACTGAGCTATCCAGGCACCCTTTTAGGGATCCTTTTTATAATCTTGAAATATATTTAATTGTGCCTTTCATATGAAATTTTTCTCTTTTAGGCCTGGAGTTCTCATTTCCTTGATTGTTTGAGTACAGATGATTATTTTCTTATAAGTTTATTTATTTATTTTAGAGAGAGAGAGAGAGAGAGAGAGAGAGAGAGTACATGTGAGCAGGAAGAGGGGTGGAGAGAGAGAATCCCAAGCTGGGGATTCTGACAGCATAAGCCCAATGCATGGCTTGATCTTAGGAACTGTGAGATCATGATCTGAGCCAAAATCAAGGGTCGGATGCTTACCCAACCCACTGAGCCACTCAGGCACCCCCAAATGATTATTTTTGTGGTATATTTTATGATCCTTTGGATTTTAGAAATGACAACAGTGAACATTCTCTTCGGTGGTCGTGTAAGAATAATGTAAATGTAAATTTTCTGAAACTTAATGAATTGGGAAAGCATAAAAGATTACTTTTTAGTGAGTAAAAATGTTGATTCTGAGAGATTTTTGACATATTAGTGGTGTTTAGTTGAGATTCTTTTTCCATCGCAAATTATAAAAATCAAAATTATTGAAATAGCTATGGTAAGTAAATAGCTTTTGAATAAACATAACTTTTTTTTAAAACTTTTTGGTTTATTTTATTTTATGTTATTTTATATTAGAGAGAGCGCGAGCAGGGGAGGCGCAGAGAGATGGAGATAGAATCTGAAGCAGGCTCCAGGCTCTGAGCTGCCAGCACAGAGCCTGACACAGGGGTTGAACTCAGAAGCAATGAGATCATGACCTAAGCCGAAGTTGGATGCTTAACCGGTTAGACTGAGCCACCCAGGTGCCCCAACACAAACTTTAACTTTTGAATCAATCTTCTAGACTTGAACCATGAACTAAATGAACATCTTTTACTGTTTGCCAAGGCAGAATATAATTAACATTTGTTAACTTTTTGAATCTGAAAATGCCCTTATTTCACCTTCATTTTTTAAAGTTTTATTAAGATATAGCATTTAGCCATTAAAGTGTACAAATCTTATGTGTTGAACATTAAGATTAAAAGAAAAATGAACATACCCTGTAATTCTCACTAAGATCAAGGTAGAGAAGTTTCCTTCATGCTGTTCCCAGTAAATATCCACCCCAAAGTAACCACAATTCTGACTTGTATTGCCATTGATTACTTTTGTAGATTTTTTAAAACTTCACATGAATAATATATACTCTTTTTTTTGTCTGACTTCTTTCATTTAACATGTTTTATGTGAGAATCGTTCTTTTATGGTTAGTTTGTGGTATTCCATGTTATGTATAGGGTTTGTATTTTCTTCTTCTATGTGCCTGGAGTCACTCCTAGTCTGAGACCACCTTAAACCAAATTCAGAGCTTGAAATTCCCTTGTGTAGGTGTCGGATTTTGATTTCTGTCCCCACATTTTGTGCTATGTTATCAAAACAAAGATCCTGATTTTTAGGATTAACAAACATCCTCAGGGTAAAAGTAGCTTATATGCTTTTATTTTTCCTTTTTGGTTTGAATTTTTCACTTGTGACTTTGTAGTTCCTTGTTATCTTGGCTTGTCTTTGATGCTTTATATTTTTGAAATATATTTTATCCATATTTTAAAGTTTTTATCCAGTGGAATAGTGAAAGTTGATCCGAAAAACCTAGCCTGCTACTACTAGAAACTGAAAGTTGTTACAATGAGTTTTTAATTTTTAAAAGGTGTTTATGTATTTATTTTGAGAGAGAGAGAGGGAGATAGATGGGGGAGAGGGGGGACAGAGAGAGAGAGAGGGAGATAATCCAAAGCAGCCTCTGTGTCATCAGCACAGAACCTGATCTCATGATTGTGAGAATGACCTGACTTGAAATCAAGAGTTGGATGCTTAACTGACTGAACCACCCAGGTGCCCCAGAATTTTTAATTATTTTGCTATTGTATTTTTAATTTCCAAGAGCTGTTTTCTTCCTTCCTCCCTCCCTTCCTTCCAGCATGAGCAGGGGAGGGGCAGAGAGAGGGGGAGAGAGAGAATCCCAAGCAGGCTCACTCAGCGGAGCTTGAACTCACCAACTGTGAAATCATGACCTGAGCTGTAATCAAGAGTTGGATGCTTAACCAACTGAGCCACCCAGGCACCTTTGTTTGTTTTCTGAATATACTTTCTTCATAGCATCCTCTACTTAGGTTTTGGATTAATATCTTCTGTTAATTCTTTTTGTATACCAAAAATAGGTTTTTTTTGTTTGTTTTATTGTGTTTAGTTTTCTTATCTTGCATAATGTTTGTAGCCTCCAAGTTGCTTTTTTTCTCCGTTTTTGCTAGTTTTCATTCCTGTTTTTTATGTTCAAGACTTTCCTTAAATATTTTGTGATCCCAGGATCCTGGCAAAATGTCTGTCAATATTAGGGCATACTGAGCTATGATATGCCCTACCTGTAAGGTTAGGGTTTAGGCTGTTTAAAGTTTTTGATCCCTGTAAGTGATTTTTGCTTAATAGTTCCCCCTAGGATTGTTCAGAGCTTCTGCCTCCTTTCCAATCCTATTGTGAAAGCTCAGGAGGTATACTGTAAGTCTTTCTTTTGAAGTCACAGTTATTGTTGCTTATGGTGCTGGGTGCTGCAACTTGATTTTTTTTTTTTTTTAACAAGTGCTGAAATAAATATTTGTCTTGTATAAGAAGATATTTGGAGATAGGCAATCACTGGCATGGGTTCATGAACTCAGCACTTTCAGGATCAGCATTTGTGGAAATGCTTTGGACTTTCTCTCAGAGTTGCAAGTTGTACCCCCAGCTATTAGACCTGTATGTAAGTCCAAAAAAAAAAAAAAAAGGAAAGTAAGAGAAAGAGGAACAACATCAGATAAATCTGCCTCTTTTTCAGGAAGGCAAAAGCTTTCCCAGAGTTTCTACAACAAACTTCCCCTTAGGTTTCACTGTTCAAAGCTGGACAAATTGCCACCTGAACAAAATTAGGGTTCTATTAGAAAGGAAGAAGGGGAGTAGTTTTAAGGTACCCCAAAATACAGAATTTATGGTGTCTGTCTCAAAGGAACTAATGATCACTTTGTAGAAGCAAAACACATGTGTGTACAAATATGTATTTGTGGATATTTGAATAATAGCAAAGGGGCTAAGAAAAGGTAGTGATATTAGTGATGAAGCAGATACATATTTTTTAAAGTTTATTTGTTTTGAAAGAGAGTGTGTGAGCAAGGGAAGGGCAGAGAGAGAGAACCCCAAGCAGCAGAGCCCAACATGGGGCTTGATCTCATGAACTATGAGATCATGACCTGAGCCGAAATCAAGACTGGGATGCTTAACCAACTGAGCCACCCAGGCGCCCCAAAGCAGATATTTTAGAGTTAAGGTCTTTAGGAGTCCAGCATGGCCCACCATAATTTTAAGAGGCTTGGTGTTGAGGGGCTTATGTGTCTTACCTGGGGTTCGTGGGCTGCCTTTTGCTTGCTATACTATGCCATGGTGACATCACCTGCCAGAATAGATGGGTGTTTTGCATAAATGGTTAGAATTGATGGTGAGGGCTTGTTGAAGTTGACCTAACCTCAGACTGAGTGAAGGCACTGCAGGGACTGAAGAAAGGGTACTGAAATAGAAGTCCAGAAGTTTTTTTTGTGAGGAGAAAGTTTTCTTGGATGTTGGAAACAATAAAAATCTCCTTTAATGGCGCAGGTCTCTTAGTCACCTAGATATACTACCAGGCTATAAAATCGACTCCAGGAAGTAAGAGGCCATCAGCCTAGAGTTACTGGCAGTTTTTTTTTTTTTTTTCTTTCTTTAAATTGATACATTAGTATGGTACATTTGTTAAAATTAACCAGAATTGATACATTGTTGTTAACTAAAATCCATAGTTGATTCAGATTTCCTTAGTTTTTACCTAATGTCTTCTGTCCACATTATATTTAGTTGTCATGTCTCTTTAGGCACTTTTTTTTTTTTTTTTTTTTTTTGGTAAGTGCTTATTTTAGAGTGGGGGGCAGGGGTAGAGAGAAAGGGGGGACAGAGGATCCAAAGTGGACTCTGCACTGACAGCAGCGTGCTTGATGCAGGGCTCAAAATCACGAACTGTGAGATCATGAACTGAGCCAAAGTGAGATGCTCAACCGACTGAACTACCTGGGCGCCCCTCTCTTTACACACTTCTTATCTGCCATTTTTCAGACTTTCCTTGTTTTTGATGATCTTGTGAATTTAGAGGAGTATTAGGTATATTGTAGGATGCCCCTCTATTGGAATTTGTTTGATTAAAAAAAATTTTTTTTTAAATGTTTTATTTATTTTTGAGAGAGAGAGAGAAACAGTGTGTGCGAGTGGGGGAGGGGCAGGGAGAGAGGGAGACAAAGAATCCAAAGCAGGCTCCAGGCTCTGAGCTGTCAGCACAGAGCCCGACGCTGGGCTGGAACTCATGAACCGTGAGATCATGACCTGAGTCAAAGTTGGATGCTTGACTGAGCTACTAAGACATCCCTGATGTTTTTATTGTGATCAGACTGAGGTTGTGGGTTTTGGGAAGGATGAGCATGTGCCATTTTCATCACATCATTTCAAAGGTACAGATTATCAGGATTTATTGTTGGTATTCATTTTGGTCACTTGGCTGAAGTAGTGTTTATCGGATTTCTCCACTGTAAAGTTATTTTTTCTTCTGTTTCCATACTGTATTCTATGGAAGGAAGTCACTATATGCATCCTACACTTAAAGGGAAAGGAGTTATGCTCCCTTTTTTTAGGGTTGGAGTATCTACATAATTTATTTGGAATTATTCTGCACAGGAGATTTATCTCTTCTCCCTTATTTGTTTATATTAGTAAGGATATAATCCAATACTTCTTCATTTATTTTCTTGCTCAGATTGTTCCAGCTTTGGCCGTTGAGAACACTTTTAGTTGGCTGCTGTGCCCCTGTACATATCTCCATTAGTAAGGATTTTTTTTAAAAAGAACTTGTTTACTTCCTTGTACTATAAGATGGTACAGGCTAATCTTGCCTGTTTTCTGTCCCAGTCCTAGAATCAGCCATTTCTCCAAACAGCTCTGGTTCCTTTCATTGGAGAATGGGGTTAGAGACCAAGATAGAGGTGCTAGATGTGCTTACTACTGCAGTTTTATTCTTTCAGTTTCTCTCAGCTGATAAAACAGATGTATGTGTATATATTAAGCTGTGTACATGCACTGTGTCTATAAATATTTCTATATGTAACCACCTGTATCTATATTAAATATTTAATGTCTCCAACTCGAATCCATTTGTACATTATCCTTTTAGCCTCTTCTCCTTGCTTACCTGTAAATTCCTATCTGGGACAAGTCCCTTTGGCTGCTCTTCCTTTTCAGTATATATGTAGTGTAGCAATATCAGAGTTATTAATCTGTAGCCCTCTGGGGAACAACTTTATCAGCTAGAGTAGAGTTCTTACGGGCAGTTCCTTTTCCCTCTAGTTCTACAGACTCTTGCATTTTCAAAGTTAGGTCAGCACCATTTATTCCCCCATCCCCTTCAATGAGCTTATTTCATACATTTATACTACAGTTATATTTTCTCTTTTTTTCTTTTTTTTTTACAGTTAGGTTTTCTTATCTCGGTCTGTATTCTTTCTTGGGATCCTTTGATTTTCTTCGTGATTTTTTAAAAAAATTGTATAGACTAAGGATTGTTCTTGTGCTGTAGAGTTCTACAGGTTTTGACAAGTGTGTAGTGTTATATATCCACCATTCCAAGATCATAAAGAATAGTTTCACTTCTTAAAAATCCCCTGTGGCCTATCTCACACCCATTGGGATAGCTGCTATCAAAACAACAGAAAAAAACAAGTGTTGGTGAGGATGTGAAGAAATTAGAACCCCGTGTGCTGTTGGTAGGAATGTAAAATAGTGCAGCTACTATGAAAAACAGTATGGTGGTTCCAAAAACTTAATCATGGAATTACCATATAATCCTGCAATTCCATTTCTGGGTATTTACCAAAAGAATTGAAAGCAGGTTTTGTTTTGTTTTCCTTTTTTAAAGTAAGCTCTACATCCAAAGTGGGGCTTGAACTCACAACCCTGAGATCACAAGTCACATGCTTTATTGACTGAGCCCGCCAGGTGGTCTGAAAGCAGGGTCTTGAGAGATATATATTCTATGTTGATAGCATTATTCACAGTAGCTGAAGGATAGAAGCAATTTAGGTATTGATCAACAGATAAATGGATAAGCAAAATGGTATGTGGATACAGTGGAATGTTATTAAGCCTTAAAAAAGAAGGAAATGCTCATCTACGCTACAAAAATGGATGAACCATGAGGACATTATATTAAATGAACTAAGCCACAAAAGGACAAATACCGTGTAATTGCGGTGCATGAGGTACCTAGAATAGCCATAGAGACAGAACATGGAATGATTGCTCAGGGCAGAGGGGAGGAGGGAATGAATAGTTATTGTTTAATGGGTGTAGTTTTAGTTTAGAAAACAAGAAGGGTTCTGGTAGATGGTGGTTGTGGTTGTACAACAATATGAATGGAATTAAGAACACTGAATTGTACACTTAAAAATGATTAAGATGGTAAATACTGTCTTATGTATATTTTTACTCCCCTCCACCAAAAAAAAAAAAAAACCAAAAAACAAAAAACAGAAAACAACAAACCCCTGTGCTCTGTTGATCTTCCCCTGTCCAACTACTGATTTTTTTTTTCTTTTTAAATAGCAGTTTTAGATTCACAGCCAAATTGAGCACAAGGTAGAGATTTCCTCTATGTCTCCTGCCCCCAGGTATGCGTAGCGACCTTATTAGCATCTTCCACCAGAGTGGCAAATTCGCTACAGTTGATGGACCCACACTGACAGATCATTATTACCCAAATTCATAGTTTACATTAGAGATCACTCTTGACACTGTACATTCTATGGATTTAGGCAAATGTATAATGACATAGCCACCCTTCAAATATACAGAGTAGTTTCACTGTCTAAAAAATCCTTTGTGCTCCACCTATTCATCTTTTCCTCTTTTCTAACCCTTGACTACTGATTTTTCTAATGACTTTTCATTACCCTTAGAGGAAAGCCAGTACCCATTAGAAGTAACTATTTCTCTCTCTCACCCAAACTTAGCTTTAGGAAACCACTAATCCTGCTTTTTCTAAGCATTTGCTTGTTGGACATTTCACATAGATGGGACCCTACAATATGTGGTGATATGTAACTGGAACTTACTTTTTTTTTTGTAATAGTATTTATTTATTTTTAAGGTTTATTTATTTATTTTGAGAGAGAGAGAGAGAGCGTGATCACAAGCAGGGAATGGGCAGAGAGGGAGGGAAGGAGAATCCCAAGTAGGCTCTGCACTGTCAGATCATGACCTGAGCAGAAATCCAGAATTGGACACTTAACCGACTAAGCTACCCAGGCACCCCTGTAACTGGAACTTTTCAATAAACATAATGTTTCCAAGACTTATCTGTGTTACAGCATATATCAGTAAAATTCACTTTTTTCATTACTAAATAATATTCCCCTGTATGCATATACTACATTTTATTAACCTGTTCATCAGTTTATGGACATTTGGGTTGTTTCTGCTTTTGGCTATTGTGAATAATGCTGCAATGAACATCTGTGGATAACTGTGTGGATGTATGTTTTTATTTCTCTTGGGCATATACTTAGTGGAATTGCTGGGTCATATGGTATCTCTGTGTTTAACTGTTTGAAGAACTCCCAAAATGTTTTGCATTTGCACTAGCAATATAGGAGGGCTCTGATTTCTTCACATCCTTGCCAAAACTTGGTATCATCTGACTTTTTTTTTTTTTTTTTTAACATGTATTTATTATTTTGAGACAGAGAATCCCAAGCAGAGTTGTGCTGTTAGCGTGGAGCCCCACTTGGGGCTTGATCCAATGAACCATGGAATCATGAGCTGAGATCAAGAGTCGGATGCTTAATGGACAATTACAGCCATCGTAGTGGTTATAAAGTGATATTTCATTGTGGTTTTGATTTGCATTTACCTTGTGACAAATAGTGTTGAGCATCTTTTCATGTGCATTTATATATCTTCTTTGGAGAAATGTCTTTTAGCCTCAGTTAACTTTTATTTATTTTTATAAGTTTTTTTTAAGTTTGTTTATTTTTTTGAGAGAGAAGCATGCATGGGGGAGGGGGAGAGAGAATCAGGAGCAGGTTCAGCAGTGTCAGTGTGGAACCCTATGTGGGGCTTGAACTCACCAATTGTGAGATCATGACCTGAGCCAAGGTCAGGTGCCTAACCGACTGAGCCACCAGGGTGCCTGGGTGGCTCAGTCGGTTAGGCACCTGACCTTGGCTCAGGTCATGATCTCACAGTTTCTGATTTTGGGCCCCGCATAGGGTTCTCTGCTGTCAGCACTGAGCCCACTTTGGATCCTCTGTCTCCCTCTGTCTCCGCCCCTCCCCGACTTGAGCACGATTGCTCTCTCACACACTCTCTCAAAAATAAATAGTAAAAAAAAAAAATCTAAAATATTAATGTTCACGTTAATTAGCTGTGATAGTATGTATTAGTAAAATACAAATAGAAACCAGTATTGAGAAGAAAAGAAATTTAATTGCAATGCTAAGAAGATACTGTATTTATATTTGGTATTTCTTGTTGAACTTGTCAGCCACTCTTTCAGACTAAGAAGTATTTGATTTTGGCATTTAGATTGAGAAACTTAAAATCCAAGTGCAACTGTTAGCTGTGCTTTCTTTTACTTGTCTTTTGTTTGAGAAACTTTCCCCCTAACTGGCACTCCACTTAGCTTGCTTCCCTTAGCTCTAACCATGATGGCAGTCCTTGTCATTGTCAGGTAGAAACTTTGTTGTTACATCTCCGTAATTTCAGCTATGAAAGACCAGGGAAGATGAGGTCCCAGAGATACTTAAAAATAATGAAAACTTCTGTATAATTCATATGTGACCTTTTGAAGTTCGAATTTTATTGCAGAATTTAGTTAATGCCTGGAACTAAGATAATTTTGGCTGTTCTTCAGATCTGTTCTAAGAATAATAATGGCAATATTTTGTAGTGATACAAGATTACAAATGCTGCAGTGGTATTTACTCATTTTATTGTGGACAGAAAGTTAACTGAAGTCACATTTTTGTTTTCCTTTTCGTAGTTTTACCATATTATCTAGGTCAAGAATCTAGCCCCCTCCCCCTTTTCCTGTGTCTTTAATTTTCTTGGTTAGGTAAAATGTTGATCCATTTCTACATTCAACTCCTGTTAGTCCAGAGGTTATTGATTTATTTTGTGGCTTTTATACCCTTTACTTGAACAACAGCAGCTTCTCTCTTATTTCACTCAGCTGTTGATTATTTGGTCAGTTTGGCCTGGAAATTCTGATTCATTAAGTTGTGGTGGTGTTGAGTGGTCAGCCATCTGGAGTTTTATAAAACTTTGCTGGTGATTGTGGTTCTTACCCTTGGCTGAGAAACATTGCTGTTAATTAGCAGACCTTTAAACTGGGTGATCATTAGAATCATCTTGGGAATTTAAAGGCAGTAACAACAAAACAAACCTCCCAAGCCCTATTCTGACCTCCTTAATCAGAATCTGTAGGAATGAGGCCCAGGAGTTTGTATTTTAGAAACATCTGGATGATTCTGATAATACCAAAATTTGAGAACATTGCTTTACAAGCTCTAAAATCAACTTATATTAAACCAGGGCATTTGGAGAACTTTTTGTATTTGAACTGTATCATAACTTCCTTTTCACTCCCATTGAATTGCTTTTAGGAATACTAGGAATAATTGATTATTGAATGGTTACTATGTTGAGGCAGTGTATCTTCTTGGGGTCAGAGAGGTTAAGTGTGTTATTCAAAACTACATCACAGTAAGTGTCAGAACTAGGATATGAATTCAGGTCTCTTTCTACATTGAGAGACTTCAGTTTTTACCATGAATATTATACTACTTTTATTACTTTTGTTGAGAAGCCAGTCATCAGTGTATGTGTAAAGAGATTATTTTTTGAAGGTCCTACCAGTTTGCCAGTTTATCATAAGGACTTTGCTTAGAATATTGCCCACTGCATTACTGTGTGTTCTTTATGAGACTCGTGGAAGAAATTTCTCTTAGGCTTTTTATTCTATAGAAAGTGTTTCCATAGAGGAGGGCACCTTTTGGGATGAGCACTGGGTGTTGTATGGAAACCAATTTGACAATAAATTTCATATATTGAAAAACAAAGTGTTTCCTGTGACTTTTCTCATTTTGAATTTGCTGCTAGAAAACTTACAGTCAGATTTCTGGTTCACTGATAACAAATGTATGGATTTTTTTTTGTCTGCAGTTTGTTTACAAACTGTCTTGATATCATTTTAAATGTCTCCTTGATCATTTTTGTCATCTTTTTTTTTTTTAAGTTTATTTATTTTGAGAGATAACAAGCAGGGGAGGAACAGAGAGAAAGAGGGAGAGAGAGAGAATCCCAAGCAGGCTCCGCACTGTCAGAGCAGAACCTGATGTGGGGCTTGAACTCATGAACCCATGAGATCATGACCTGAGCTGAAAATGAGTCAGCCACTTAACCAACTGAGCTGCCCAGACGCCCCCATTTTCTTATCTTTTTAAAAATTATTTTATTTTGCTGTGTTACCTTTATAAGTCATTTTAAAGGAAAGTGTTTAAATTAATAAGTGATTTTGAGCCATTTTATATAATTTTGGCTAAATGTCTTTTTGAAAGAGTTGACTTTGGGGAAGGGAGGAACTTCGGATTTGGAATGTGTGTGCCAGGCACAGTGGTAAATGGTTGTTTATTTTCATGTGAACTATTTTGGTCTTTTCAGTACCACAACTTAGTTTAATTAAGTGGTGGTATTCCCATTCTATGGAAGATGAAACTAATGAGAAAGATTAACCTTTGTCACCAAAGCTAAACTTGAACCCAGTTTTGTGTGACTCCAAAACCTTTATTATTATTTTTTTAAGTGCCTCTAATGGATCTAATTTACCTAACCATTTCTGAATGCTTTCTTAGGGTTATTCATATAATCAACACACATTTGTGGATAACTTTATAGGAAGCACTGTGTCTAACACTGCCTTGTAGAGATTGCCACACTGATTAGAATGTTTTATCCTCAACTTAGCATGTCTTTGAATGGACATTAGATTAGTTAGGGCCCTGGTAGGAAATAGCACAAAAGTTAAATGAGTAGAGTTTAATAAAGATATTGTTCATAAAGATGTGGGCATATGGTCAACTGAACCAAGGTGGATGGTGAAGTACCCTGGAGCTAGTTAACAGTTGGGAGCTTTTATTACTTAGGTTGGTCTTAATGGGCAAGGAGAGGGAATAGTTCACTAGACCCCTAATCAGGAGCTTTAAGATAGGGCTGCCTGATAGCATCTGACCTTTAGCACAGGAACAAAGGAGGTTTACTGTTAATTGGTAGGGAGAGAGCTGCAGGAATAAAAACCTTGGCCTCAGTTTCATCTTTTTTGTGCCTTCCATTGACTGAATGAACACAAGTTAAGCCCAAGTTAAAGAGCAAGGGAGCCCACTCACTGATGTAGTCTACTGGGTCCAGAGAAGTATTAAAGGTAGACAGTGATTCTGGGAGGGGAAACAGCACAGTCATGGTCTTTGTTCTAAAGGAGCTCATCCTGCTGGGAAGATATATATTCAGCAAATTATTATAAGTGTGATTATAAGTGATGGGTGCTAAATACAAGGTGCTGTGGAAATGGATCACATCATAGATGTACCTAGTCTGAAGGGTCTGAGAAGGCTTCTCTCTGGGAGGTTCTTACACATCCTGTTTCTTTGAAAACAAAACGAGATCAGGGTCCCTGGGTGGCTCAGTTGATTAAGCATCCAACATCAGCTCGGGTCATGATCTCACCATTCCTGAGTTCAAGTCCTGCCTCGGAGCCTGGTGCCTCTTTGGGATTCAGTGTCTCCTGCTTTCTCTACCCCTCTCCCACTCGTGCTCTGTCCATGTCTATCTCAAAAATAAATACACATTAAAATTTAAAACAGATTTCTGGTCTCCTCTAGAGCTTCTGATGTACTAGGTATGGGGTGGTGTTGGGGAATGTTTTTAAAAAATCTTACCTTGGTGATTCTGTCAGTCATTTATTAAAGTTACTGAGAGGCCACTATGCCTGAGGCTTACAGGTTGAGAGGGAGGGTGGTGTGAGATGGAGCTAGAAAGGTGATTGGTAGAGTCTTGTAGATCATTCTTTTTTTTTTTTTTTTTTTAAACATTTATTCATTTTTGAGAGACAGAGACAGAGCGTGAGTGAGGGAGGAACAGAGAGAGGGAGACACAGAATCCGAGGCAGGCTCAAGGCTCTGAGCTGTCAGCACAGAGCCCAGCGCTGGGCCCGAACCCACGGACCATGAGATCATGCCCTGAGCTGAAGTCGGACACTTAACCAACTGAGCCACCCAGGTGCCCCATCTTGTAGATCATTCTTAAAGATTTTGGACCTTGTTCTAAGGTAGTAGGTAGATACTGGGAATTTTTTTCCAAGCTACCTTGTGTGCTTTCTCCTTCTCTATATATTTTAATGTTTATTTTGAGAGAGAGAACATGTGTGCTTGGGGGAGGGGCAGAGAGAGGGTGAGAAAGGTTCCCAAGTGGCTTGCTGTGTCAGTGCAGAGCCTGACACTGGGCTCAGTTTCTCAGGACGAGATCATGATCTGAGCGGAAATTAAGAGTCAGATGCTTACCTGACTGAGCCACCCAGGTGCCGCTACCTTATGTACTCTATATCTAGCTGCTTCTGCCTCTCTCCACAGCTTCTAATTCCCATGTCTGGCTTCATTTCTTTGATGTCATTCTCTGAACTTCCAATTCCTCAGTAGAAAATAGTTATCAAGGAGACTGGAGAAATAAAGAATTAGTGACAACTGTAACACTGTGTCTCCTCTGAGCCCTAGGATAGTAACTGCATTCTAAAGTTCGGCAGTTTCCGTGGAGGACTAGAGTCAAGGCCATTTTGTGTTTTCTCAAGTGAACAGAATCTGAAATGACCTCTCCCTATCTTAAATATTTCTTGGTATCTAGAATCATGATAAACATAAAAGCAAAAAACTGTAAGATGTAGGGAATTATATAGAGTTACAGTTTGAAATGAAAGAAGTAAAACATTACTTTTGAAACCCTAAAGATTTGAGATTCTCATTCTGGAAAAAATTTCATTATTTAAAAGACAGTATTTTGTGTATTAAAGAGACACTCTGAGCCATCATTGCATTTGAAGAAATATTTTACATATGTTACAAATACTAGATAAATAAGGAGGAGGCATAAAAGTCCATCAGTATCATTTCTAAAGTATAAAACCTGCTATACATAAGAAATGTGGTGCCTAAGAATACCTGTAATTCTGTTTAGTAAAAGGAAACGAATATAGCTTGTTGTTAACTTTATAGAGTTGTGAAATATAATTGCTAAATCAAAAATTCTGACTGGTAGTTGTATATATTCAAGTGACTTCTCCATGTTAATCTGTTCCTTGCTACCCAGTGAATTCTATTTTTTGTAGTATTATTTTCATTTTCTTGAGTTTTGTAAGTATTGTAGATACTAGATCTGCAGGTAGTAACACTCTGCCTTCTCTTTTTGCAATGTTTATACCTCTAGTTTCTTTAATAGTATTTTATTAGTGCATTAAAATATCACAGGACATATCAGATCAAACACCAACATCTAAATACTAATGCACAAATAGTATGAAATTTGTTTTTGTTTATGTAAAGGATTTATTAAGCTTTTAGTAGACTATAAGTTTTTTTTTTTTTTAATATTTTTAATGTTTATTTTTGAGAGACAGAGCATGAGTGGGGGAGGGGTAGATAGAAGGAGACACAGAATCCAAAGCAGGCTCCAGGCTCTGAGCTGTCAGCACAGAGCCCCACGCATGGCTCGAATTCATGAACTGTGACATCATGACCTGAGCCGAAGTCAGATGCTTAACCAACTGAGCCACCCAGGTGCCCCAGTAGGCTATAAGTTCTAAGTGCAGGATTTACTTTTAATTTTTGTGTCTCCCATCTAGCGATTTATTGGGTCTTAAACCCTGAGCCTTTTCACTTTTGTAAAATAGGAGTATTGATACTTAACATCAGGTGAGATTAAATGAGATGCTATATAAAGCGCTCAACACAACATCTGGAACAACTGGCAGTTTTATTTATTCATTTCAACAAATGATTGAGAGTTGAGCAAAGCACTACGGCTATAATGTGAGCAAAACCAGGCTTGGTAGAAGAGAATGCAGTTATCAGCCACACAAAGAGTAACAAAATTCTTTAAGATAATATTGATGTAAAAATCTAACCTACTTAATTCAAGGAAGGTTTCCCTATAGAAAAGATGTTGACAAAGATCTGAAAAAAATATGTAACTAGGAGCTAGTTAGCAACAGGAGTGTGCCAAAGGGCAGGAGGGTGAATTGAGACAGAGGGTGTAGCAGGTGCAAAGCCCCTTAAACGGGGTGTGTAGCCCTTTCTCAAATGGGATGAAAACCTGCCAGTGTGGTTGGAACAATACAGATACAGATGTATTGGTTGAGGTTGATGAGGTAGGCTGCCATTCACAGAGCATTTACTTCATGTACTTCTTACAATTTAAGGTACATATATTGACATCTTTTTTTTTTTTTTTTTTTTTTTTTTACAGATGAGGAAACTAAGGCAGAGAAGTTAAGTGGCTTGTCTAGGGTGACACATCTAATAAATAGCAGATTTTTAAAAAATGTTTATTTTTGAGTGAGAGAGTGAGAACACAAGCAGCGGAGAGGCAAAGAGAGGGAGACACGGAATCCTGAAGCAGGCTTCAGGCTCTTAGCTGTCAGCACAGAGCCGGATGTGGGGCTCAAACCCACGAACCATAAAATCATGACCTGAGCCGAAGTCAGATGCTTAACCGACTGAGCCACCCAGGTGCCCCATAAATGACAGATTCTGAATTTGAACCCAGGCAGCCTGGCTGTGGAATCAGTGCTCTTAACAGTTGTATAGTATTGCCTGACATTACTTTTGCATTTTGAAAAGATCATGGGCTCAATGTGAAAAACAGATGAGAAGGTGACTAGAAAGGATATGGAGAGACCAGATAAGAGGTTACTGCAGTATACCAGGAAAGGTAATTGTAGCTTGGTGTAGAGAGATGACAGAGAAGATGCAGAGAAGTTGATAGTTTACTATTACATAGGGTGAGTTTAATCTGGGTCAATAAATGAAGAATCAATGAGTCTGAAACACTTGTATAAACATGGCTACATGCTGTCTCACTGCACAATATTTGTAAGTAACAACTGCTGAATTATCTGTTGGAATAAAAACTGTGAGGCCATTATAAATTCATTTAGATTTATTTGTTACTACCAACCAAGATTTTTATATTAAATACATGATAGAAAAAGATGTTAATCTACAAAATAATGGGTTGTTTATATTAATTCTACAAACTTCTCAGTGTACTTGATGCTGTAAAGCTCTTCTAGTTTTTTTTTTAAATTTTTTCTAACATTTATTTATTTTTGAGAGACAGAGCATGAAGGGGGAGGGGCAGAGAGAGAGGGAAACACGGAATTGGAAGCAGGGTCCAGGCTCTGACCTGTCAGCACAGTGCCAGACGCGGGGCTTGAACTCCCTAACCGTGAGATCATGACCTGAGCCGAAGTCGGTGACTCAGCCAACTGAGCCACCCAGGCGCCTTGCACCTCTTCTAGTTCTTATTAGACCGTTAAATACTCTTTGAAACAAAAATAAATTGCAGTATAAAGCTATTCTCAGATATGGGAATGTGGAGCAAAAGAAAAACACTCTATAAATATAAGTTAATTTACTTAGAGCGAGCGAGCATGAGCAGGTCAAGAGGGCAGAGGGAGAGAGAGAATCTTAAGCAGTCTGTATCCTCAGTATGGAGCCCAACATGGGCCTTGATCCTATGACCATGGGATCATGACCTAAACTGAAATCAAGATTCAGGCATTCAACTGACTGAGCCACGTAGGTTCCCCTATATTTCTATTTTAACATCCTGCTATAACTAACTGTGTCCTACATTAATGTATTTTGTTATTAAAACCTTTTTATCTTAGAAAGTTAAAAGATGTAATAAAGACATTAATATCTATATTTAGTATTTTACTTTTTATTTCTTTAATCAATTCTAATCCTTTCTATAATTCTAAGTACCATTGATTGACACAGACTACCTAATTATTTAATTGTGAAAAACTTTGTTTTTTATAAAATGTCTGGAACACATGGATTCACTTTGGTTCAGGAATAAGCAAACTGTATGGATTAAGAATCCTTCCAATTAGGGATAAGTGGGGAAGTGATAGTTGGAGAATATAAAACGGAATCTAAGGTGAATGAATGGCAGGATCCTTCCCTTCTCACACTACCTTCTGAGTAACACAGGCAAGATTGAGCAAGGTTGGTTTCCTCACAGGATTAGAAACTGTGTTGGACTAGAGGAGGGTATCAGAACCCGAGTCTTGAGGAGGGCTTGTACACAGGAAGGTGACCTGTAGTATTAAGACAGAGCCTAAGCTGGGTGGAGACATCCACGTGAGGGGATGATGTACTCAGTGTGGAATGTTCAGAGCATGAGTAGGATGGGGATGACCACATGGGAGGGTTGAGACAGAGGCATCTATAACCCACTGCAGTATTTTGGAGGCTGAGTGGAATGCAGGAGGGCAGTCAGGCTCAGGATAATGGAACCTAGGTGTAATGAGGGAGGAATCCATGTGGATGGGTGAGCACAGTAGCATTAGCCCAATGCAGAATGTCAGAGTAAAGGGCAGCAGCAGCAGTCTAATGAGTGATATGAAGGCTGAGTATAGCTAAGAAGGTATTTAGGTGGGGAGTGGTGGCAGTAGCAATGAGAGATTGGTTATATGTTGAGGATCATTTAAATGTGTAAATAAATATATTAAGGGTAAAGGGAGCCAGGTTTTTCACTTTGGAGAAAGGAATTACAAATACTGAAAGGGTATTGGTGGTTGGTATTAGATTGGAATTGGAGATAGTGGTGTGAATTCATGATTTTCAATGTTTATAGATATGTAAAAGGATAATTGTATTATGTCCATCTTGTACATCTGTATGTATGTGTACATTTTCTGTAGGTCTTTTCATTGAGAGGGCCTTGGGGTGGTGATATACCAATGAGGAATGAGTATACCTAGTATCTAAATCTTGGCTTCTGAAATATCTTTCTCCATTAAAAGCAACCAGAGCTCCCTGGAGAAATAGCTAATTCCAGGGCTAGGGCAGGAAAAATACAGGATTAGCCTGAACTGTCTTATGCCTCAAGTAAGGAAGTGCTCAAAGAATGATAAGAACATGTCAGAAACAGATGCCAGCCTAAAAAGGCTCGCACTGGCCAAATGTGGGATAATTTAAACATCAAAATAATGATGGTTATGAATGATAATCCATGGAATAAAATAGGAACCTGTGAGTCCATACTGATAAAAAACAAAAATAAATGAATAAATTTGAAGTTTGAAGAAAAAGATATTTCATAGTTCACAGTTGATCACAAAGGGAAAAATAGTACTTTATAATGGAGAGGCTTGGAGTGATCACCTTAATCAAGTGATCAGTTAGCATCATCAGTAATGGGACTAATGGAAGTCCTATGCCACTGGATTGAAGGCAATGAGGAGGAGACTGCATCTTTTCCTGCCAAAGATGCTTAATGTGAATCATAGGGAAAGATCAGACAAACTCAAAATTGATGGTCTTTGTGCAAAATAATTGGCTTGAAACCTTCAAAAGTGTAAATTGTGAAAGATAAGACTGAGGAACTAGTAACAGATTGAAGGAGACTAAAGAAGAAACATGACAATATTGTAACATACCATTCTAGACGTGGTCCTGTTGTTGTAAAGGACATTATTGGACCAACTGACAAAACTTGAATGAGTTCTGAGAATTAGACAGTAATATTGTATCATTGTTAATTTTCTGATTTTGATGGTTATATTTTTATATAGGAGAGTGTCCATGTTTGTAGAATAGAGTAAATTTAGGGGTGAGAAAAAAAAGTAAATGTGAAATGTGAAAAGTAGAAACAGCAAGTACACCAACAGCTCTTTGGAGGAATTTGCTAAGAAAGGAAACATAAATGGGGCTGGATGGGGGAACAGAGTAAGGGACTTTTTTGCTTTTTGTCTTTTTTTTTTTAATATGGATGATATTAATGGGATGTATGTTTATGATGAATAAGAAAGATCTAGGTCTTGATAATGTGGGAGAGGGTACAATTTCAGAAGTAATGTACTTAAGTAAGAAATGGCATGGGATCAGTGCGCAAATGAATTGATCTTAGGATCAGGGATCAGTGGAACAGAGACAAAGGTAGAGTACAAGCTGATAGTTTAGTAATCTGAAGATGAGGTAATTATAGATTGCTTCAATTTTCTTAGTGACAGTGGAATCTAAATTAGTAGCTGAGAATGAGGAAAGATGGTACTGGAGGTTTCATGAGCAAGAGGAAATGGCAAATAGTGAAGAGTTAGAGAGTGAACAGACCAGGAAAATGTAGTAGGATTAAAGGGCACCTCTGAAGGCCCCCCTGAGTTTTGTGGTAAAAAATTTAAAAGTGAGGCTAAGCATTATGGATGGCTGTTTTTCTCCAGCTTTGTTCAGCTGACTGGATATAGGCATATAGAGGAGTTACACAACTGGATATAACCAGGGTTGGATTTTATCAGAAATACAACAAAGGAGAAGGGCAAAGGAGTTGAGGATACTTTCAAGGGAGTGATTATTGTGATAGACTAAATGAGACTACGCAACACTCACCCTCTCCACCTTGATGTTTTATCAGAAAGGGGACTTATTTTACATTGGCTTGCTTGCTTCTAAGATTCTTAGGAAAAGAAGTAAGTAGTTGGGTTCTCTACAGCGGTAACTAATCAGACTTCTTCCACATGCTGTGTTAAGATTATTCATTGAGTACGTTGAAGAATGCTTGGGAATCCAAAGAATTTTTTCCCCTGTTAAAAAGTGGTATCGATTTTAAAGATTTTACCAGCTTTATTCAACAATTTCAGTCAGGCAGGATCCAGTCTAGATAGAAAGGACCTCTCAGGAGCTGTAGCAGATGAGACTTATAGGCGGAAGGGAGCAGGAAGAAGGAAGTTCTACTAGTCAAAAAAGCATATTGGTTATTGCAAGGTTACTTTCCTGTAGGGGATGACAGCATCTATCAGGCAGATTATCTAACTAATGCTGATCAGGCGATTCCTGATTGGTTTAAAATTTCATTTCTGGAAGAGCCAAAACTGTAATTCTCAGGTTGCTATGTGGGGCTTAGCATAAGCAAATTCATTCTAAGCCCTCCCCCCACCATTGCCTTTATACTGAGGCAGAAACATTAAATGGTATATCTGTATAATAATTTTTGAAATTGTTAAATAAGTTCTCAGGTTCTATTTCCTTGTACCAAAAATGCTTATCATGAAGGTCAAATGTATTTCCCTCACTAAGGGTTTTCAACATTTAACACACATTTCCAATTCCAAGTTTTGGTTGCTGTCATCTTCTCTCTAGCATCTTACCCAGAATCTCATCACCCCCATTTTTCATCCTTCAGAGTTTAACTTAAAACTCTCCTGGGGGCACCTGAGTGGCTCAGTCAGTTAAGTGTTTGACTCTTGATTTTGACTTGGGTCATGATCTCTTAGTGGGATCAAGCCCTACATCGGGCTTTTTGTGGACAGCTTGGGGCCTGCTTGGAATCCCGCCCCCCCACCCCCCAATAAATAAACAAACAAAACAAAACTCTCTTGACTTTGTCTCATTTATGTGTTTTTTAAACCTATGAGAGCTCATAGAGGGCACACCCTACTTCTCCCATGTGTCCTTTGTACCCAGGTCACTTCAGAGCATTTCTGTTTCTCTTAAGTAGTTTTCATATAATTTCTTGGCTTCTGATCTCTAGATTACCAGTGTATCTTCTAGAAGAAGCATAGACCAGGTTTCTCAAATTTGGCTGTAGTGACATTTGGGCTAGATAATTTTTTTGTTGAGGCACGGAGCTGTCCTATGCACAGTAACAGGTTTAACAGCATCCCTGGCCTCTACCCAGAAGTTACCAGTAGCAATCCCCACTCCCTCCTCTCACCGTTGTGACATCCCAGAATGTCTCCAGACATTGTCATATGTCCCCTTTGGTGGGAAGGGGTCAAAATTGACCCTGGTTGAGAACCATATTGTAGACTGTTGAACTAATAAAGGTTGTGCATCTATCTTCAAGTCTGGTATATATCTAATGTATATATAATTTAAATTTTTAGAAAAAGTTGAATATTGGGGCACTTGTGTGGCTCGGTCAGCTAAGCGTCCAACTCTTGATTTCAGCTCAGGTCATGATCTCGTGGTTTGTGGGTTCAAGACCTGTATCAGGCTTTGCGCGGGCAGCACGTCTCGCACGCTCTCGCGCTCGCTCACTCTCCCTCCCTCCCTCTCTCTCCCTCCCTCTCTCTCCCTCTCTCTCTCTCTCCCTCCCTCTCTCTCCCTCTCTCTCCCTCCCTCTCTCTCCCTCCCTCTCTCTCTCTCCCTCTCTCCTCTCTTCTGCCCCTCCCCCTGCTCACAGTGTGAACATTCCTTCTCTCTCAAAATAAATGAATAAATAAAACACTTAAGGAAAAAAAGTTGGATATAAGCTTAAATTTTGTAAACATTAAATCATTTTAAGTGAACTGGGTGAATATACCTTTAATATGAAAACAGGCCATTGATAGATTTTTACTGACCTGAAATGAATGAAAACAGCTTATTCTCAAGGAAATTCGCTAGTGAATTTCTTCGTAAAGCCATTAATTTGTCCACTTAGTTTTTGTAATTAAAAAAATCTGAATTTCTTCAAAGAAGATGGATATACACACAGATATATAATGACTGAGCAATTGTCTAGCTTAACTACCCTGCATCTTTTCATGTTCAGTATAAAGCCACAAGATTTGTCAACATCCAGTATTAACTGATATTTGCTATTAAGAGAAAAAGTTTCTACATAGTCTCTAGATTTTAATTTTTACAATGTTTATATTTACCTTGACATTAGTAAGAATAAAAAGAGTAGAAAAACGTAACTCGATTTGCTTATAATTAAAGATTTGACTATGTGAATTCAAATGCTAGTCTGTAAAGAAACCATTCTATTTTTACAAAAACATTAAAATAAAATCTTGTATTTATGTAGTCACAAAACATTAAAATCCCTGAATGATCTAATCAGTAATTCGTATCTGTAATCCTAAGGAAGGACAGTCAATTCTCCTCAAAAATTTATGCCACAGATGACAACACATAGCTAGCTCCTTTATTTTTTTAAAAAAATTTTTTTTTTTTCAACGTTTATTTATTTTTGGGACAGAGAGAGACAGAGCATGAACGGGGGAGGGTCAGAGAGAGAGGGAGACACAGAATCGGAAACAGGCTCCAGGCTCTGAGCCATCAGCCCAGAGCCTGACGCGGGGCTCGAACCCACAGACCGCGAGATCATGACCTGGCTGAAGTCGGGTGCTTAACCGACTGCACCACCCAGGCGCCCCATAGCTAGCTCCTTTAAAAAGTTAAAGGTTAAAAGATTTTCAAGTCAATTGAGGCCTTGCATTTTAGCATATCCAGTAACACTTACAGATGTTCAGGGCCACGGTGTCTTGCTTTGCCCACTAGTAATCTCATCTGGTAACATGTTTAAATTGACTTAAAGTTGGGCACATGCCACCTTTTTAAAAAATCAAAGTTTGTTTAAAATAAGATCAGGACGGGGCACCTGGGTGGCTCAGTCGGTTAAGCGTCCGACTTTGGCTCAGGTCACGATCTCACAGTTCATGAGTTCGAGCCCTGCATCGGCCTCTGTGCTGACAGCTCAGAGCCTGGAGCCTGCTTCAGATTCTGTCTCCCCCTCTCTCTTTGCCCCTGCCCCACTCATGCTCTGTCTCTCTCTGTTTCTTGAAAATGAATAAACGTTAAAAGAAAAAAAAATTTAAATAAGAAAAGGATTTTTGTTGTGTTGAGTGATATAACTTGCTGTATCATTGTGTATGTGATAACTTCATGAGAATTAAAATAATACCCTTATTCAGTTAAAAAGAAGTCCTAAAAGTTCTGTAAAACTATAGTTACTACTTGTTACAAATTAGTAAAAGTAACATATTGAACACTTACTATATATATGTATATATAGTTTTTTTGTTTTGTTTTGCTTTTTGAGAGAGAATATGAGCATGTGTAAGCAGGGGAGGGGCAGAGAGAGAGGCTCATGCCCAGCACGGAGCCCAATGCTCCATCCCATGACCCTGGGATCATGACCTGAGCCAAAGTCAAGAGTCTGATGCTCAAACAACTGAATAACCCAGGTGCCCCATATGTATTTTATTTTATTTTATTTTTTTAATAATTTTTTTTTTAAAGTTTTTATTTGAGAGAGAGCACGAACAGGGTAGGGGCAGAGAGAGGGAGAGAGCATATCCTAAGTAGGCTCCGTGCTGTCAGAGCAGAGCCTGATGTGGGGGCTTGAACTCATAAACTGTGAGATCATGACCTGAGCTGAAGTCGGACACTCAACCGACTGAGTCACCCAGGCATCCCTGTATTTTAATTTTTAAAGTAAAGTTGTAAAACAAACACAAGGTTGACAGTGTTTGGTTAGTTCCCCAAATCTACTCTGAAATTGTAGTGGTCCATGAAGTTGAAAAGTTCAGGAACCCCATTTCTTAGACTACTCAATTGCCAGGTTAAGTAACAAGCCCAGGCAGTTTTTCTGGGGGCAGTTTTCCCCAGTTTCCCTTGGCTGTTCACTCTTACTGCTTTCTACCCCAGATAGCCAAAGAACTGTGCCCTGTACTTTATAACTTGGATGCTTGGAAGTGTCTCTACTGTAGGGGCATTCAAGCTCTCTTAACAGAGAACCTCATGTTGAAAAATTTAATATGTACAGGTCATTACTTTTTTTATTGATAACAATGATTAGACTGTAAAATAAATGAATTTTTAGTAATTAAAAAATTTTAACAGTTAAGTATCTGACTTCTGATCTCGGCTCATGTTTTGACCTCAGGATCTTGAGTTCAGGTCCCATGTTGGGCGCTGCACAGGGGGTGAAGCCTACTTCTAAACAAACAAATAAATAAAAGCAGTAAGATGCAGTCAACTATATTCATAGAAAAGCGAGACAGTCAATACTTTTTATAGTGTTAAAAATTATCAAGAATTACAGCATTAGGTAGAGCCCTAAGATATTGTATCTTTCAGCTTTTAGCAGTTTTATAAAGGAGAATGAACTTTCCAAGTCAGGTGGGCATAAACATTACATGGAATTTAGCCATTCAGAAATTCCTGGAGAGTGCTGAGATTTATATAGCCATTTTGAAAAATCCCAGAAATAATATTTCTTCTTATGAGGAAGTTTAATTTTGATTCAGGGTTTCTTTAATTTGTACAGTCACATTGACAGGAAAGATACTTGATGATTCAGACCCATCCTGAGGTTTGCTTTCCAAAAGCAGCCATTGAGTCATACTTTGAAATTTGTAACTCTTTTAAATCTCTTTATTTCACACTTCTCTAACATACTGCAGTTCTTCACAGGTTATGATTTTACTGAAGTCAGGACAATTTAGCAAGGAGAAATGAGTAAACCTCTATTAGCCATGTGCTCCATACACATAATACCTCAGTCTGAATACTTTAGACAAATCATTAATGCTTTTGTCTTTTTCCTGCAGTGTCAAATGGAAGGACTCCCAACTTTGTACCCCTCACAAACCAGTCAAGCTCTTAGAACTCATTTCTCTATAAAATAAGGATACTACCACTGACTTCATAGGGTTGTGGGTGAAGATTAAATGAAATAATGCATATAAAGTTCCTCCATACTTTGGGGGGCACTGGTGTGTACATACCTTCAAGTATCTTTATACATTCTTACCCATGAACCCTGAGGGCCCTACAAGTTGGGTCTCTCAGGGTCTTTTGATTCTAAAGCCTCCTAATTTAAAGAAGTAGTGTATTAAATCTCTTCAACAAGTTTCTACATAATAAGATTTCCAGACTATTTCAAGTCTTCCAATTAGCACAAAAGCAGGTAATGGTTTAAAGTAGAACAGTGAAAAAAAAAAATTCAGAATCTTGATCACTTGCTCTGATGCATGATATTATTAATCTTACCTGTGTTGCCATAGAAACAATCCAGATAAATGCTGCATTGGAAGAAGTGCATAACCAATAAGTAGCTGAAGCTTCCCCTCTTTTGTTGTAGGTGTCTCTCAATATTGTAGAAGACTTCTTTTTAATTTCTATATAAGCAATTAGAGAGGCCTCAGATAGGCCTAGATAAGAGATTTTGGCTAAAAATCTTAGGTAGTAATTTGTTGGATACTGCTCTCTGAATATTTTAGTGAAAGCGTATTTCAGACCCAATCTTTAGCACTACTAGCTATGAGTAGTCATTTGGTATTAATACCACCAGAAAGGAAAACAGTATTGATGCCTGAAATATGAATTTTTAAGAGAAAAATTCAGGAAACTAATGGCCCATTAATTATGGGATAAAATAATAATTCTAAAAATACGTAACCAATTTATTAGGTCACACTTAAAAGCCTTTAATTTATTGTATTCCTGTGCTTAAATGAAGGCATAGTAAAATTCAAGAGAAATTGAGATTCAAAACAGATTTTACCTGAGCTGGGAATACAACGAAAAGTAACAGACAACTGTCCATTTATAATATCTTTTTAGCACTTTTATTGTATTTCATTGCCACTTGTGAATACACAGTCTAATTCTGAATAATGGTCATTTCCTTCAGTCCTTTTCAATAGGAGAGAAATAAATTGGAAACAAAACAAAAAAGGGAAAGTATTGGTCTGCATGTAAAATTTCAGTCTTCAATTTGAAAACAGATCTACCAAAAAAACATACTACTAACCTGAAAGTTTTGTTTGCCCTGTTTCCATTTTTTCTAAGCTGCTAAACCTCCTCCATGTGTCTACTTTTCTCCTAGTAAGTCTTTTGTTTGTTATTCTAAATATCTGATGTATTTTACATCAGCAAGAACACATCATTCCTTTGCTGTCGACGTTAAAGTTTAGGTAAGAATTTAATAGTGTCCGTTTAAACTTATATATGTAATACTTGTAAGTATATCTTTATGTGCAGTATAAGGTTTATGCCAGTGCTATTGTAGGAGTAAAAAATGATCATAATACAAAGTTTTTTTTAAAATTGTTTTTTTAATGTTTGTTTATTTTTGAGAGGGTACGAGCAGGGGAGAGGCAGAGAGAGGGGAGGACGGAGGATCCATAGCCGGCTCTGTGCTGATGGCAGACAGCCTGATGCGGGGCTCGAACTCACCAACTGCAAGATCATGACCTGAGTCAAGGTTGGATGCTTAACCGACTGAGTCACCCAGGTGCCCCTTAATATGAAGTTTTTTTTAAAAAGTCTGAAATTATGTATTCACTCAAAGTACTATGCACAATAATGGTATATGGAAATGCAAGCTAGTAGTAGCTACCCCACCTGCTCACAAGCTAGTTTTTGAGGTTGAAGTGTAGGAATCCTTTAGAGTTGATATTAAAGGGGCAAGGTGGCCATGTAAATTTAAAGTGGTATTAATAGTGCCTATTTTATGTTAACATGCAAGATTCATTTACTTGACCATTTCCCTTTTACTCAGTGTCTACCCCCGATATTATAATTACATTACATACAAGACAGACTAAAGAATAGCAAAGTCATAAATGTTTTCTGAACATTTCTGCTTTGGATCTTAAAAACTCTTCAGATTAGATTAATGTACAGTACTTATGAGTCATATAAAAATTTATTTTAATACTAATTATAATTTCTTGATTCTACATAATAAGATTTTCTTTTTTTTTTAAAAATTTTTTTTTCAACGTTTATTTATTTTTGGGACAGAGAGAGACAGAGCATGAACGGGGGAGGGGCAGAGAGAGAGGGAGACACAGAATTGGAAACAGGCTCCAGGCTCTGAGCCATCAGCCCAGAGCCCGACGCGGGGCTCGAACTCACGGACCGCGAGATCGTGACCTGGCTGAAGTCGGACGCCTAACCGACTGCGCCACCCAGGCGCCCCAAGATTTTCTAATACTACTTAGAAAAATAAACCATAAAAGTTCTGTCTGGATCAGTTCTGCTTCTTCCAAATATAACAGAGCATATATTGATATAGCTAAATTATCTAGTACTTAAACCATAATTATATGCTAAGAATAGTATGAGGTCACTCTTTGGAGTTACTCCCATGAATATACCAACAACTAATCTCTTCAGATTAGATTAGGGCCAGGAAGCCCATTTACTCTTTAAATAATAAATAAAATTTTTGAGAGCATTTACTTAGCTAAGTGTACTAATTTGAAGGAGCAAAACTGGAACAACTAAGACATCTGGATCCTTAATTCAGCTCTTACTCAGCTCTGTTACCTTGGGCAAATAGCTTAATCTCAAGGCTTCAGTTTCCTCATCTGTAAATAGAGAGGCTAACCTTTGATGTCCCTTTTAGTCATATGATTTGTGATTAGATTTCATACTTAAATTATGCTCCTGGAGTAGATTTAAGAGTCTGAAATGGGGGAAAGGGAAAGATGCTAAGATAAAAAGGAAAATGAGCTCAGGAGGAAGAAGGCCAAGAAATCAAAGAGAGACTATGCAAAGGGATGCTTAGTACTGTTCTAGAGAATGTTTATATTAAAAAATATGAATACATATACATAGGGATTGGTTCTGCTCTCAACTCTACCTTTTGTTAATCATGTTCTTTGATCTCAAGACAAAGGATAAAATGTCAGCTCCACGGGAATGATACTGTTTATTTTTGGTGTGAGGCTAAGGGAACAGTGGCAGGGAGTTGTCCAGGATAGTAGGTAGCAAGGACAAGGATGAAAGCTGATGACCAGAGAATCTGAGCCAGGGCAAAAGAGTATAACATAAAACTAGATTTAAAGTACTTGCTCCCATACTGGAGTTTCATCTTTACACTTAAGTAACCACTGAATAACCCTGGACTCAAGTTTGAGATTTGGGAAGCAGAGCAGTGCTAAAGAGGCCAATGTGAGACAAATGAAAACCACTAGGATCCCCATATTTCAAAGAACTGTGAAAATGAGAGGGACAAAGTGGGAAGATGCATCATCCATGTGGATGCTATGGTATTGTTAGAAATTGTAGAATTAAAGAAGATGTTAGATAATTTACAGGTACAAGATAATCAAATCTTGTTTCATATAACAGTCATGTTCTGATACTATGTAAATTTATTTTGGATCAGTAGAATCATTTTAAAGGTATTTTATACATCTATTTTAAAGGTCTACAGAGAATAGTCATTTTATAATTTAAGTGTCTTTTAAGCACAGCATTCATATATTGAGTTTGCTTAAAGACATAAAACCTGTATGTTTATCCACATTGAGATATACCAATCTGACCCTAAAAATTAACCATCACCACTGTATTTAATATTTTTCTGACAATACTAGCCAATGAAATTAAAGAGAAATTGTGATTATTTGATTAATAACTCTTCTTCTCGCTAAGTATATTTTTGCTCACATTGTGTCCCTACTGCCAAGCCCAACATTCATTCACTTATTGAATTAAATGAGTAATAATAGCCACCAGTACCAAGCTCTGTGCTGAATGCTTCATTTATATTTCACTTAATGTTCTCACTTTGGAGTCCTGCAAATACTCCAGTTTTATAGCTGTGGAACCTGAGGCTCAGAGATCAGGAGCTACTAAATATTAAACTAGGTAGGCGATACAAAGAATTAAAAATAGATCCTGCATTTAGAGCTTATGGTCTGCTAAAAGCTAAATAAACGTTTTAAGTGTACACAGGAAACATTAGTAGTCTATTTGTGCATAGTTCTTGAAGTATTGATGTTTAGTATGATATATCATGTGCTATTTTAATGCATTGATGTACCACTGGTTTTGTTAGTAGAATAGTTATTTTGGATTCTAAAAAAATCGAATCATTTGCATCTTGAGATGTAACCAGGTAGTTATATATGTACTCTACATTAGAATTTCAAATTAAACAAAGATCAGTCTTACGTAACTCCTTAATTTTCAAGAGGTAGAAGAAAATAATAAAGCATAGCTCTGTAGCAAGAATAATTGTAATTTAATTCAGAGAATATGAGCATGAAAGTCCTAAAAATGATATACAGATAAATGTGTTGGAACCTTCATCTCTACATGATGAAACTAAAGGAGATAAAGACCAAACTCCAAACGCTTTTTTCAAGTAACTGCTATTTATCAGTACAAAAGAGTTTAGTTCCTGTTAAGAAAACAAAAGATAGTTCAAAAGATTTTCTCAGAAGTTACTCAAGAGATGAGATTACTTGAAGAATAAAGTGTCGTTGGAAAATACGTGGTGTTAGCTTGTAGCTGTCTCCTCACTGCTCTCTTCAGGGAGAAAATGTATCCAAGCTGGAAAACTTTGCATAAGAATATGCACAACAAAAAATGATGCTATTGGTTCTTTCTTTTTATTGTTTATTTATTTGCTATTGGCTCTTTCAATGAAAGATTACTTTAAAAAAGTCAAATGCTAAAAAAAATTTAAAAAATAAAAGTCAAATAAAATTTTATTTTCAGGTATCATAAGTAAGTGGTCAATGTATATACTGTTCAGGTTATTTTAGAATATTTTTGTTACATTTGCTAGTTAAAATAACCATGTGTGTTTTACATTCTGTTTTATAATTATTTTTTAAGTGTTTGTTTATTTTGAGAAAGTATATGTGGGTGGGGGGAGGGGCAGAGAGAGAGAAGAAGAGAGAAAATCCCAAGCAGGCTCTGTACTGTTAGTGCAGAGCCCGATGTGTGAGGGTTGAACTCACAAACTGTGAGATCATGACCTGAGCCGAAATCAAGAGTCAGCGCTTAACCAACTGAGCCACCCAGGCGCCCCTGTTTATAAATTTGTATTTAAACTTGCCATTTTGTATGCTTAGTTTTATATTTATAAAAATGTATTTGTAGTCTGTACTTTAAGTACTTTCGTTTTAGCAGTTTTTGGTTTTTTTTTTAAGGAGTTACTGAACTGTGAACACTTCAAAATACTAGTATTAAAACTACTGTTTCGGAGTGTCTGGGTGGCTCAGTCAAGCGTCTAACTGCAGCTCAGGTCATGATTTTGTGGTTAGTGAGTTACACCCCACGTGGGGCTCTGTGCTGACAGCTCAGAGCCTGGAGCCTGCTTCAGGTTCTATGTCTCTCTTTTTCTGCCCCTCCCCTGCTCACACTTTGTGTGTCTCTCTCTCAAATAATAAATAAACATTAAAAATTGTTTTCTATATTAAATGAAGAAAATGCCTAAATAAATCCTGGTGTTAAAATTGGTATTTTAGTATTAAATAAATTCTGAAAATACTTTTATAGTAGGGGCTACTTATTCATTGCATACATTCTTTTGCATGTTTGGTATATTTTGCAATAGAAAATGTATAATTGAAAAAAATGTGTTGCATAAGCTATACTTTAGGTTTGAGTATTCAGAGGAAAGAGAATTTTAGTGAATTTGGTTATTTTTTATTTCTCTTTTAAGTTTTTTTTTTTTTTAGTTATCTCTACACTCATTGTGGGGCTCAAACTCACTACCCTGAAATCAAGAGTCACATGCTCTTCTAAATTTGGTAATTTTAGAAGTATACAGCATAAGAGTTTTAAAATGTCACTTTTCTGAAAATATTTTATATGAGGTTTTGTATGTGATTTGTTCTTTAGAAGTTGGTAGGTTAAAAAAAAACCCTTCAAGTGTGACTTCTCAAAGAATCCTATCACTTTGCTTCCTTTGTGCACATAGTGAATTATTCAGAAATTAGCCAGATGTTTTCCTAATAACATGGCCACTTTTAATTTTTAAATTTTAATTCCAGTATAATTAACATACAATGTTGTATTATTTTCAGGTGTGCAATATAGTGATTTAACAATTTTAACATGTCTCATGATGACAAGTATACTCTTAATCCCCTTGATCTATTTCACTCACTGCCCACCCCCCCCCCCCCCCCCCACCTCCTCTCTGGTAACCATCAATTCTCTGTAGTTAAGAGTCTGTTTTTTTATTTATCTTTGTTTTCCTTTGTTTATTCTGTCTCTTAAATTCTACATATGAGTGAATCATATAGTATTTGTCTTTCACTGATTTGTTTCATTTAGCTTTATACCCTCTAGATCCATCCACGTTGTTGCAAATGGCAAGATTTGGTTATTTTTTAAGCCTGAATAATATTCCTGTGTGTGTGTGTGTGTGTGTGTGTGTGTGTATCACATCTTTATTCATCCATTCATCTGTCATTGGACAGTTTGGTTGCTTCCGTAATTTGGTTATTGTGAATAATGCTGCAATAAACATCAGGGTGCATATCTATTTTTGAATTAGTGTTTTTGTATTCTTCGGGTAGATAGCCAAAGTGGAATTACTGGATCACATGGTAATTCTAAGTTTTTGAGGAACCTTCATGCTGTTTTCCATAGTGGCTGCACCAGTTTGCATTCCCACCCAACAGTGCATGAGGGTTCCTTTTTCTCCACATCCTCATCAACACTTATTTTGTGTGTTTTGATAGTCATTTTGACAGGTATGAGGTGATAGCTCATTGTGGTTTTGATTTGCATTTCCCTGATGCTGAGTGCCATTGAACCATCTTTTAATGTATCTGTTGGCCATCTGTATGTCTTTGTAGAAATGTCTGTTCATGTCTTCTTTCTGTTTTTATTTATTTATTTTTTTAATTATTTTTTTTCAACGTTTATTTATTTTTGGGACAGAGAGAGACAGAGCATGAACAGGGGAGGGGCAGAGAGAGAGGGAGACACAGAATCGGAAACAGGCTCCAGGCTCTGAGCCATCAACCCAGAGCCCGACGCGGGGCTCGAACTCACGGACCACGAGATCGTGACCTGGCTGAAGTCGGACGCTTAACCGACTGCGCCACCCAGGCACCCCTTCTTTCTGTTTTTAATTATTTTTTTTGTTTTTTGTTTTTTTAGTGTTGTATACATTCTTTATATATATTAGATACTAACCCTTTGTCAGATATGTCATTTACAAATATCTTTTCCTATTCCATAGGTTGCCTTTTAGTTTTGTTGATTGTTTCCTTTGCTGTACCAGAAGCTTTATATTTTGAGGTGGTCCCAGTAGTATATTTTTGTTTTTGTTTCCCTTGCCTCAGGAGACAGACCTAGAAAAATGTTGCCATGACCAGTGTCAGAGAAATTACTGCCTGTGCTCTCTTGTAGGATTTTTTGTCATTTTATGTCTCACATTTAGGTCTTTAATCTGTTTTGAGTTTGTGTTTTTGTGTGAAAGTGGTCCAGTTTCATTTTTTTGCATGTAGCTGTCCAGTTATCCCAACAGCATTTGTTGAAGAGATTTTTTCCTGTTGCATTTTCTTGCCTCCTTTGTCAAAGATTAATTGACCCATAGAATTGTGGTTATATTTCTGGGCTGTCTGTTTTTGTGCCAGTACATACTGTTTTGACCACTATAGCTTTGTAGTATATCTTGAAAGCTGGGATTGTAATACCTTTAGTTTTGTTCTTTTTCAAGACTATTTTGGTTGCTCAGGGTCTTGTGGTTCCATACAAATTTTAGAATTATTTGTTCTAGTTCTGTGAAAAATGCTCTTGGTATTTTGATAGGGATTGCATTAAATCTGTAGATTGCTTTGGGTAATATAGACATTTTAACATTATTATATTAAATGCATTATTATAAAGCATCAAGTGTCCATTTGTGTCATCTTCAATTTCTTTGATCAGCACCTTATAGTTTTCAGAGTACAGGTCTTTTACCTCCTTGGTTAAGCTTATTCCTAGGTATTTTTTTTGGTGCAAATCTAAATTAAAAAAAAATTCTGTTAATGTTTATTCATTTTTGAGAGACACCAAGAGAGACAGAACACAAGTGGGGGAGGAGCAGAGAGAGAGGGAAACACAGACTCTGAAGCAGGCTCTAGGCTCTGTTTTTCCAACCCATGAACTATTAGATTATGACCTGAGCTGAAGTTGGCTGCCTAACTGACTGAGCCCACCCAGGCACCCCTAAATGGGGTTGTTTTTTTGATTTCTCTTTCTGCTGCTTCATTATTTGTGTATAGAAATGCAACAGGGGTGCCTGGGTGGCTCAGTTAAGCATCCAACATCGGCTCAGTTCATGATCTCATGGTTTGTGGGGTCGCCCTGCATTGGGCTATGCGCTGATGGTGTGGAGCCTGCTTGAGATTATCTTGCCGTCTCTCTCTGCCCCTCCCCAACTCATGGTTTCTCTCTCTCTGAAAATAAATTTTAAAAAATTGCCATGGATTTGTGTATATTGATTTCATATCCTGTGACTTCAATGAATCCATTTTTCAGTTCTAGTAGTTTTTTGGTGGAGTCTTTAGGGTTTCCTATATACGGTGTCATGTTATCTGCAAATGTTGACAGTTTTACTTCTTTCTTACCAGTTTGGATGTCTTTTATTCCTTTTTCTTGTCTAATTGCTGTGGCTAGGACTTCCAGTACTATGTTGAATAAAAGTGGTGGGAGTGGACATGTACCTGATCTTAGGGGAAAAGTCTTTCACCATTGAATATGGTGTTAGCTGTGGGTTTTTCTTTTTTTTTTTTAATTATTATTATTTTTTTTATTGAGAGAGAGAGTGCATGCAAGAGGAGGAGGAACAGAGGGAGAGTATCTTAAGCAGGCTCCACACTCATCTTGGAGCTTGACATGGGGCTTGATCTCACAACCACAAGATCATGACCTGAGTCAAAATCAAGAGTTGGACACTTATCTGAATGAACCACCCAGGCACTCTCATACATGGCCTTTATTGTGTTGAGGTTTGTTTCCTTTTTTTTTTTTTTTTTTTATAAATATTTATTTATTATTGAGACAGGGAAAGACAGCATGAACGGGGGAGGGTCAGAGAGAGAGGGAGTCACAGAATCTGAAACAGGCTCCAGGCTCTGAGCTGTGAGCACAGAGCCTGACGTGGGGCTTGAACTCACGGACCGCAAGATCATGACCTGAGCTGAAGTCGGATGCTTAACCGACTGAGCCACTCAGGCACCCCGAGGTATGTTTCCTCTACACCTACTTTGTTGACGGTTTTTATCGTCAGTGGATGTTGTACTTTGTCATATGTTTTTTCTGCATCTGTTGAGATGATCCTATGGTTTTTATCCATTATCTTGATGTGATGTGTCATGTTGATTGATTTGCAAATAATTGAACTACGCTTGCATCTCAGGAATAGATTGTACTTGATTGTGGTGAATGATTTTTTAATATATTTGGTGGATTTGGTTTGCTAGTATTTTGTTGAGTTTTGCATCTATGTTCATCAGAGATACTGGCCTGTAGCTTTCTTTTTTTGTAGTTTCTTTATCTGGTTTTGATATCAGGGTAATACTGTCCTTATAGAATGAATTTGGGTTTGTTTTGTTTGTTTTCCCCAGATTCCCACTTTATTCCTATTTTCAGAATGTTACCTCCCCCTCTTTTTTTTTTTTTTTTTTTAATATAATTTGTGGTCAAGTTATCTAACATGCGATGTATATACAGTGTGCTCTTGGCTTTGGGAGTAGATACCCGTGATTCATCACTTACATAAAACACCTGGTGCTCATCCCAACAAGTGCCTACCTCAATGCCCATTGTCCATTTTCCCTGCCCCCTTGTCCCCTCCACCCCCTTCCACCCTCAGTTTATTCTCTGTGTTTAAAAGTCTCTTATGGTTTGCCTCCCTCTCTGTAACTTTTTTTTTCTTTCCCTTCCCCCATGGTCTTCTGTTAAGTTTCTCAACTTGCACGTATGAATGAAAACATGATATCTTTATCTGACTGCCTTATTTCACTTAGCATAATACCCTCTAGTTCCATCCATGTTGCTGCAAATGGCAAGATTTCATTCTTTTTCATTGCTGAGTAGTATTCCATTGTATATAAATACCACATCTTCTTTATCCATTCATTAGTTGATGGACATTTGGACTCTTCGCATAATTTGGCTATTGATAGCACTGCTGTAAACATTGGGGTACATGTGCCCCTATGAATCAGCACTCCTGTATCCTTTGGATAAATTCCTAGTAGTGCTATTGCCAGGTTGTATCTTAATTTTTATCTTTAATTTTTTGAGGAACCTCTACACTGTTTTCCAGAGTGGCTGCACCAGTTTGCATTCCCACTAACAATGCGAGAGAGTTTCCCTTTCTCCACATGTTGCCAACACCTATTGTTTTCTAAGTTGTTAATTTTAGCCACTCTGACTGGTGTGAGGTGGTAGCTCAGTGTAGTTTTGATTTCTATTTACCTGATGATGAATGATGTTGAGCATCTTTTCATGTGCCTGTTAGCCATTTGGATATCTTTGGAAAAATATCTATTCATCTATTCTGCCCGTTTATTCACTGGATTGTTTTTCGGGTGTTGAGTTCGGTAAGCTCTTTACTTACTTTGGATACTAACCCTTTATCTGATATGAATTTGGAAGGTTTCCTTCTATTTTTTGGAATAGTTTGAGAAGAACAGGTATTAACTCTTCTTTAAGTGTTTGGTAGAATTCATTCGTGATGCCATCTGGTCCTGGACTTTTGTTTGTGGGGAGTTTTTTGAGTACTAATATAATTTCATTGCTGGTAATTGGTCTGTTCAAATTTTCTGTTTCTTCCTTATTTGTTTTTGGGAGGTTATGTGTTGCTACGAATTTATCCAGTTTTTTTAGCTTGTTCAACTTGTTGACATATAATTTTTCATTGTGTTTTCATATAATCCTTTGTATTTCTCTGTTGTTGATTATTTCTCCTGTTTCATTTCTGATTTCATGTTGTGTATTTGAGACCTTTCTGTTTGTTTTTTTTTTTCCCCCCTGAAAGGTTTATCAATTTTGTTGATCTTTTCAAAGAACCAGCTCCTTTGGTCTGTTTTTTTAGTTTCTGTATCATTTCTTTTTTTTTTTTTTTTTAAAGTTTATTTTTGAGACCGAGAGAGACAGAGCATGAACAGGGGAGGGGCAGAGAGAGAGGGAGACACAGAATCAGAAGCAGGCTCCAGGCTCTGAGCCATCAGCCCAGAGCCCGATGCAGGGCTCGAACTCACGGACCGCGAAATCGTGACCTGAGTCGAAGTCGGACGCTTAACTGACTGAGCCACCTAGGCGCCCCATAGTTTCTGTATCATTTCTATTCTCATCTTTATTTCCTTCCTTCTGGTTTTGGGTTTTGTTTGTTTTTCTTGTCTAAATCCTTTATGTGGAAGTTTAGGTTATTTATTTGAGATTTTTCTCACTTCTTGAGGTAGGGCTGTATTGCTGTAAACTTCCCTCTTAGAAGCTTGTGATGCATCCCCAAACTTTTGTAACATTGTGTTTTCATTTTCATTTGTTTGTGTATTTTTTAATTTCTTCTTTGATACTTGGTTGACCCATTAATTGTTTAGTAGCATGTTATTCAACCTCCCTGTATTTGTGTTCTTCTCAGATTTTTTTCTTATGGTTGATTGATTTCAGAAAAGATGCATGGTATGACTTTGATCATTTTGAATTTGCTGATACTTGTTTTGTGACCTAATACATGATCTCTTTTGGAGAATGTTTCATGTGCAGTTGAAAAGAATGTATGTTCTACTGTTTTTGGATGGAATGTTTTAACTATATCTGTTATATCCATTGGGTTCGTTGTGTTTAAAATCTGGTCACTTTTTAAAAAGTCTCTATAGTGAACTTAGAAGGGTTTTCACTAATAATAAGAGTTCATGCTTTTGCATCCCACAGGTTTTATCACCAATTAGTAATCTATCTTGTTTGATAGAATTTGTAGATTGGCAACACACAATATTTCTGTATCTTGTGGATCATATGATTGATTTAGTTGACAAAGATAGAATTTGGACAGTAACATACTTTTGGTAGCCACTTCTCTTTCTTGGATAATGAACATTGTGCCCTTATGTATTATTTTCCTTTGTGATCTCGGTTTATTTTAACAAAAGTTTTGAAAAATTACTTTCTCTTTTCCTGATTTTGATTATGTAGTCCTCTTGGAATGCATTCCTTTATTGCTTCTAGGTGTCCATATCTTTCAGAACCCAATTTAAAATTTATCTGCTTACACATAACTAACCTCATACTTAGTGGTGAGAGATTGAAAGCTTTTCCTCTAAGATCAGGAACAACACAAAGATGCCCACTTTTCCTGTATCTATTCAGCATAGTATTGGGAGTTCTAGTCAGCAGTTTTGCAAGAAAACAAAAGATAACCACCTCTGAAAGGAAGAAGTAAAATTATCTCTGTTCACAGGTGACATGATCTTAAAGGTAAGAAATACTAAAGATTCCACAAAAACTTTTAGAACTAATACAAATTCAGCAAAATGGCAGGGTACAAAGTCAACAGGCAAAAATCAGTTGGGTTTCTATTCACTAACAATGAACAATTTGAAGGGAAATTAAGAAAACATTTATAATGACATCAAAAAGAATAAAATACATGTGAATAAACAACCAAGAGGGTGAAAGACTTGTCCCCTGAAAACTATAAAACACTGCTGAAAGAAATCAGAATATAAATCAATGAAAAGACATCCATATATATGGATTGGAAAGATGTCAATACTACCCAAACTGATCTACAGATTAAATCCAATCTCTGTCAAAATCCCAGTGAATTTTTTTTTGCAGAACAGAAAAATCAGTTCTAAAATTCATATGGGTCTCAAGGGACTTTGAATAGCCAAAATAATCTTGGGCGGGGGGAGGGAAGGTCGGAGGGCTCCCTCTTCTTGATGCTAAACTTAGTACAAAGTTACAGTATGGTAGTGGAATAAAGACCAATAGGATAGAATAGAAAGCCCAGAATAAACCCTCATATATATGATCAAATGATTTTCAAGAAAGGTGCCAGGGCTATTCACTGTGATCTTTTCAACTAATTGTGCTGGAAAATAGGATATCTACATGCAAAAGAATGAAAATAAACCTTTGCCCTACAACATGGACGAAAATTAACTCAAAATGAACAATAAATAAAATACCTAAATGTAAAAGCTAAAATTATAAAAACTCTTAGAAGAAAACATAGGGGAAGAATCTCATGACATTAGATTTAGCAACAACTTCTTGGGTATGATGCCAAAAGCACAGACAACAAAAGGGAGAACAGATACATTTTGGACTTCATTGAAATTTAAAACTTTTATGCATTCAGTGACACTATTAATGTAGTGAAAAGGCAGCCTAGAGAATGAGAGAAAACATTTGCAAATCATGTATCTATTAGGGATTAATACACAGAATACTTAAGTAACTCCCACTACCCAACAACAAATAATCTTGTCAGAAACAAGCAAAGGACTTGTATAGACATTTCTTCACAGAAGGTATACAAATGGCCAATAACCACATGAAAAGATGTTCAACAGCACTATCATTAAGAAAATGCAAATTAAAAGTATGAGACACCACTTCATACCTAATAGTATGGCTGTATTTTAAAAAAAGGAAAATAACAAGTGTTGTCAGGATGTGAAGAAATTAGAACCCTTGTACACTGTTGGGAATGTAAAATGGTACAGCTGCTGTGAAAAACATTATGATGGTTCTTCAAAAACTAACTATAGCATGAATTACCATTATGATCCAGTGTTTCCATCTTTGGGTATATACCCCGAAGAATTGAAAGCAGGGTCTTGAAGAGAGATTTGTACATCTTCGTTTATAGCAGCATTATTCATAATAGCCAGAAGTTAGAAACAAAACAAGTGGCTATTCACAGATGAATGGAAGAGACAAACTGATACCTACATACATTGTATAATGGAATATTATTCAGGCTTAAAAATGAAATACTGATAAATGCTAAAATATAGAAGAAGCTTGAGGACATTATGCTAAGTGAAATAACCCAGTCACAAAAATCACAAAATAGTGTATGATTCCACTTAGGTAAAGTTACCAGCGTAGTAGAATCATAGAGACAAGAAAGTTGAATGATGGTTGCCAGGGGCTGAGGGGAGGGGAGAATGGGGAGTTACTGTTTAATGGGTACAGAGTTTCAGTTTTGCAAGATGAGGAGAGCTCTGGAGATATAGTGGTGATGTTTGCACAGCAATATTAATGTACTTAATGCCACTGTACACTTGAAAATGATTAAGTACATTTTATGTATATTTTAATTTAAAAATGACATTATAAGCAATCAGTAAAATAATAATTTTTTAAGAAGTAAAAATGTCTTAAAATATCTGCTGACTTAACTAATCACCTTCAGTGACAATATAATACAGTAAAACCTTGGATTGTGGGTAACTTGTTCTGCAAGTGTTCCACAAGGTGAGCAAACATTTCTAATAAGTTTTAACTTGATAAATGAACGATGTCTTGCAGTATGAGTAGCATGTGATGCCGAATATTACGTGATCACAGCTGAGCCAGTGGTTCTTCTCTCTTTCTCTCACTGTGGCTTTGTGGATAATCATCTCCCATGATCAGATGCTTGGTCTCAGGCTGTGGTGTTTGGCAGGAATCAGTGATTTTTTTTAGAACATTGGAAGGTGCCCACAATTGGCACTTGTGTATTTTTTGTCACTTCACAGCACCTATGGATAGTCCTTTGCTTTTCCATACAAGGTTAAGAATGCTTTGCTTCTTTCTAGGTCTTGCTGCCTGCATATATAGACCCTTTCCTCTGTTACCTTATTGCCAGTTATATTAAATACAGTATATGACAAGAGTTCATTAGTACTGTACTGTAGTCAGCATCTGTTAGTGATAGTGAAGGTTGTCCTATATAATAACCCTCCTCTCTCTTGTCTTCTCACACCAGCCACGAAGGTTTTCAAAGTTAAGTGCAGGTTAATTTGTTTATTTTTCTTTATGTTTTGTATTTTCTTTATTATTTTGTGTATTATATTACATATTGTAATCATTTTTATATGAATATTTTGGGGCTGTGGAACAAATCATCTGAGTTTCCATTATTTCTTATGGGGAAATTCATTCACTTTGATATACAAATGCTTTGGATTATAAACCTGTTTCCAGAACGAATTATGCTCACAAATCAAGGTTTTACTGTACTGTGTTTAGAAATATCTTTGTTTCTTTGTATCTTCATATTTAGAATTGTATGTCCACTGTAGCTATTTCTACTCTATATAAAAGAGCAGATAAGTTTGAATACCAAGTCTATTTTTTTGATTTCAGAGTTTTAGCTTATTTTATTATTATTAAAAAAATTTTTTTTTTTTGAGAGAAAGAGTACAAGTTGGGGAGGGGCAGAGAGTGAGGGAGACAGAGGATCCGAAGCAGGCTCTGTGCTGACAGCAGACAGCCTGATACAGGGCTTGAACCTATGAACTGCAAAATCATGACCTGAGCCGAAGTTGGATGCTTAGCTGATTGAGCTACCCAGGCGCCCCGAGTTTTAGCTTATTTTTAATAAATTGAAAGATAACTTTATACACATACAAACAAAACTCTAACTTTATTTTCATTTTTTAAAAGTATTTATTTTGGTGGGAGGAGAGTTTGCATGCTTGAGAGAGAGAGCAGAGGAGGGGCAGAGAGAGGGAGAGGGAGAATCCCAAGCAGGCTCTGTGCTATGAGTGCGGAACCCAACATGGGGCTGGAACTCACAAACCATGAGATCAGGACCTGAGCCAAAATCAGGAGTTGGATGCTTAACTGACTGAGCCACCCGGCTGCCCCTTCAAATTCTTTTTAGCAGATTAAGTAAAATCCTGTCCTAATATGATAAGTGAGACCCCAAAATTTTAATTGCATAAAATACAAAGTTCTTGAAAATGTTATTTAGTTTGTACTGTCACCAAAAGTGCAAAAGTAGAGATGGTGAAAAATTGTATGGAATTGTCATTTCACTTAAGTGAGAAAGGTCCTAAATGAACTTGTGCTCATTTTTTTTTTAATCTTAACTCTCTTAAGGACTTTAGTTTGCTGCTTTTTGAGAACAAGAGCAGGGCAGAAGACTGGAAACAGTAACATTATATTCAAATTTGTGTAACCTCTTGGGCTTTGCTTTATTCAGTGAATTTGCATTTGTTAGCCTCATTAGAAACAAGATTTAAAAGTACACTTTTGAGTTTTAGGGACAAGAATTTTGTTCCCAAAGATTAAAGTTAAGTATGTTACCTTTGAAGACATTTCAGCTGTATTAATTTGTGTTCTCTGAGAAGCAGCTACCCATATGGGAATGCATTAGGGGTGATACCTATTAGGGGAAATGGAGGGGAAGCCAGAGAAGGCTGAAAAAGCCCTAAGACCACCATGCAAGTACGACCTAAATGGAGGAGGTGAAGGAGGAAGGAATATTGAGTAGAAGCATCTTAGGCTAGAGTGAAGTTCTAAGGAGAGTTTGACAAGGTTGTCTGGTAGTCCTTGAGCCAGATTCACCCATCAGAAGAACCCTTGGTCTCCCTGAACCAGATGTCTGTATATCTTTGCCTTCCGTAGTCTTTGTGTGGGAGCACCCAGTGGGAAACCCTGTGGTTGGGGCCCTGATCAGCTAGCTCTGTTCCCTGTGGTTAGTAATCTGAGAGGCACATTCTCATGGTCTCATTACCATCTTATAAATTATTTTTTTGTGTGGAATGTTTTATGGCCTGGTAAATCATTGCCTTTAAAAGACATGGCTCTATTAATTAGGTACTCTTGTGTATTCATTTATAAACCATAATTTGGAGAATTTGAAGAATTATATTTTTGTCTTATCATATATGTGATGCCTATTGATGTAAATTATGAATGCAAAAATGGGAGAGGGACTCTTCTTCCCCCTCAGATCTCTAATACCTCCTATATCTGTATTCTCAACTAATGACCTTGCTTCGGTTTTAGTGAAAAGAATAGAAGTAATCACCATAGAATTCTTCAGAAGCTATTACCACCACGTCTGCCAAACTTTCTAAACCTGTGCCAATTTACTCGCCTTCTCTCCTGTTATAACTTGAACTGTTCATTGTCTTAGGCAAAGGTCAGCCCCACCAATTATGTATACCTCTCCTCTTACCTGCTTAGTGCTCACTGGTCCAGTTCTTCCCTTTCGTCTACCTTATTAGTGTTTTCCTTTCTTTTGTATCATTTCTATTAGCATATAATCATACTGTTTCTTCCACCTAAAAACCACCCACACTTGATCCTACTTCTCTTTTTAGTTATCATCCCATATCTCTTCTCTTTAAAGCAGAATTCCTTGGAGTGCCTGGGTGGCTCAGTTGGTTAGGCATCCGAAGTCCGCTCAGGTCATGATCTCACAGCTTGTAAGTTCTAGCCCTGCGTCGGGCTCTGTGTTGACAGCTCAGAGCCTGAAACCTCCTTTGGATTCTGTGTCTTGTTCTCTCCCTGTACCCTACCTGCTTCAGATTCTGTGTCTCATTCTCTTCTCTGCCCACTTGTGCTCTCTCTCTGTCTCTAAAAAATAAATAAATGTAAAAAAAAAAAAATTAAAAAAAACCCCAGAATTCCTTGAAAGTGGTGTCTTTATTCATTGCCTCTAATTTCTTTCTTCCTCATCCTCACTGAACTCACTTTAGTCAGGGTTTTGCCTTCACTACTGTAACAAAACTGTTCCTGTTAAGGTTGTCAGTGATTTTCATAATGCTCCATTCAGTGGTCCGTTTTTATTTAGTCTTCTTACTTTTAGTAGCATTTGACAAGTGGATCACTTCCTCCTCCTTTAAATAATACATTATTCATTTGGCTTTCAAGATGCCACACTTTCTGGTTTTATTTGTACCTCACTGGTCCCTCCTCAATGTCCTTTGCTGGTTCCTTCTCAATTCCCTAACTTCTAAGCGTTGGTGTGCAGTAGAGCTGAATTGAAATTGCATTCAGGATCATGTCTTAACATACATTTTCATGGAGACCACTTCTGTTTAATTCCAGACATATGTATTTAACTGCCTATTCAACATATCTTGGATATCTAAGGATATCAGAAACTTAACTATCTAAAACCAAAACTTTTGTCTTTTCTCCTTGACTAGACTTGTTCACCTAATTACCCCAGTTTAGTTCAAAGCAGATTTATCCTTCTAGTTCACGGTGCTCAAAATTGATGTCTCTCCTTCTTTCATAGTCCACACTGAAAACATCAGAAAATTTTGTTGGCACCACCTTCAGAATATATCCAAAATCTTACCACTTTTCATTACTCTCCTCCTTCTACCTTGTGCCAAGCTAACCTGAGCTATGATCTGGATTATTGCAGCAGCCTTCCCCAAAAGTCTCCCTTGTCCAGAGTCATGTTTTTATTATTATTAAAAGTTAAAAAAAAATTATTTTTTAGAGTGTGAGTTCGGGAGAGGGGCAGATGGAAAAAGAGAGAGAATCTCAGGCAGGCTCCATGCTCAGCATGGAGCCCAACATGGGGCTTGATCCCCTGACCCTGGGATCATGACCTGAGCCAAAATCAGGAGTCAGATGCTTAACTGACTGAGCCACCAGGTACCCCATGAATCTTTTTTTTTTTTTTTTTTTTTTTTTTAATAGTGAAGAGTGATCTCTTTAATAACCTGAGTCAGGTCATGTCAGGCTAATGCTCAAGACCTTCCAGTGTGTTTTCATCTCAATCAGTGTTAAAGCCAAGGCCCTTATGGTGGAAGATAATCTGCATTCTGACCCTCATATGCTTTCCATTCTAACTTCAGTTCTTCCCTCTGCTCATTCAGCTGTAGCTTGCTTATTCAGCTTCTTGCTTTTCATGGAATGCATCAAGCATATGCAGGCTCAGAATCTTAAACATTTTAACAACTAAACTTGTACTAGTTCTTTGGGTAGGCAGAAGCACTAATGGTGTGAATGGTGTATCCAAAGTAATAAGCAGGAAGGCAGAATAAAAGCACATAGGTGTTTGTGGTAAAAATAGAGTTGGAGAATGAGGAATTATCTTCTGATTGTGTCTCTTTTGGTGAGGTAGGAAGCAAGGTATTGGCTGAGAGTGAGATGGATAGGAGGTGGTGTAAATTTAAACTGTAAGAAGGTATAAGTTAGTTGGCTAGGATAATGGGGTGGTGAATGGGTTTGGGCTAAGTAGTTTAAAGCCTTTTGGGCTAATAAGCACAAATTTCAAAGTATGACCAGTCAATGTAGTTGGTTTGGTGGTTCATCTGTCCATCCTTCCTACCCACCCCACCTTTTTTCACCAGCATGAGGATTGGTGAAGAGTTAAATATGAAACTAGGGTTGAAGTTGAACAAAGCAAGAGAGGGCAAAGACAGTTGAAGCTGTTGGCATGGAGTGAATACAGTGATGGCTTATGGAATCCAAGCTGTGTCGAAAAAGGAGGGGCATGAGTGATGGAAATAATGTGTCAGGATCAATGGATTAAAGTTCTATCTATGGGGTCAAGACATTAGTGGCCTTGGAGGGCCTGGGTGGCTCAATTGGTAGAGCATGCAAGTCTTGATCTTTGGATCATGAGTTCAAGCCTCGTGTTAGGCATAGAGCTTACTTTAAAAAAAAAAAAAAAAAAGTTGGGCTCATGGTGGCTGCTTAGTTAAGTGTCCAGCTCTTGATTTCATCTCAGATCACGATCCCATGATTTGTGAGATCGAACCCTGTGTCTGATTCTGAACTGACAGTGTGGAGCCTGTTTAGGATTGTCTGTCTCCCTCTCTCTCTGCTCCTCCTCTCTCTGTCTCTCTTAAAAATAAACATTAAAAAAAAAAAGCTACTGGTCTTGGGGTACTGGAGTTTGTGAGTTTGGCAGATAGGGTTAGCCATCTGAGAATGAGAGACTCCCAATTTATTGGGAGTAGGAGATACTGTACTTGCTGCTAATGATAATGGAAATGATCATTGGAATGAGTTGCTGAGATAGAGTAGAAGAGAAAGTCATGGGAAGAGAAGTAAGAAAATAAGCAGTAGGGTATTAGAAGAATTAACTGGATAGATTTTGAAGTCACTAAAAGCTTAATTTAAAATTTAAGTTTTTTAACTAAAAATTAAAAGATAACAGGTAAGTTTTCCAAATACACAAGTTTGCATCTGTTTTTTAAAGAACAGATAAAACTACAAGGAAACAAATCCAAATTATTAAGTTGTTTATTTTAAACTTAAAATATTCCTCAGTTTGGCTTTGGGGGTAGACGTTGTTGACTCTAAATTATGAATTGATTTTTTTTTTTCTTTTTAGCTCCATGAGACTTAAAAAACATTTCCAGTTCCATATGAGTCCAAGAACGAGAAAAGTCAGTTGTGTTAGATCTTAAAAATGTTTCTGCTAGTACTTTGGTATTCATAAGTGCTGGAGAAACTTTGGCAGAGAATCAGAGCCATAGACTAAGCCCAAACTAGGACAACAGAGTCATTATTCTGCTTTTTAGTAAAGAAAGTCTTTTTTTAAATAGTTGTGACCCTTGGTGCTTTACCAAAAGTACTTTATTGGGACTTCATTTGGATGCAAGGCTATGTCAAAGTAATTAGAAAAACAAGGATTGAATATAAAATGGTGACTTCTAAAATAATTATAACATTTTGTTATACATAAAATACTTATTTTTAATTAAATTACATTAAAGATAAAAGTAAGATAACTGAGTAAATTTATTATTTATTACCACACTTACCAGTATGCAGTAGAACCTTGGAGCAACATATAATTCATTTGATTTATGCTGAATAGTGTGGACATTTAGTTGGCTTTGGTGCCAGCTTTAATTTAGAATGTTTGTGTGTGTGTGTGTGTGTGTGTGTGTGTGTGTGTGTGTGTGTTCCCAAATGAATAAGGTGAAATAACTTTAAACATTTTACAGAATTAAAAAATAGTACCTAAGAAAACAGAAAATAATAGCTCTCTTGAATTTAAATATGAGATAACATTTAATTATCTGATGGGGGAGAGAACATTTCACAGAAGCTTTGGTAAGAATGAATATGTTGGAAAAGGAATTAAGGGGTTAATGGAGGCAAGGAAATGGAATGAGTTAGACTCTGTTAATAATGTAGAGTAAATCCATAGAAATAAGAGCAATGCTAAAGGTAGAATGGGGGAGTGAGGATAAGTTGCCTGTTTTGATAACTTAACATTTATTTGTAATCCATAGGTGGTTTCAAAATACTGCTTGATTCTACTTCTTTAGTTTGACTTGAGCATATCCTGACATTTTCCACTATATAGTCCTGAGGTATCTGCTGGCATGGACTGGAGAGAAATGTGATCTCAGGCTTTGAAACTAAAGTGATTAGAGGGTGTTAGCTGTGAACACATAAGGCTTTATGATTGATTCTTATATTTGATTTAAAAGTTTTGTACTTCATTTTGTGTTAGTGAAAAGAATTCTTAATGTCTGTCTTCTCTCATGCTTCTGGAGTTGTTCTGATCACTAACGGGTATGCTGCTCAGAAACACTGAACAACTTACCAGGAATCTTGTAAAGAGGTTAAGCATTCATGTGTGTTTGTGTTAGGCAGTTTCTAACTTTGAGGTTTTTTCATTTGTTCCTTTCGTCAAAGCTTCCCAGTGACCCAGAATTTTTTTCAAACCATCTATTTCTTTCCTGATGAAAGAAATGCATCATTTTTAGTAACAGTATTCACGATAGTTACTCATTTGGCTTTTAAGAATATAAAACTGGCAAAGATTTTAGAAGATAATCTTTCTAGTCCCATCCCATTTTTATATATATATATAAAATACACACACACACACACACACACACACACACACACACACACACAATGGATTATTACTCAGCAATCAAAAAGAATGAAATCTTGCCATTTGCAACTACGTGGATGGAACCTGGAGGGTATTATGCTAAATGAAATAAGTCAGACAAAGACAAATATCATATGACTTCACTCATATGAGGACTTTAAGAGACAAAACATATGAACATAAGGGAAGGGAAGCAAAAATAATATAAAAACAGGGAGGGGGACAAAACAGAAGAGACTCATAAATATGGAGAACAGAGGGTTACTGGAGGGGGTGTGGGAGGGGGGATGGGCTAAATGGGTAGGGGGCACTGAGGAATCTACTCCTGAAATCACTGTTGCACTATATGCTAACTAATTTGGATGTAAATTAAAAAAAAAAAAAGTGCTATGCAAATTGAATGGTTATTCAATCAGCAAGTAAGTGCCTTGTATGTGCTAGGCTGTGTGATGAGGTTAATTTTGTTATCAGCACCTGGTTTTTAACATTTAAGTCATTGAATCCCATAAAAATACTCAAATCATTGTTAACAAATGAAGTGATTCAAATGATTGGAAACTGTCATATAAAAATGATAAATGAACTTGTACTTTTTTCTCATGTCTCTTGGATTCAGAGTAATGAGCAACTTTATGGTGAAGTTATTTTGCAGTTTGGAATTGATGTTTTTGTTGAGTTCTGCTTAGAGAAAAAGTAAAATCTTTGGTAAAATCACAAGAATTTAAAATGAACATTTGTTCACTGAATATATTAACATTTCAACCATGAATCTTGTTTGGATCTCTTGCTGTTTACTTTGCCTTTTTATTCTTTATATGAATATTGCTAAATTAGTTTCTCTGCTCACTTCTTTTCAAAATTTAAATCACTCATTTTTAAATGTTTGGAGTTTATCATACTGATTCTTAATGTATTGTAATTAACATGTCTAGTTGAAAACCAAGATAATGTTATTCAATGGATTTAATAAATTTTATCTTAAAAATAAAAAACTGTTTTGTCTGCATTTTAAAGGTCATAATATTAAATCTATATTTGACATAAATTCTTATTTGTTTATTTTATTTATTTATTTTTTTTTAACGTTTATTTATTTTTGAGACAGAGACAGAGCATGAACAGGGGAGGGTCAGAGAGAGGGAGACACAGAATCTGAAACAGGCTCCAGGCTCTGAGCTGTCAGCACAGAGCCCGACGCGGGGCTTGAACTCACGGACCGCGAGATCATGACCTGAGCCGAAGTCGGCCGCTTAACCGACTGAGCCACCCAGGCGCCCCATAAATTCTTATTTTTAACTCGTGGATTGACTGAGGCAACAAATCATGTACAATATGGGTATATAATGTAATAGGATTTAAAATTTTCTATGTGAAGACTTTTGTCTTTTAGAGGTACTTTTTTTTCAATTCATATTTTTTCCCCCAAAGTGGTTAAAAAACAGAGAACTTTGTTTCAATTTTAGTCAAACGTGTATCTTGCCTTTAGCCTTCTTTTTAATGCTGATTGGTATATTTCCTAGTTGGCCTTTATTTGGGATCTCTTTGCTTAATAGGTATATGAAAATCTTAGTTAAAATATAACTAACTCAATTATTTGGCTTCTCTGATGTTTTCTGCTTGTACAGTTGTCCCGTGATATTTTTGAATATTTAAATAATCTGGGCACCTGCATGGCTTAGTCGGTTAAGGGTCTGACTTCTCATGGTCCATGGTTTCGAGCCCCGTATCGGGCTCTGTGCTGACAGCTCAGAGCCTGGAGCCTGCTTTGGATTCTGTGTCTCCTTCTCTCTTCTGCCCCTCCCCTGCTCGTGTTGTCTCTATGGGTCTCAAAAATAAATAAATGTTAAAAAAGAAAAAAAAAGAAAAGAAAGAAAAAAGATACAATGGCCATTATCATGATCGACTAGAATGGTTTTCCATGAGAAAATTATTTGAAATGTGGCCACAGATCTGTTACTGTTAGTAATGAGCTTGCCCTGAATGTATTTTGAGTCTTAGAATAATCAGATAATAATATGAAACCATCAGAATAAGCAAGAGTTTGAAAAATAAGAATCCAGATGGTGACCCGTGCAGTTTTTTAGTGCTATTTAAAGTCACACGATCAAGAATTGGGGCGCCTGGGTGGCGCAGTCGGTTAAGCGTCCGACTTCAGCCAGGTCACGATCTCGCGGTCCGTGAGTTCGAGCCCCGCGTCAGGCTCTGGGCTGATGGCTCAGAGCCTGGAGCCTGTTTCCGATTCTGTCTCCCTCTCTCTCTGCCCCTCCCCCGTTCATGCTCTGTCTCTCTCTGTCCCAAAAATAAATAAATAAATAAATGTTGAAAAAAAAATTAAAAAAAAAAAAATAAAGTCACACGATCAAGAATATACTAAATTTCACTGAATTTACTGACAAGTGTTGGGAAGCTCCTTCCTTTTATTGTGGTATAAGTACATTTACCATTTAAGTGTACAATTTATTGAAATTAAGTACATTCATGGTGTTGTGCAGTCATCACCACCATCTATCTCTAGAACTTTTTTTTTCTTAATTACCCATTCTGAAAATAGTGCTCCCTGAATCTTTTTATTTTATTTTTTATTTTTTTAAATTTACATCCAAATTAGCGTATAGTGCAACAATGATTTCAGGAGTAGATTCTGTGCCCCTTACCCATTTAGCCCATCCCCCTCCCACAACCCCTCCTGTAACCCTCAGTTTGTTCTCCATATTTATGAGTCTCTTCTGTTTTGTCCCCCTCCCTGTTTTTATATTATTTTTGCTTCCCTTCCCTTATGTTCATATGTTTTGTCTCTTAAGGTTCTCATATGAGTGAAGTCATATGATATTTGTCTTTGTCTGACTAATTTCACTTAGCATAATACCCTCCAGGTTCCCTCCACATAGTTGCAAATGGCAAGATTTCATTCTTTTTGATTGCTGAGTAATACTCCGTTATATATATATATATATATATATATATATATATATATATATATATATATATATATATATATGTATATATATATATGTGTGTGTGTGTGTGTGTGTGTGTTGTGTATGTGTATATATACCACATCTTTTTTATCCATTCATCCATCGATGGACATTTGGGCTCTTTCCATACTTTGGCTATTGTTGATAGTGCTGCTATAAACATGGGGGTGCATGTGTCCCTTCGAAACATCACACCTGTATCCTGTGGATAAATGCCTAGTAGTGCAATTGCTGGGGCATAGGGTAGTTCTATTTTTAGTTTTTTGAGGAACCTCCATACTGTTTTCTAGAGTGGCTGCACCAGCTTGCATTCCCACATCTCTAGAACTTTTTTATCTTTCCAAAGAAACTCTACCTATTAAACAGTAATTCCCCATTCTCCCCTCAGCCCCTAGGAACCACATTTCTACTTTCTGTGTCTATGTGTTTGACTACTCTAGGGACTTAATACAAAGGGAATCACAGTATGTGTTCTGACTGGATTATTTCACTTAGAATAATGTCTTCAGGGTTCATCCAGATTGTAGTATGTATCAAAATATCCTTTTAAAGGCTGAATAATATTGTATGTATATACCATAGTGTGTATTCATTCATCTGTTGATGGACACGTGGGTTGTTGTCATCTTTTGGTTATTGTGAATAATGCTACTATGCATATGAGTGTGCTGGAATCCTCTCAGATTTCACACTTAATGGTGAAAGCATACTTTTAGAAATACACTTGCTCTTCTTTTTGTGGTAAAAATAGTGATATAGTATGTGTAAAATAACATGGTGACAAACTAATGGTCTCAACATACTGTTAGAAATATTTTAGGAAAAGTTATATGCTAAAAGCGTGCTTATGCAGTTTGATTATGGTATCTCAGCACATAGTGTTTTAAGATTGTTTCAGGAATAAAGTGTGTTTAGAACTGCTTTTTTGTGAACCACTAAAGGAGAGCTATGTTGAAGATTTATACTCAATGGTAAATTATTTGAACAGTGTTTTATGAAGGAGTTGTATAACCGGTGATACTGCAGTGCATTGAATGGAATTTTAAAAAGGAAATTAGGATATGATTGCAATTTATTCACTTCATCATTTATCGGTAAGCAAAAAAAAGTGAAGCCAGAACGCCACAGAATATTATAACATATTTTTATTGTCAATTTTATGAAAATAATGCCCTTATAATACAATAGATACAGACTTTTTACAGTATTTACAAATGAAATGGAAGGGACCATTGAAGGTTGTTGTTTCATGCAGGTTTGTTTCATCTCCTGGCTGTTTCAAATTTGTTGACCATTTCTTTAATAAGTGACCATTAGTAGTATGCTTTGTTAGCACGTATTTTTGAGAAAATTTAATCTGTTCCTTCAAGATAAAAGGAAAATTTTAGTAGTAAATGACTACTTTTCCAAAGAAATGTGAGCTGTGGAGAAAGCATTTTGATGCTGAATGTTTGGAAATGCTTCCATCATTGTATAATTTTGTGTGTCTGCAAATACTATATCTGCACCTTAAAACAGTTGGAAACAGAAATTTCTTATTTTAAAGTCAGGGTATTAGTCTGGGTTCTCCAGAGAAACAGTACCAAGGAGGGGGGGGGGCGTAGGGAGGGAGGGAGGGAGAGAGTGTGTGTGTGTGTGTGTGTGTGTGTGTGTGTGTGTAGAGAAAATGAGAGAGATTGATTGGTTTATAAGGAATTCTGTGACAACGATTTTACAGGCTTGGCAACTCCAAATTCTGCACAAGGTAGGCCCAGGGAAGAGTTCTTGTTGCAGTTCTAGCCCAAAGGCAGTCAGCTGGCAGCATCCCATCTTGCAAGGTCAGTCTTTGTTCTGTTAAGGCTTTCAACTGATTGGATAAGGCCCACCCACATTATGGAGGGTAATCTGTTTTATTCTAAATTTACCAATTTAATATTTATCTCATCTAAAAATGCCTTCACAGAAACACCCAGGATAATATTGGATCACATATATGGGCAATGTGGCCTACTCAAATTGACACACAAAATCCTGTCACAGTTTCAGTGGAGTTGGAACCTATTTGTTAAAAATATAAACATGCGGTGTTTCCTGATTAGTTTGTAAAAATAACAGACTAACATCAAGGACCTTTATTAGCCAGATTTTAACACAAGCCTTTGCATATAGGTAAATGAGGTTTAAGAAGGAATTGGGAAGTATAGTCAATAATGAATTTTTTCCATTTAGAACTTTATATCTTTGTGGGATGTTTTTTGTTTCCCCAACTCTGACAATCACTAAACATTAAGTGTTCACAGTTTGGAACCAAGGCTTTTTGATTTATTTGCTATTAAGTATTCTACCAAGATTTTAGAAATAATGAAGCATATTTAATTCATTGCTCTCACTAAAATTGTTCATATTTTTAAAAAGTAATGGCCCAAAGGCTTTTGTTAAATAAGTTAAAAAATTATTAAAAACTAACATTTATTTCATTTAAACTTCTTTTTAAAATTTCTATTTTTGTGCATTTCACAATTATGTAATTTAATAGTATAGTGTATATAATTTACAAACTTACATATGATACAGATATTCACATTTTTTACAAATAGGGGTTTGTAATTTTAAAAAATTAAAGATTTTATCTAGAAGAAAAATAAGTGTAATGTAAAATTTGATGAAGATGATGGTGGGAAGAAGCCTTTGAAGCATTTTGGAAAAATGAAGGGTGATTGTTTTAGCTTCAGACTGTTCCTTTAGGGGGGAATGTTTTTTGTTGAGAGTTACTCAGTTTGAAAGAGAATTCAATTTATAATAGGAAATACTAATACTCCAATTAAGTTCACTGGGCAGTGCATTGTTTTGCTGTTTCCAAGTCTACTTTGGAAGCCACATGATAATGTAAGAGTTGTATGAAAGAATAGAAATAGAGTAGTAATACCAAACTGTGATAGCCAGATGAATTCTGCCTCTGCTGTTTAGATAGAATTTACCTTTACAAGTAGAATTTAAAATGATTTAAGGTAGGGAAAGGGATAAAGGGCGAAGACTTGGAGATGATTCATTTGTAAATAACGAATCTGATTAAACAATGGGTGATTTAGAAAAAGAAGAACTATTAGAGATACAAAAAGGAATGATTTTTGACTATTTTATCAACATAGGTTTTTGATATGGGAGAGGGAGAAAACACCAAGTTTTTAGTCAATTTGGAGATTGGAGTCAATTTGAAGGATAGGAAATGATGATTTCTTAGACAAGAGGTAGAAAGGAATATTTGAGGATTGAAAGAGCTCTGCAGGATAACATAACTTTGTGATGTGTTGGTATCATGTTTACTGCATTGTAGAACACTTAATGACATCATCATAACCCTATTGAGGTGTGTGATGGGGTTCCCATTTTAAGATGGAAAAAGTTCAGAGAGCCTTTGTAACTGCCCAAGGTCAAACGTATGGTAAATGCAGAATTTACCAGGTGTATTTGATTTTGTTTAGCTTCATTGAGTGCTTGCTATGGTGCCAGGCATGGTGCTTATCATGCCTTGGGAGTTTCGAGATGAATAATACATGGTTCTTGACCTCCAGAGTATGGCAAGTGAATAAGATAGTAATTTTTAAGCTTCTGCACAACAAAGGAAATAATAAACAAAACTAAAAGGCAACCTATGGAATAGGAGAAGATATTTGCAAATGATATATCTATCTGATAAGGGGTTAATGTCCAAAATATATTAAAAAGAACTTACACAATACAAAACCAAAAAAACCAAATAATCAGATTAAAAATGGGCAGAGGACCTGAATAGACATTTTCCAAAGAAGACATAACAGATGGCCAACAGACATGAAAAGATGCTCAACCTCCCTGATCATTAGGGAATGCAAATCAGAGCTATAGTCACCTCCAGCCTGTCAGAATGGTTAAAAACAACACAGGAAACAGGTGTTGTCGAGGATATGGAGAAAAGGGAACCTGGAACCCTCTTGCACCGTTGGTGGGAATGCAAACTGGTGCAGCCCCTTTGGAAAACAGTATGGAGGTTCTTCAAAAAACTAAAAATAGAACTACCCTCTGATGAAGCAATCACACTACTGGTATTTACCCAAAGAATACAAAAGTACTAATTCAAAGGGATACACGCACCCCAAAGTTTATAGCAGCATTATTTACAATAGCCAAATTATGGAAACAGCCCCTGTCCACTGATTGATAAATGGATAAAGAAGGTGTGTGTGTGTGTGTGTGTGTGTGTGTGTGTGTGTGTGTGTGTGTATGTATATGTATATATACATATATATAAAGAATACATATATACATCTATATAAAGAAGCTATAAAAAAGAATGAAATCTTGCCATTTGCAATGACATGAATGGAGCTATAGAGTATTATTCTAGTGAAATAAGTCAGAGAAAAATACCATATAATTCACTCATGTGGAATTTAAGAAGCAAAACAAACAAGCAATGGGGAAAGAAGAGAGGCAAACCCAGATTTTTAACTATAGAGAACAAACTGTTAGTTATCAGAAGGGAAGTGGGGGGGCGGGATGGGGAGAATGGGTGAAATAGATGACTAAGGAATGCATTTGTGAAGAGAACCACGTGATGCATGGAAGAGTTAAATGACTATTGTCTATCTGAAACTAATAATTACATTGTGTGTTAACTAGCTGGAATTTAAATAACTTTTAAAAGAGAGTAATTTTTAGGGGAGCCTGGGGACCCCTAGATCAATATACCCCAGTCTGAGAGTTTAGGGCCATTTTCTGGAAGCCACAGTGCCTGAACTAAATCTCAGAGGAGGAATAAGAGTAAATTGTAAAAAAGGTGACCAGGGGAGAGTGTTGCATCCAGAGGAAACCACATGTGTAAAGGCATTCAGACATAAAGCTCTGTGATTTATGCTAAGAAATTTAGCATTCTAAGAAATTTAGCATTTGTGGGGCACCTGGGTAGCGCAGTCGGTTAAGCGTCCGACTTCAGCCAGGTCACGATCTCGCGTTCCGTGAGTTCGAGCCCCGCGTCAGGCTCTGGGCTGATGGCTCAGAGCCTGGAGCCTGTTTCCGATTTTGTGTCTCCCTCTCTCTCTGCCCCTCCCCCGTTCATGCTCTGTCTCTCTCTGTCCCAAAAATAAATAAACGTTGAAAAAAAAGAAATTTAGCATTTGTAACCTACTTCTATGTAGATCTTAAAGGATGAGGTGAGTGGAGACCAACAGAGAAGCCTCTCTGAATAAATATCAGAAGCTGGTTAAAATATTTGTGGATAAAATTTTAGACTTTTCAATGTGTTTTTACCTTCCCTTTCTAGGATCAGTTCGACAGCTTAGACAAGCATACACAATGGGGAATTGACTTCTTGGAAAGATATGCCAAATTTGTTAAAGAGAGGATAGAAATTGAACAGAACTATGCGAAACAATTGAGGTAAGTTATAATTTTTTTCCAGTTCTCAGAAATGAAGTTATATCTTTAAACGGATAGATCAGTGTAAATTCTGTGGATTTTTTGGGTCATAATTAGATTGAATTAGGTAACCGATTTTTAAAAAAAATTTTTTTTTTTTTAGCATTTATTTATTTTTGAGAGAAAGAGAACGCAAGCTGGTGAGGGGCAGGGAGAGAGGGAGATACAGAATCAAGCAGGCTCCAGGCTCTGAGACGGCAGTACAGAGCCCAACGCGGAGCGCAAACCCACTAGCCGCAAGATCATGACCTGAGCTGAGGTTGGACGCTTGACCAACTGAGCCACCCAGGTGCCCCATAACCAATTTGTTTTAATCAATTTAATTAAATAATTGGAATTATTTAGGAATATTGGCTAGTTAGATCATGCCATAGATATTCCAGAAACATATGTAAAATGCTAAAATCAGGAAGCAAAATGCCAGGAAAAAGAAATTCCTGAGTAATATGCTTTCCCCTGTAATTTTGCTCTAGTAATCTTTCAAAAGCGTTGAAGATTTCTTCAATTTCTCAGTTCTTCAGAGTTTCTAGAACTTGGAAATTGAGTGTGTGGAGCTGAATTTCTGTCAAAAATCAGATAATATATTTCTGATGAAAGTAATGTTGGAGTATGTGTTAGAAGATAATAGTTTTAAAGGGAAAGCTTTAGCCATAAAACAGATGGAATTTATCTTAAGGTTTTTTTCAGGTGGAAAATTGTTGTGAGACTACACCTTGACAAATAGTTTTGGTAGAACTTAATAAAAACGGTGCTTGGGGCGCCTGGGTGGCTTGGTCGGTTAAGCGTCGGACTTCGGCTCGGGTCATGATCTCACGGTCCGTGAGTTCAAGCCCTGCGTCGGGCTCTGTGCTGACAGCTCGGAGCCTGGAGCCTGTTTCAGATTCTGTGTCTCCCTCTCTCTCTGCCCCTCCCCTGTTCATGCTCTGTCTCTCACTGTCTCAATAAATAAACGTTAAAAAAAAATTTTTTTTAAAAACGGTGCTTAAAGTCTCAAAGACTAGACCCCAGCATAAGGTTCTAGCCAGCAGGGTTAGGGTTCCTTATGTTGCAAGTGACAGAAAAGTAACCTAAAACAGGCACACGTGACTAAAAAATTTAGGTATATTTAGGAGCGCCCGGATGGCTCAGTCCATTAAACGTCCATCTCTTGGTTTTGGCCCAGGTTATGATCTCATGGTTGGTGAGATTGAGCCCCACTTAGATCTCTGTGTTGACAGTGTGGAGCCTGTTAGCGATTCTTTTTCTCCCTCTCTCTCTGCCTCTTACCCCATTATCTCTCCTCTCTCTCTTTCTCTCTCAAAATAAATAAATAAACAAACAAACATTTTTAATTAGAAAAAAAATTCAGGTATATTTTGATTCAGGGATCAAATGTGTCCAGTCACCATTTCTTGGCTCTGCTTCCCCTTGTTGCTTTTATCTTCAGTTTCCATTCAGTACTATCCTTCCTGCCCCTTTAGCTCCAGATTTCATATCTTCATACCTCCACATTCCAGGGAATGATGGTCTTTTCTGTTGTGCATTTGGGGAAGGAGAGAGGAAGGAAAAGGGAGAAAGAAGAAATTGAAAGAAGGTGGGGGGGTGGAAGGAAAGCAGAGTGTAAGCTTGTGCCACCTTCTTTTTTCCAGAAACTCCAGTGAAGGTCATCTTTTATCATGCTAAACCTAGTGAGATTATATGTTTCTCCTGAACAGTTCAGAGGTAGGAATACTCTTAGGTTGACTTATAGCTAGTGAAGGGGGAGGATAGTTACCCCAAAGAAATTTAAGTGGGTGGCAAAAGATTAGGGGATATTTGAGTGATAAACCACATATATCTACTACAGTAGTAGTGGTGTATGTAACTACTGACTGGTTATAGGGATGGAATAGAGTAGTATGATGAATAGATTACTTACAGTATTTTTATAATGATATGCTATTATAATGACATTTGCTAACATAGTGGCGTCATGCTAATGTACTGATCCCATTCATTTCCTCTGGTTTTTGTGTTTTGTTGTTGAGAGAGAAACAGAGCATGAGGGGGGAGGGGCAGAGATGGAGACACAGGATTCAAAGCAGACTCTAAACTTTGAGCTGTTAGCACAGAGCCTGTGTGGGGCTTGAACTCACGAGATGTGAGATCATTACCTGTGCTGAAGTTGGACGCTTCACTGACTGAGCCACCCAAGTGCCCCTGTTTTGTTTTGTTTTGTTTTGTTTTGTTTTTTTAAACAAGGTATTTTCCATATGAAAATATGAACCAGCAAACCTACTAGGTTATTAATAAAAATAATGATAATATTTCACCTGTCCAAAAGTTATGATCTGGGAACTTTATCCAGAATCTAGAATTCTTTACCCAAAATCAAGAAGCATTAAGGACCTCTGAGAGGTTAAAATAGCAATAAAAAGTAATCACATGTGAACAATGAAAAATTCCCCTCATTTAATTTTCAATTTGATCTCATTTCTAGCACAGTAAGTAGTCTGGTTCCCAAGTTTTCCAATGGAAGTGAGGATAAGAAATGTTACAGGCAATGTAGTGATGACAGTTTGAAGTGACAATAAGGGAAGAGTTCAACATACTACAAAAAAACAGATGAAAACAGTGTTTCTAATATAAAAGCACCTTGTCAGTAAGGGAATGATGAAAAATACTATGGAATAAGCAGTTTAAATAAATCACATGTAGCAGGATAAACTTAAAAGGCTATTCAGTCCATCAGTGTAAAAAGCAAATTGTAGAACTGAATGTACAGCAAGATCTCCTTCTTTACTCGTTTGTATGTATACAGTTTTGTATAAAAGTTGTATATTTTCTGAAGAAGTCTAGGATACACTCCAAATTGTTTTATAGTGGTTATCCCTAGGGAATGGGAGTGGGGGATTGGTAGGAAAAGGAAGTTCCATTTTTTATTTAGACTTTTGAAATAGTGAAGTTTTTTCAGTGGTTGTGTATTATTTTTGTAATTTAAAACATTTGTTCTTAAGCAAAGAAGATGACATATTTCAAAAGAAAATTCTGTTACAAATTATAAAATAAAAATTGGTAATTTAGGGGTGCCTGGGTGACTCAATCAGTGAAGCATCCCAACTTCAGCTTAGGTCATGAACTCGTGGTTTGTGAGTTCAAGCCCCATGTTGGGCTCTGTGCTGACAGCCCAGAGCCTGGAGCCTGCTTTGGATTCTGTGTCTCCCTCTCTCTCTGTTCTTTTCCCACACGCGCACGCACGTGTGTGCATGTTCTCTCTCTCTTTCTCTCTCTCTCTCTCTCTCTCTCTCCCTCTTTCCCTCTTTCTCTCCCTTCCTCCCTCCTTCCCTCTCAAAAATAAATAAACATTAAAAAAATTTTTTTTGAAAATTAGTATTTATAAGGTAGAACTTCAACAATCTGGATGTCTAGAATAACTGGACTCGGGTTTCAGGAAGGCCAAGGTTTTACTATAGTAATAGGGCTAATCAAATGGCAGATTTGTTAGCCTTTCTGTTTTGTGACTGATAATAACCATTATAATTTTCAATGAAGCAAGGGTGGCTAGAACCCACAATTACATGATCTGGAAAATACAATTTTGTAGGAGACAGTAAGCTTTATTACGTATAGATACTCTAGATCAGTGATTTGCATCTTTCTTCTCTACCAGCACACTAAAGAAATTTGGCACATCTCCATCTTAATAGTGGCTCTCCAGTGTAATGCTTTTCAACAAAAACAGGATTATTGGAAGGTGTTGAGGAATTCCAGTAAGGTAGAATTGGGCAGAGGCATGTGTAACTTAAACCACTGACTCCCTTCCCTCTCTCTACATTGAGATTTGCTCCTTTGGCTGAATACTTAGTAAATGATGGAATTATCATTTACATGCTCTTTATAGTATCTGTTTTGTCCAAAGGGAAGAAGTTTGCCTTGTTTATTTCCTCTCTAATGGGAAAAACTCTTTTGCTACCTTTTGAAGCAATTTCTTTTATAGTGAGGCAGCTTCCCCCCCTCCTAAATAACTATATTCAGAATGTTATACATTTATATTTTAGATATATTGTAAGATTAAAATTTTTCAGCCTTTTGTACCCTTAGTTTATTTTCCTCTTCCCCCTCTTATTTGTCTGTGAGGAGTGACTTACATCCTTTCAAGTTGGAAGGGGGTTAGGAATAGTGTAAGTCTCTAAGGAATTTGGAAGCAAGGTTTGTAGGAACTTGAGGGGCTAGTTGTTATTAGGAAAAGGTGATTTATTACTGTCTAGTAAAACTTTAGTCATGAGACCCTTCACATGTATATTAGTGGGCCCTATGCTTGGAGGATGATTGCTAACATGTAACTTGGGGCATGGAGATAAAAGAAGTTTCCAAAGGAATTTTTTTTTTAAAAATTTTTTTTTTCAACGTTTTTATTTATTTTTGGGACAGAGAGAGACAGAGCATGAACGGGGGAGGGGCAGAGAGAGAGGGAGACACAGAATCGGAAACAGGCTCCAGGCTCTGAGCCATCAGCCCAGAGCCCGACGCGGGGCTCGAACTCACGGACCGCGAGATCGTGACCTGGCTGAAGTCGGACGCTTAACCGACTGCGCCACCCAGGCGCCCCTCCAAAGGAATTTTTATATGTTAAAGGAGACTTACAGGATCTTGGAAGTTGGGATAATGTTAAGCTAAGATTGTGTTTTACCCTTAGCAAAGTATTAACGTTGAGGAAGTTGAGTTCCTAGAGGAAGGTCACTCTGCCTGTCTCAGGGACTTGTCAATAGGCTCTGTAAGTTGTAAAGAAGTCTAATTTTTTTCTTTTGCTTTTGTCCTGTACATCAGTTACAGATAATTGAGTCATCTCCATTTTGAGTGATGATATATGGTGACATCAGATTACTTGGTAGAATGTTTTTTTGTTTGCAGGCATAAAAAAATGAAATCGGTCATTCTTTTAATAAACTTACACTATTGTATTGGTATGGCAGAGATTAAAATTTCTTTAGTAAAAAATGAAGCTGTATGTACATGATAGATATATATCATTTTTTTCTAGTAAAGATAATTACAGTATTAAGTTCCATCATAGAGATTGTTCTATGAAATTGTATTCCTCTACTTCCACAGACCATTCCTTTTTGGTTCAGATATGGCAGTGTGGTATACTGGAAGAGAAATAGATTGGACGACAGAAGCTTAACAGCTACTCTTACTTTAACTAGAACAGAAATCTCTCCCAATTCCTTTTGATCTTATGTTGTGTACCAATGCCAAGCCTGGCCTACATAACTGGTCCTCCTAGAGCTGAGTGGATATAAGTTGAAGAATAAATAATTGAATGATCTGTGTTTCAATTTAGTTTAGAAATTAGGATCTCTGCTCATATGCTGAAACTTTGACAAAGTACTGCTTTCTATCCATACTAGAGTTTTTGTTATGTACATCATTGTGATGAAGTTGTTCTACTAAGAGCTGTCCTAAATATTTAGGGTAGGCTTAGGTATAGAATAATCCAAATAAAACCGGTTTCTATTTTATATTTAGTCTTAACTTTCTCATGCCTCTTCATCACTGTTCTTTGTCACTCTGTTTAGTCTCAGAAGAACCTAGGGAGCTCATCTTAGTACTGTTTTGATGAAAGTAGAGATTACGTTTATTCTTTGGTTGGCCGTTGTTTAACTCTCTACTGCTTTGGTCTCTTCTGTGTTTTTGATCAACTGTTGAATACAGTAAACCCTGTTAGTGGCATCTGGCTAGAGGCAGGAGGAACTATTGCCCATATTTTGGGGTTTAGATGAACTTTCTTCATAGAATTCAGTCCTGTGGAAATTCTTTTATTCCTTTCAATCCCCACTGAGCCTGCCCTGGTTAAAAAAATACACACACACACACACACACACACACACACACACACACACACACACTCTTACATACATACACACACATATAGGTGCCTGTATGAGATGATTTATTGGCTACATAATTGTGCTTCTTATTTAAAAAAAAATTGTTTTAATGTTTATTTTTGAGAGAGAGACAGAGCATGAGCAGGGTAGGGGCAGAGAGAGCAGGAGACAGAGAAACAATCCAAAGCAGGCTCCAGGCTCTGAGCTGTCAGCGCAGAGCCGAATGCGGGACTTGAACTCAAGAACCGTGAGATCGTGATCCCAGCTCAAGTTGGATATGTAACTGACTGAGCCACCCATGCGCCCCACTGTGCCTCTTAATTCTGGAATGTCATCACCTACTAAAATGTAAAACTTGACAGAAGAGAGAGATTTTTGTTTGTTCTGTGTACTGCTTATTTCCTAGCTTCTAGAACAGTGCCTGGCACAGAGCAAGCCTTTGTTTTTGGTATTTACTGAACACTTACATAGCATTTATTTTTTTTATTTTTTTTTTTTCCAACGTTTTTTTATTTATTTTTGGGACAGAGAGAGACAGAGCATGAACGGGGGAGGGGCAGAGAGAGAGGGAGACACAGAATCGGAAACAGGCTCCAGGCTCTGAGCCATCAGCCCAGAGCCTGACGCGGGGCTCGAACTCACGGACCGAGAGATCGTGACCTGGCTGAGGTCGGACGCTTAACCGACTGCGCCACCCAGGCGCCCCACACATAGCATTTATTTTGTTAGCACTATTCTATTGCTGTTGTACATACTAATAGGTTTTATTTTCATAAAAACCCAGTGAGATTTCAGTTATTATTTTAAAGATAGGAAACTGAGTTACAGAGAGGTGAATAGTTAGTTGGCTTCAAAGTAGCTGCAGAGTCAGGGCTGTAGATGGTATATTATGCTGCTTCAGCATAGAGAGAATGAATAATTCTCTATTGAGGAGTTTTTTTTTTTTTTTCCTATCACCAGTGCCTAGTACCACTGAAACATCTTTGGGTCTCAGTGGTACTCTGAGACAGTAAAGACAATAATAAATTATCTGGAAACTGTATAACATAGTTTTTACAACTAACATATCTATTTATAATGTAATAGTTACAGAAATTTGATTAAAATGTAAATTAAATTGTGTACTTCATAAATTTAGGTCTAGTTGTATGTTTTCCATAAAAATAAGAACAGATTCAAAAAAAAGGTTAACACCTTAGAAGTCTTCTTTTAAGAAAATGTTTTTTTCATTACGGAAAGTAAAAAAACAAAAAACAAAACCTGTCAAGAAGCCCTGTTTATTTTCATTTCCTTTGCAAGAATACTTTTCAGTGTTTTTTAAACCTCACGTAGAAAGTGTTTGATTTTTTAACTAAGAGAACTGAAGACAAATACTTTTTTTTAGTTTATTTATCTTAGAGAAACTGAATGAGTGGGGGAGCAGCAGAGAGAGAGGGGGACAGAGGATCAGAAGCAGGCTGTGCTGGGAGCAGAGAGCCCAATAGGCCTTGAACTCCTGAAGAACCCTGAGATCATGACCCGAGCCACAGTCGGAGGCTTAACCGACTGAGCCACTCAGGCACCCCTAAGATAAATCCTTTTTACTTGTTATGATTCCCATAATCTATTATAAATTGTAGTTAGGGGTAGCATAAGGTTACTTTAGTTCTCTCTGATTCTTGCCTTTAATATCTTCCTTAACTCTGTTAATTCTTTTCTCCTGATGACTTAGAGAGCAAACACCATAGCAGTTGGAGAGCCTTTTCTTTAATGTCATGTAACTATATTTTCTTGATATGTTTGGATTGGACTTCATGTAGTTATCATTGGCATATTTTAGTTTTTTGATATTTTATTTTTTGATTATTGTCATTCTTCTCTTATCCTACCTTGTTCTTTTAATGAGCCATAGAGGTCTGTTTTTGTCTCATTTCATTTTGTTATACCTAAAATGTTGCTGCCTGCTTCCAGCCCCCCAACTTAATTATCCACCAAACTACTAACCTACATTTTTAACAACTGGATTGAGTGTCATTTTCAGTTTATATATGCTGCTGCCTCATTTAATCTTCACAAGAGTTTGATGATCTGTGATAACCTTTGCAATTTTAAGTTCTTTATTTTCCTATAGCAAGCATCCAACAGTGAACTGTTGAGGAATGATTCAATCAATGTGGAATGATTCATTTTACAACTAAAGAAACTCAGGCTCATCACCTTAATGAGAATCACAATCCCTGTTCTTGATTTTTGTATTAAAGTGTTTTAGGTGTTTTTGTGTTTTTGTTTCGATTAAATGATGAAGCAGAACCTAACAAGTGAAACACAAAAGTCTTAGGATAGAAAGTTCAAACCAGTTGTATTGAATATTTTAATAGTAAGCTTTCTAATGAAAAGGATTTAAAGGCCTTATTGTTTAAAGAACTAAAAAAAGTAAGTTGGTTGTTAATGGTGTTTGCTGTCTAGATCACTTCATTAATCTTTTGGCTCTTTCATAATGCCTTGAATAATTTCATTTCCAAATTACTTTTTGTGCCATTTGAATTATGTAGCAGTGATTAAAATGAGGTAAAATTTTTATTTCATTATCCTGTTTGTATCAAATATAGGTAAATCAGACATTTAACTGCTCATTTGAATCTAGACTATGCAGGTGTTACTATAGTTGTCTTTTAAGAATCTGATATTTAGAAGGGAAACAGAAGAGCAGAACAGAATTTCTTTGAAAAGTGTAATACTTAAATCTTTGGTGGCAGGCTCCTCCTTCCTCAGTCTAAATTGAAAAAATAAAGTAATTTTTCTTTTTCTATCTTGAACATCCCTGAAAATATTCTTCTGAAAGATCTGCAGTTGCCTATAATCCATTATTATGCCTAAAGAGCAGTGAATTGTTGCATATATTCTTTGGGTATAAACTATAAAGCTGAGGCTAGTATAGCCCCATTCACATTTTAGGTACTGTGTACCCTTGATATGCTAAAGATAAAGCAAAAGTAGAAACTGGCATTAAAGAAATGAGAATAGATACTAAGGTAAACCTTTCACGTCTTTGAAGCTTGATTCTTTCCCTATGCCTTTCATAAATAGGTCCTTTTATTTCTTCTAGTCATTTATGTATTTCAGCATCTGTCATTGGTTGAGGTGTAAAAAATGAGAATGAAGCATGTCCCTTTAAAATATATATATATAATATGCAGAATTTGTTGTAGTATCACTTGTAGTAAACCCCCCCTTTTTTTATTTTTTAAAAAAGTTTATTTTTGAGAGAGAGTGAGCGAGCAGGGGAGAGGCAGAGAGAGAGGGAGAGAGATAATGTCAAGTAGGCTCCATGCTGTCAGCACAGAGCCCTATGTGGGGCTCAAACTCACAAACCATGAGATCATGACCTGAGCTGAAACCAAGAGTCAGATGCTTAACTAACTGAGCCACCCAGGTGCTCCCCCGCCCCCCCGCCGCTGTTTTTTTTTACATTTAATTTTTTAAATTGTGGTAAAAATGTAGTTAACACATGATTTGCCATCTTACTCATTTTAAGTGTACATTTGAACTGCATTAAGTGTATTCATACTTATGCATCCAATCTCTAGAACTTAATTCATCTTGAAAAGTTAAATTCTATACCTGTTAAACAACTCCCCATTTTACCCTTCTCACAGCCCTTGCAGTTCTACTTTCTGTTTCTATGAATTTGACTACTCTAGGAACCTCATAAATAAAATCATAATTTGCTTTTTTTGTGACTGGCTTATTTCACTTACCATAATGTAAGGGTTATACATGTTGGGGCATGTTTAGAATTTTCTTCCTTTTTAAGGCTGAATAGTATTCCATTGTATGTGTGTGTGTGTGTGTGTGTGTATACACACACACACCACATTTTGTTTATCTGTTTACCTGTTAATGGACATTTGGCTTACCTTTTGGCTATGATGAATAATGATGCTATGAACAGGTATGTATAAATATTTTTTTGAGTCCCTGGTTTCAATTCTTTTGAGTTATATACCTAGAATAGGAATTGCTGGATCATATGGTAAATCTGTGTTTAATTTTTTGAAGAACTACCATAATGTTTTTCTCAGTGGCTGTGAGCTGTTTTACATTCCCACCAGCAGAGCCCAAAGGTTCTAACACTTAAAATTTAATATTTAACACTTAAAATGTTCTTGCCAACACTTAAAATTTCTCTGCTTTTATTTTTAAGAGTAGCCATCCTAATGGGTGTCACAGATCTGCTTGTGGTTCTGATTTGCATTTCCCTAATGATTAGTGATTTTGAGTATTTTTTCTTACGCTTGAGGGACATTTGTGTATCTTTGGAGAAATGCTATTCGAGTTCTTTGTCCCAATTTTTAAATCAAATTATTACTTTTTTTTTGTTACTGAGTTTTAGGTGTTCAAATATATTTTCTGTATTTTAACCCCTTATCAGATATATGAGTTGCAAATTCTTTCTCCCATTCTGTTGGTTGCGACTTTGGATGCACAAGTTTTACATTTTGATGTACAAGTTATTTGTTCTTTAATTTCCTGTGCTTTTGGTGTCATACCCAAGAAATCATTACCAAATCCAGTGTCATGAAGCTTTCCCCTTATTTTTTCTTAAAAGAGTTTCGTAGTGTTAGCTCCTGCTTTTAGGTCTTTGATCCGTTTTGAGTTAATCTTTTTATATGGTGGAAGGTAAGGGTATACAACTTCATTTTGTCTGTGGGTATCTTTTATGTTTAATTTTACACTGTATAAGGAAAGATTCATGTTTGTAAGTGATGGAAAACCCAGTTTGAATGATGAGTATAATGAGAAATTTGTTGAATTATTTATTGATACCTTTTATTGATTTTACTTTTTAATTGAGTTCAAGAAGATGTTGAATAGTCAAGTTGCTGGAAGGCCTGGAAAGTAGTTAGGTCACAGGGGTAAAAACGTATCTGAAACACATTCAGAGAGCTTTGTTTTCTTCTTTTTCTCCAAAAAAAATTTTTTTTTGTTTTTGTTTTTGGCTTCTTTTGGTGGGTTGCTTCCATTCTTTCAGTCAGACTGGCTTTCTCTGTATAGCAGGAAATACACTCACCAGCAGTGCCAGTTTTATGTCTCAGATATTCAGCTCTCATACTGGCCTCAAGGTCCCAAGACCTTGGGAGATTCTAGGAAGAAAACTCTTTGGCTCAGTGAGATTCAGTTTCTATCTCTGGATTACTTAATTCAGGCCCATAAATAGAGCCATTTCAATTAATCTGGCAGCTCCCAAGCATGTTAACTGTTAGATTGTGGGGAGAAGGGGCAGTTAAGAAGAGGGATGCTGATCAGTCTCAGGTATCTAATACTATGCTTCTGCCAGAAGAAATAATATGAGTTGTATCCCGTTTTACAATAAATATGATATTGGTCTCCTGTTAAATAAGGATTGGAACTCAGCTTCTCATTGGAAGGTGGTTGAAAATGTATAGAGGTGATTTTCAGCCTTTAAAAATCTTTGGGATATCTTATATTCTGTCATTTAACTGTAATATGTAGTTTTAATAAAAGTGAATTAAAATTTCGAGACATCATTTGAAATATTCTATAATTTTCCCTAAAACCAAAAATAAATAAAAACATGAAAATGGATAAAAAAGATTAAAATTGGGAATTTAAATTTAAGTAGTGTGATTATATTTAATATTACATATATCATTAGCATATATATGGAATACCGTAAGTTTTGGAGAAGCCCATTAAATTTAGAAGCTTTGTCTGACCACTGAAGGAGAAATGTTCATTCTTCTGTTTCTAGAGTGCGAGATCCTAAGGTAGTTGGAAAACATGGGTGAAACACACATATATTAAAACAAAGCATCAGCATACCTGTGACATCTATTTTAATTTCTTTGATATGTATTGCATGTGTATAAAACTTTGTGTTTCAGTTAATTCCTAATTTACAGCACCCTACTCAAAAATGTGACTTACATATAGCCTGCTATCATAATTGGTTACTTTTGGAATCTCTGGTTTTGTTCGAAGTTTGTGAAAAAGAATAGCCTAGGGGAACTGACAGTTAAGGATAGATTTCTTGAGAGTGATGAATTGCGTAAAATATCTTCAGTTGAGAAACAACCTAAATGCTTTACACTTAACATGTTTAAGACAAGCCACTCTGAGATTTATTTGAGCTAATAAGCATATTATGTTAAAAATGTGAAGCAGGGATTTATGGGACTTACTAATCATTCACACTTGTTTATGAATTTTTGCTGACTTTACACTGTTTTCTTAGAAGTTTCAAAGATCAGCTGCTTTGAAGGGAATACATTCTTTATGTTGTTACCATTAATTTTTTGAAAAAATTATAAAAATAGTATATGACTATTGTAACACATTTAAATTCAAGTCCTTTCCCAGCCCCTCTCCCTAGAAGTGAGTATAATTAATAATTTGTTGTGTCTTCTTCCAGAACTTATGTTTTCCTAGAATAGAAGTTTTGATTTGGTGTAATACAAGCAAAACATTTTGGACCATGTTTTAGTTTTTCTAGTGGCAGGGTTGGCTTGGATGGAGCCTAGTGGCTTGTGTACAGTTTCTGTGGGCTCTTTATACTTGGGGTTTGGGAAGAGTTGCTATAGACGGGTGACTTACATAAAGAATGGCAAGAGTGATGAAAAAAATTGCTTAGGACTAACCTTGCATTGCAAAAGATAAAAGTAATTATTACTTTCTTCTTCCCCTTCCCTCTTCTATATATATGCTCTTCCTCCCAGAAGCTAGAGTTTGTTTATTTATTTTAATGTTTGTTTATTTTTGAGAGAGAGAAAGAGTATGAGCGGGGGAGGGGCAAAAAGAGAGGGAGACACAGATTCCAAACTCACAAACTGTGAGATCATGACCTGAGCTGAAGTCGGACGCTTAACCAACTGACCGAGCCCTCCAGGTGCCCCCAGGAGCTAGAGTTTAAATTAATGTTTTTTATGCTATGTTTAAGCTGTGTTACGACTTTTATGGGTAACCTCTGGTAGCCATAATTATTTTAAGAGACAGAAGCCCAACTCAGATTGGAATTTATTAATGTGACTGAAAAGTTCAGGGATCTGGATACTCAGGAAAATGTTAAGAATTCTCTTCTCTTGGTTTTGCTTTTCTCTCTGTTGGTTTAATTCCCAAATAGTCTCTTCTCACAGGGTAAATCTAAGATTATATCCTATCAGTTTAGCTTCAGCAGAGAGAGAACATGTTTTCCCAAGAAGTACAACAGAAATTTTAAGATTGACTTTTGTTAGCCTGGAATAATGAGGCTGGATCAAATAAATATTTCTAGACCATAGCATGTGGCCAGTAGCACCATAACTACATAGATGCGACATTGAAAGAGCTGTAGTTTTGGATATGCTAGGCAGTACTGAAGTAGTAACTCCACATTCCAGGGGTTTTACACAGCAGATCTTATTTCTTGCTCATGCAAAGTTGACTACAAGTTCAAGTGATAACTCTCTAGGGTAGCCCATGTGATAACTCAAAATCCAGACTATTTTCATCTTCCATCTCTGCATGGAGCCTCCACAGTTGCTTCAGCAGGGAATGGGAGAGCCCTTAGGGTTATGCACAAGTTGTCAGTGCTTTAGTCTGGTAGTTACACAGAGCTTATGGCCCCTGATACAGAATTAGTCACGGGGTCTTGCCTAACTGCATGGGGGCTGGGAAATGTATAAAATCACGTGTTTTTTTTGATGAGCAGAAATGTATCTGTCACAAGCTGTTAGAAAATAAAGGGTAGTCAGTGATGCAGGTAGGCAAAACAGTTAATGCCCTCTATAGCCTGGAATTCTAAATAGTGCTTAAAATGTTGATATACAAAAATGTGTTCAGAGTTTGAAACTACTTGCTCTTTGAAATGTTTTTTGCCCAAGTTTGGCTTATTTTTGTTTAAAGTAATTCATGGATTCGTGGTTGAAAATCACTGACTTTAAAAGTAATTTCTAGGGGCACCTGGGTGGTTCAGTTGGTTAAGTGTCTGGCTTTGGCTCAGGTCATGATCTCCTGGTTTGTGGGTTCAAGCCCAAAGTCAGGCTGTGTGCTGACACTTGGAGCATGGAGCCTGATTCAGATTTTATGTCTCCCTCTCTGTCTCTGCCCCTCCCCTGCTTGTGCTCTATCAAAAATAAACAAACATTAAAAAAAAAAAGTAATTTCTAGGAGCTCCTGGGTGGCTTAGTCAGTTAAGCATCCAACTCTTGATTTTGGCTCAGGTTATGATCTCGGTCACAGTCGTGAGATCCAGCCTTGTGTTCGGCTCCCTGCTGGGCTTGGAGCCTCCTTAAAATCCTCTTTCTCCCTCTCCCTCTCCCTCTCCCTCTGCTCCTCCCCCATTCATTCTCTCTCTCTCTCTGTCTTATAGGAATGAATGAATGAATGAATGAATGAATGAAAATGAATAATTTCTAGAATACAACACATTTATATGTTGGAGACTGTGTAGTTATGTTTCTTTTTTTTAAGTTTGTTTATTTATTTTGAGAGAGAGCATGAACAGGTGGGGGGAGAGAGAGGGGGAGAATTCCAAGCAGGCTCCACACTTTCAGCGCAGAGCCTGATGCAGGATTTGAACCCACAAACGGAGAGATCGTGACCTGAGTCAAAATCAAGAGTTGGATGCTTAACTGACTGAACCACCCAGGCACCCCTAGACTGTAGTTATCTTAATCAATGTGCTCATAAATTAGTTACCTTGTAATTGCTAAATTAAATATTTTTGGTATCAGTGCTGTTATCTCTCTTTGATGTACATACCTGTGGCAGATGGACTGCTATCCAATAGACATTCCTCCTCCTATAACAGCTTTATTGAGGTATCATTTATATACCATAAGATTTCACCCTTTTAATGTATACAATTCAGTGGTTTTTAGTATACTCACAGAGTTGTCAAACTGTCACCAATATTTAATGTTAGATTATTTTTATCATTGCAAAAAGAAATCCCCGTACCCATCAGCAGTCATTCTCCATTCACCCCTCCCTCAGGCCCTAGCAACCACTCATCTACTTTCTGTCTTTGTGTATTTGTCTGTTCTAATTAACTGAATTATTCCCATCGCTTCCTCATCTTCCTTTTTGAGTTCTCTCTTAGAAAGACTCTAGGTCATATACAATTAACTGGTGTGGTAGCTATGATTCATCATTCTTTCTGTTGATATGGTACCTGAAATAATCAGTGGGTAGCACATAGATTCGCTGATGTTTGAGTTAATAAATTAATTCATCCACAAAAATGATTTTGGGTGGTGTTTCAGATAACTTTGACTAAGAACCAATGGTTAAGGGTGTATGGTTGGATTTCCTTAATATGATGCAGAAGGGCCTCTGCTGCTCCACATATATCTTTCCAACCTCACTAATTACCATTTTTGGTTCACAGTTGATGTTCCAGCAACAATGAACCCATTTGTAGTTCTTCATAAATGCTATAGTATTTTTCTTTTCCTTGCCTTTGCTCATTAGGTCTTCTCTATTTAGAATTCCCCCTGGGCTTTCCAGTTGTCTAATTCTTGTTTACCTTTTCAGGGCATGTCAGGGAATCAAATTTCAACCTTTCTCCTCTGGGGAAGCTCCTCTATAGAGCCTTCTATTGTTCTTTTACCATATTATGTTATGGAAAAGCGTTTTATATATTTGATATCTCTAGGCCAGCAGTCTCTGAACTTTTTATTCCTTACCTGTAGAAATTGTTTGAACATGTGTGTATGCACAATTATTAATAACTAATGTACATGTACTAGCGTGGTGTGGTAAATGTTAGTAAAGCTTTAAAAACATTTTTTTTATATACTTATTTCACTTTTGAGAGAGTGCTTGTGTGTGAGTAGGGGAGGGGCAGAGGGAGAGAGAGAGAATATTAAGCAGGCTTCAGGCCCAGTGCGAGGCCCAATCTCATAACCGTGAGATCATGACCTGAGATGAAATGAAGATTCAGACTCTTAACAGACTGAGCCACCCAGGTACCCCTAAGACATTTATTTTTAATTGTAATATAGTTGACATGTTATGAGTTTCAGGCGTACAACATAATGATTTAAACATTTATATAAATCATACAGTGCTTACTATGATAAGTGTAGTTACCATCTGTCATCACTTATTGCACTATAATTGACTGTATTGACTATGCTGTACTTTAAATCCCTATGGTTGACTTATTTTATAACTGGAAGTTTGTACCTCTTAACCTCTTGTACCTATTTCACCCATCTCCCTTATCTTCCCCTCTCTGGTAATCACCAGTTTTTGTTTTTTGTATTTATAACTCTTTCATTTTTTTTTTTTTTTTTTTTATGGTCCACCACACAGAAGTGAAATCGTATGGCATTTATTTTTCTCTGTCTGACATATTTCACTTAACATAATATTCATTAGGTCCATTCATGTTGTTGCAAATGGCAAATTTTTGGGTTTTTTTTTTTTTTATGGCTGAGTAATATTCTTGTGTGGGTGAGTGTGTGTCTGTGTCCCACATCTTCTTTATATATTCATCTATTGATGGTACTTAGGTTGCTTCTGTATCTTCACTATTTAAATAATTCTGCAATAAATATACAAGTGCATATATCTTCCTGAATTAGTATTTTCATTTTCTTTGGAGAAATATCCAGAAGTGAAATTACTGGGTCATGTGGTATTTCTATCTTTAAATTTTTGAGGAACTTCCATGCTGTTTTCCATAGAGGCTGCACCAATTTACATGTCCACCAACATAGGGGCACAAGGGTTCCCTTTTCCCCACATCCTCACCAGCACTTGTTTCTTGTTATTTTGATACTAGCCATTCTGAAAAATGTGAGGTTGTTTTGCTTTTCGTTTCCTTGATGGTTAGTGAGGTTGAACATTCTTTGATGTTTCTGTTGGCCATCTGTATGTCTTTGGAAAAATGTCTATTCAGATAACTATAGCTATTTTTAATGAGATTGTTCTTTTGGTGTTGAGTTGTATGAGTTTTTTTTATATATTTTAGATATTAACTCCCATTGGATATATCATTTGCACATATCTTCCATTTAGTAGGTTGCCTTTTCATTTTGTTGATGGTTTCTTTTGCTGTGAAAAAAGCTTTTAGTTTTATGTAGTCCCAATTATTTATTTTTGCTTTTGTTGCCTTTGGCTGAAGAGAGATCTAAAAATGTAATGCCAAGACCAATGTCCAAGACTTTACTGCCCATGTTTTTTAACTTTTAGGAGTTTTATAATTTCAGGTCTTTAATCTATTTTGAGTTTATTTTGTGTATGGTATAATTAAGTTCTATTTCATTCCTTTGCACACATCTGTTCAGTTTTCCCAGCGTCATTTATTGAAGAGACTGGCTTTTCCCTATTATATATTCTTGCCTTCTTTGTCAAAGACAAATTGACCATAAAGGCGTGGATTTATTTCTGGGCTCTCTATTCTGTTCTGTTGATCCATGTGTCTGTATTTGTGCCAGTACCATACTGTTTTGAATACTGAGGCTTTGTGGTGTACTTTGAAATCTGGGATTGTGATATCTCCAGTTTTGTTCTTCTTTCTCAAGTTTACTTTGGCTATTCAGGGTCTTTTTGTGGTTCCATACAAATTGTAGGATTATTTGTTATAGTTCTGTGAAAAAATGGTGTTTTGATAGGGATCGCTTTGAATGTGTAGATTGCTTTGGGTAGTATGGACATTTTAACAATATAATTCTTCCAATTGATGAGCATGAAATATCTTTCCATTTATTTGTGCCATCTTTTATTTCTTTCATCGTTTTATAGTTTTCAGAGTACAGGTCTTTCACCTCTTTGTTTAAATTTATTCCTAGATATTTATTCTTTTTGATGCAGTTGTAAATGGGACTAATTTCTCATTGTGCCATTTTGTCATTAGTTTATAGAAACACAACAGTATATTAATTTTGTATCCTGCGATTTTACTGAATTCATTTATTCTTAGTTCATTTATCGTTTTTGGTGGTCTTTAAGACTTTATATGGTATTGTGTCATCTGTCAATAGTAACATTTTACTTATTCCTTAAAAATATGGATGCTTTTTATTTCTTTTTCTTTTCTGATTGCTATGGCTAGAACTTGTAGTATTATGTTAATTGAAAGTGGAAAGAGTGATCATCTTTGTCTTGTTCCTGATCTTAGAGGAAAAGCTTTCAGCTTTTCACCATTGAGTGTGGTGTTAGCTGTTGGCTTGTCATATATGGACTTTATTATGTTGAGGAATGTTCCCTGTATACCTACCTTTTTGAGAGTTTTTATCATGAATGAATGCTGAATTCTTTTCCTGCATCTGTTGAGATTATCATATGATTTTTATCCTTTGTTTTGTTAATGTGCTACATTCACATTGATTGATTTATGGATTTAAGCCATTCTTGCATTCCAGTAATAAATCCCACTTAATTGTGTTGAATGTTTTTTTAAAAACTTTTTTTAGAATATTTATTTATTTTTGAGAGAGAGCATGCAGACATAGGTGGGACCGGGGGAGCAGAAAGAGGAAGACAGAGGATCTGAAGCAGGCTCTGAGCTGTCAGTGCAGAGCCTGATAGCGGGGCTCAAACTCACAAACCATGAAATTATGACCTGAGCCCAAGTCAGATGCTTAAGTGACTGAGCCACACAGGTGCACTGAGGTTTGTTTGTTTTTCTGATTCAGTTTCATTACTAGTATTTAGTGTATTCAGATTTTCTTTCTTCCCGATTCATTCGTGAAAATTGTATTTTTCTGGGAATTTATCCATTACTTCTAGGTTGTCCAATTTGTTAGTATATAAGTTTCCATAGTAGTCTCTTATAATCTTTGTATATTTGTGGTGTTGGTTTTATTTTTTTTTTTTTTTAAATTTTTTTTTTTCAACGTTTATTCATTTTTGGGACAGAGAGAGACAGAGCATGAACGGGGGAGGGCACAGAGCATGAACGGGGGAGGGCATAGAGAGAGGGAGACACAGAATCGGAAACAGGCTCCAGGCTCCGAGCCATCAGCCCAGAGCCTGACGCGGGGCTCGAACTCCCGGACCGCGAGATCGTGACCTGGCTGAAGTCGGACGCTTAACCGACTGCGCCACCCAGGCGCCCCTGTGGTGTTGGTTTTAACGTCTCTCCTCTTTCATTTCTGATTTTATTTATTTGAGTCCTCTCTTTTTTTCTAGTTGAGTCTGGGTAATGATTTATTGTTTCTTTCTTTGTTTTTATTTTTTTAACGTTTATTTATTTTTGAGACAGAGAGCACAAGTCGGGGAGGGGTAGAGAGAGAGTAATACAGAGAATCTAAAGCAGGCTCCAGGCTCTGAGCTGTCAGCACAGAGCCTGACGTGGGCCCCGAACTCACTAACTGCGAGATTACCACCCCAGCCAAAGTCAGATGCTTAACCGACTGAGCCACCTAGGCGCCCCTGTGTGGTTTTTTTTTTTTTTCTAGTTCCTTTAGATGTAAGGTTAGATTGTTTGAGATTTTTTTATTTCTTGAGGAAGTCTTGTATCATTATACTTTCCTCTGAGATCTGCCTTTGCTGTGTCCCAAAGATTTTCAGTGTCGAGTTTACATTTTTGTTTGTCTCAAGATATTTTATTATTTTCTCTTCAATTTATTTGTTGACTCATTGGTTATTTACTTGCATATTGTTCAGCCTCCATATGTTTTTGTTTTTTCCAGTTTTTTTCTTGTGATTGATTTTCTAGTTTCATACTGTTGTGGTCAGAAAAGACGCTTGATGTGATGTCAGTGTTTTTAAATTTATTGAGACTTGTTTTGTGGTCTAAATGTTATTTATCCTGGAGCCTGTTCCATTTGTACTTGAAAAGAGTGTATTCTGTTCTTTTTGGGTAGAATGTTCTGTATATATCTGTTAGGTGCATGTGTTCTGATGTGTCATTGAAAGCCAAAGTTTCCTTATAGATTTTGCATATACCTGTGTTGTCATCTGTTGATGTAAGTGGGTGTCAAAGTTCCCTACTTTTACTGTATTACCATCAATTTCTCCCTTTATGTCTGTTAATATTTGCCTTATATATTTAGATGCTTCTCTGTTGGGTGCATAGATATTTACAGTTGTTGTATTCTCTTATTGGGTTAATCTCTTTACATTAAGTAACGCCCATCTTTGTTTTAAAGTCTGTTTTGTTTGATGTAAGTATTGCTGTCTCAGCTTTTGTTATTGTTTCCATTTGCCTGGAATATCTTTTTCCATCCCTTTACTTTCAGTCTGTATGTATCTTTAGGTCTGAAGTGAGTTCCTTGTACGCAGCATATAGATGGGTCTTGTTTTTTTATCTATTCAGTTACCTGGTGACTTTGATTGGAGTATTTACGTTTTTTGATTGGAGCATTAAATGTTCATTTACATTTAAAATCATTATTAATATTTACTGATTGCTATTTTGTTAATGATTTTCTAGTTGTTTTTGTAGTTCTTCTAGGTCTTTTTTCTTTGCTTTTCTCCCTTGTGATTTGATGACTTCTTAAAAAAAATTTTTTTTTAATGTTTATTTTTGAGACACACACACACACACACACACACACACGGAGTGTGAGCAGGGGAGGGTTAGAGAGAGACACACACACAGAATCCGAAGCAGGCTCCAGGCTCAGAGCTGTCAGAATCTGACCTGGGGCTTGAACTCACAAACTGTGAGATTATGACCTGAGCCGAAGTCAGCTGCTTAACAGACTGAGCCACCCAGGCGCCCCCGATGACTTTTTTTAGTGTTATGCTTGGGTTCTTTTCTGTTTGTTTTTTTGTGTATCTGTTACTTGTTTTAGGTTTGTGGTTACCATGAGGTTCAATATATAACATGCTATGTATATAGCAGTCTATTTTAAATTGATGGTCACTGAAGTTCAAACACATTCTTAAAGCACTTTTGTTTTATGTATTTGATGGTACATTTTATATCTTTTTATTTTGTGTATCCCTTAACTAATTATTGTAAACAAAATTGATTTTACTGCTTTTGTCTTTAACCATCATACTAGTTTTATGAGTGATCTAATACTTTCACCATATATTTGCTTTTCCTGGTGAAATTTTTTCTTTTCATAACTTTCTTCTATTTATGGCCTTTTCTACCTTAAGAAGTCCCTAAAGCACTTTTTTTAAAGGTCAGTTTAGTGGTGATAAAGTTTTTTAATTTTTGCTTGTCTGGGAAACTATCTTTCCTTCACTTTGAATGATAACCTTGCTATGTAGACTATACTTGGTTGTTGGTTTTTTTCCTTTCGGCATTTGTAATGTCATGCTACTCCTTTGTGGCTTGCGGAATTTCTGCTGGAAATCATCTGATAGACTTAGGTGATTGTTGCTGTATACATAATATTTGCTTTTTGTCTTGCTGCTTTAAGATTGTCTCTTTAATTTTTTTTTTTAAATTTTTTTCAACGTTTATTTATTTTTGGGACAGAGAGAGACACAGCATGAACGGGGGAGGGGCAGAGAGAGAGGGAGACACAGAATCGGAAACAGGCTCCAGGCTCTGAGCCATCAGCCCAGAGCCTGACGCGGGGCTCGAACTCACGGACCGCGAGATCGTGACCTGGCTGAAGTCGGACGCTTAACCGACTGCGCCACCCAGGCGCCCCAAATTGTCTCTTTAATTTTTGACATTGCATTATTATGTGCTTTGCTGTGGACCTCTTTGGGTTCATCTCCTTTAGGGCTTTCTTTCCTTCCTTGGCATGGATATCTGTTTTATTTTCCAAGTTAGGGAAATTTTCAGCTATTAATTCTTCAGATAAGTTTTTTTGTCCTCTCTCTTTTCTATCTGGGACCCCTATAATGCAAATGTTAGTATGCTTGATGTTGCCCAGGCGTCCCTTTAACCTATTCTTTAAAAATTCCTTTTCAGGGGCGCCTGGGTGGCGCAGTCGGTTAAGCGTCCGACTTCAGCCAGGTCACGATCTCGCGGTCCGTGAGTTCGAGCCCCGCGTCAGGCTCTGGGCTGATGGCTCAGAGCCTGGAGCCTGTTTCCGATTCTGTGTCTCCCTCTCTCTCTGCCCCTCCCCCGTTCATGCTCTGTCTCTCTCTGTCCCAAAAATAAATAAACGTTGAAAAAAAAAAATTAAAAATTCCTTTTCAGCATGGATGAGTCCCACTACTCTGTCTTCCAGATTACTCATTCATTCTTCTGCTTCCTCTAGTGTATTTTCCACTTCATGTTTTGTATTTTTCCGCTCTCATAGACTTGTTTTTTATATTTTCTTAACTCCTTGTTTAAATTCTGAATTCATCTATTCTTATCTCAAGTCTGGTGAGCATCTTTATGACCATTATTTTGAATTCTTTATCCAGTAGATTGCCTATTTCTGTTCTATTTAGTCCTTTTTCTGAGATTTTGTCTTTTCTTTCATTTGGATCGTATTCCTCTATTTCCTTGTTTTGTCTGTCTCTCTGTTGGTTTCCATATATTAGATAGGTCACGTGTGGCTCCTGGTCTTGAAAGCAAGTGGCCTTATGTAGAAGGTATTCTTTGGGCCAAAGTAATACAATTTCCCTTGGTCATCAGAACCAGGCACTCCAGGGATAGTCCCTGTATGGGCTCTTCGCACCCTCATGTTCTGACTGGGCCACAGTGCTCCTGGCTGAGAGGCCTGTTGTGAGTGTGGTGATGGTGGAGTTAGCTCCTGGTATAGCTGGCTGCCAGGCCCCACTGTGACATGGTGAGCAGGCATGCTCGGGGGTGTGGAGCTGGGCTCCTGGGCCCCTAGCCTTTCCCAGGTCAGGAGTTGCTTTGGAGGGGTACCTGCCAGAGCAGATAGGTTAAATACGGTAGGTCTGCAAGGGAACACTGGACTGGGTGAACAGTTCTACCAAAGTAGATGGGAGAGTTTCAGAACTCGTGGTGCCTGCCAGGAGAGGGCCGAGTAGGCTGAAGGAACGAAAGAAAGATGGCAACTGCCAATGTTTCCATTTCTGGAGAAGTTTCCTACAGATACCTGCTCTTCTGCATACTTCCTAAAATTAGTCCATAAATGTCCTTCACGTATGGTCCAGGCATGTTTCAAACTACTGCCACTGTGCTGGGCCTCCCATGAATGATATTCACTGGCTCTTTGAAGAGCAGAGTCTCAGTTTCCTGTAGACCTGTGGCTCTCTCTCATAGTTAAGTCCTGGTGATTTTCAAAGCCAGATATTACGGGGCCTTGCTTTCCTTGTGCAGATCCCCAGAGAGGGAGGGTACTTTATGTAGGGCTTCATCCCTTTGCTCCTTAGGTAAGACCTCTGCACCTGTGATATCTGGTTCCTGATTATGTCGCTGCCCCTACTATCCTTTTTTTGATGGGCTTTTTCTGTATATCTTTAGTTGTAGAAGAGGTGTTCTGCTAGTCTTCAGGTCATTCCCAGAGTGAGTTGCACTGTATGTACTTGTAGCCGTGAGTGTTATGGAAGAGAGAAGCTCTGGATCTTTGTTCTCTTCCATCTTACCCTCCTTTCTTTTTCTTTCTTTTTTTTTTTTTTTTTTTAAATTTTTAATGTTTATTTTTTGAGAGAGAGAGAGAGGAGGAGGGCAGGAGGGAGGAAGGGCGGGGGGGGGGGGAGAGAGAGGGAGGGAGGGAGGGTCAGAGAGAGAGGGAGACACAGAGTCCAAAGCAGGCTTCAGGCTCTGAGCTGTCAGCACAGAGCCCAATGCGGAGCTTGAACTTAGGAACTGTGAGATCATGACCCTAGCCAAAGTCAGACACTCAAAGTCAGACTGAGCCATCCAGGGGCCCCTTCCCCTCCTTTCTATTAAACTTTTGGTAAACAAGTATATAAATGTAAGGCCTGAAGCTTTTATCCTGTACCTTGTTTTACAACCAGTGGTGACTATGAGTTTTTTAATTAACTTGGTAAATGTAACCCTCCTCAGTGTCTTGCCTGTTCTCTCCCCTGACTCTTCAGGGTGTTAAGACCTTCTCTTTTGTATTAGAGCATCCTTTGCATACCTTTATCATAGCAGTTATTATGTTGTATGTTGTAATTATTGGTATATACTTCTGTATTCCTTTCAATGGAATGTAAATCTTGAATGTGGATATTCTCTCATTTCTAATGTTCCCAGTAACTTGCACAGTGCCTAGCATATAGAGGATAATTATAGAATGAATAAGCTGAATTAAATGGAATGAATTGATAATGATTTGAGAATAATTAGAACAATGCTTCTTTTGAAGTATTTATTTGAAAGGCCATAGGGCCATTTATTTTTTAAATGCCTATAGGTTAAAGCAGTATATATCATATTTGTGTTGATGAACTAGTTTCTTTTTGAGTTTCCAATTCATTGTGTATTGTTGCTTTTGTAAAATCCAATAAAAATTTAATGCCAGAAAAAATGTCATAAAAAAGAGACATGTAAAATAGAGGCACCGATTTTTTTATTATTAGATTCAATAGACATAAACTTACTCTCAACTTGTGTACTTAGCTTTTTGTGGATTAGTCACAAACAATCTGTGGAGCTTTACTTGTCCATGGACCATATTTTGAGAACTGTATAAAGCACTGTGTAAATGCTTTACAAATATTATCCACTTTAATTTTCTTTTTTTTTTTTTTTTTTATTATATGAAATTTATTGTCAAGTTGGTTTCCATACAACACCCAGTGCTCATCCCAAAAGGTGCCCTCCTCAATACCCATCACCCACCCTCTCCTCCCTCCCACCCCCCATCAACCCTCAGTTTGTTCTCAGTTTTTAACAGTCTCTCATGCTTTGGCTCTCTCCCACTCTAACCTCTTTTTTTTTTTTTTTTTTTTCTTTTTTCCTCCCCCTCCCCCATGGGTTCCTGCCAAGTTTCTCAGGATCCACATAAGAGTGAAACCATATGGTATCTGTCTTTCTCTGTACGGCTTATTTCACTTAGCATCACACTCTCCAGTTCCATCCACGTTGCTACAAAAGGCCATATTTCATTTTTTCTCATTGCCACATAGTATTCCATTGTGTATATAAACCACAATTTCTTTATCCATTCATCAGTTGATGGACATTTAGGCTCTTTCCATAATTTGGCTATTGTTGAGAGTGCTGCTATGAACATTGGGGTACAAGTGCCCCTATGCCTCAGTACTCCTGTATCCCTTGGATAAATTCCTAGCAGTGCTATTGCTGGGTCATAGGGTAGGTCTATTTTTAATTTTCTGAGGAACCTCCACACTGCTTTCCAGAGCGGCTGCACCAATTTGCATTCCCACCAACAGTGTAAGAGGGTTCCTATTTCTCCACATCCTCTCCAGCATCTATAGTCTCCTGATTTGTTCATTTTGGCCACTCTGACTGGCGTGAGGTGATACCTGAGTGTGGTTTTGATTTGTATTTCCCTGATAAGGAGCGACGCTGAACATCTTTTCATGTGCCTGTTGGCCATCCGGATGTCTTCTTTAGAGAAGTGTCTATTCATGTTTTCTGCCCATTTCTTCACTGGGTTATTTGTTTTTCGGGTGTGGAGTTTGGTGAGCTCTTTATAGATTTTGGATACTAGCCCTTTGTCTGATATGTCATTTGCAAATATCTTTTCCCATTCCGTTGGTTGCCTTTTAGTTTTGTTGGTTGTTTCCTTGGCTGTGCAGAAGCTTTTTATCTTCATAAGGTCCCAGTAATTCACTTTTGCTTTTAATTCCCTTGCCTTTGGGGATGTGTCAAGTAAGAGATTGCTACGGCTGAGGTCAGAGAGGTCTTTTCCTGCTTTCTCCTCTAAGGTTTTGATGGTTTCCTGTCTCACATTCAGGTCCTTTATCCATTTTGAGTTTATTTTTGTGAATGGTGTGAGAAAGTGGTCTAGTTTCAACCTTCTGCATGTTGCTGTCCAGTTCTCCCAGCACCATTTGTTAAAGAGGCTGTCTTTTTCCATTGGATGTTCTTTCCTGCTTTGTCAAAGATGAGTTGGCCATACGTTTGTGGGTCTAGTTCTGGGGTTTCTATTCTATTCCATTGGTCTATGTGTCTGTTTTTGTGCCAATACCATGCTGTCTTGATGATGACAGCTTTGTAGTAGAGGCTAAAGTCTGGGATTGTGATGCCTCCTGCTTTGGTCTTCTTCTTCAAAATTCCTTTGGCTATTCGGGGCCTTTTGTGGTTCCATATGAATTTTAGGATTGCTTGTTCTAGTTTCGAGAAGAATGCTGGTGCAATTTTGATTGCATTGAATGTGTAGATAGCTTTGGGTAGTATTGACATTTTGACAATATTTATTTTTCCAATCCATGAGCAGGGAATGTCTTTCCATTTCTTTAAATCTTCTTCAATTACCTTCATAAGCTTTCTATAGTTTTCAGCATACAGATCCTTTACATCTTTGGTTAGATTTATTCCTAGGTATTTTATGTTTCTTGGTGCAATTGTGAATGGGATCAGTTTCTTTATTTGTCTTTCTGTTGCTTCATTGTTAGTGTATAAGAATGCAACTGATTTCTGTACATTGGTTTTGTATCCTGCAACTTTGCTGAATTCATGTATCAATTCTAGCAGACTTTTGGTGGAGTCTATCGGATTTTCCATGTATAATATCATGTCATCTGCAAAAAGCGAAAGCTTGATTTCATCTTTGCCAATTTTGATGCCTTTGATTTCCTTTTGTTGTCTGATTGCTGATGCTAGAACTTCCAGCACTATATTAAACAACAGCGGTGAGAGTGGGCATCCCTGTCGTGTTCCTGATCTCAGGGAAAAAGCTCTCAGTTTTTTCCCCGTTGAGGATGATGTTAGCTGTGGGCTTTTCATAAATGGCTTTTATGATCTTTAAGTATGTTCCTTCTATCCCGACTTTCTCAAGGGTTTTTATTAAGAAAGGGTGCTGGATTTTGTCGAAGGCCTTTTCTGCATCGATTGACAGGATCATATGGTTCTTCTCTTTTTTTTTGTTAATGTGATGTATCACGTTGATTGATTTGCGAATGTTGAACCAGCCCTGCATCCCAGGAATGAATCCCACTTGATCATGGTGAATAATTTTTTTTATATGCCATTGAATTCGATTTGCTAGTATCTTATTGAGAATTTTTGCATCCATATTCATCAGGGATATTGGCCGGTAGTTCTCTTTTTTTACTGGGTCTCTGTCTGGTTTAGGGATCAAAGTAATACTGGCTTCATAGAATGAGTCTGGAAGTTTTCCTTCCCTTTCTATTTCTTGGAATAGCTTGAGAAGGATAGGTATTATCTCTGCTTTAAACGTCTGGTAGAACTCCCCTGGGAAGCCATCTGGTCCTGGACTCTTATTTGTTGGAAGATTTTTGATAACCGATTCAATTTCTTCGCTGGTTATGGGTCTGTTCAAGCTTTCTATTTCCTCCTGATTGAGTTTTGGAAGAGTGTGGGTGTTCAGGAATTTGTCCATTTCTTCCAAGTTGTCCAATTTGTTGGCATATAATTTTTCATAGTATTCCCTGATAATTGTTTGTATCTCTGAGGGATTGGTTGTAATAATTCCATTTTCATTCATGATTTTATCTATTTGGGTCATCTCCCTTTTCTTTTTGAGAAGCCTGGCTAGAGGTTTGTCAATTTTGTTTATTTTTCAAAAAACCAACTCTTGGTTTCGTTGATCTGCTCTACAGTTTTTTTAGACTCTATATTGTTTATTTCTGCTCTGATCTTTATTATTTCTCTTCTTCTGCTGGGTTTGGGGTGTCTTTGCTGCTCTGCTTCTATTTCCTTTAGGTGTGCTGTTAGATTTTGTATTTGGGATTTTTCTTGTTTCTTGAGATAGGCCTGGATTGCAATGTATTTTCCTCTCAGGACTGCCTTCGCTGCGTCCCAAAGCGTTTGGATTGTTGTATTTTCATTTTCGTTTGTTTCCATATATTTTTTAATTTCTTCTCTAATTGCCTGGTTGACCCACTCATTTGTTAGTAGGGTGTTCTTTAACCTCCATGCTTTTGGAGGTTTTCCAGACTTTTTTCTGTGGTTGATTTCAAGCTTCATAGCATTGTGGTCTGAAAGTATGCATGGTATAATTTCAATTCTGGTAAACTTATGGAGCGCTGTTTTGTGACCCAGTATATGATCTATCTTGGAGAATGTTCCATGTGCACTCGAGAAGAAAGTATATTCTGTTGCTTTGGGATGCAGAGTTCTAAATATATCTGTGAAGTCCATCTGATCCAATGTCTCATTCAGGGCCCTTGTTTCTTTATTGACCGTGTGTCTAGATGATCTATCCATTTCTGTAAGTGGGGTGTTAAAGTCCCCTGCAATTACCACATTCTTATCAATAAGGTTGCTTTTGTTTATGAGTAGTTGTTTTATATATTTGGGGGCTCCGGTATTCGGCGCATAGACATTTATAATTGTTAGCTCTTCCTGATGGATAGACCCTGTAACTATTATATAATGTCCTTCTTCATCTCTTGTTACAGCCTTTAATTTAAAGTCTAGTTTGTCTGATATAAGTATGGCTACTCCAGCTTTCTTTTGGCTTCCAGTAGCATGATAAATAGTTCTCCATCCCCTCACTCTCAATCTAAAGGTGTCCTCAGGTCTAAAATGAGTCTCTTGTAGACAGCAAATAGATGGGTCTTGTTTTTTTATCCATTCTGATACCCTATGTCTTTTGGTTGGCGCATTTAATCCATTTACATTCAGTGTTATTATAGAAAGATACGGGTTTAGAGTCATTGTGATGTCTGTATGTTTCATGCTTGTAGTGATGTCTCTTATACTTTGTCTCACAGGATCCCCCTTAGGATCTCTTGTAGGGCTGGTTTAGTGGTGACAAATTCCTTCAGTTTTTGTTTGTTTGGGAAGACCTTTATCTCTCCTTCTATTCTAAATGACAGACTTGCTGGATAAAGGATTCTCGGCTGCATATTTTTCCTGTTTAGCACACTGAAAATATCGTGCCAATCCTTTCTGGCCTGCCAAGTTTCAAAAGAGAGATCAGTCACGAGTCTTATAGGACTCCCTTTATATGTGAGGGCACGTTTACCCCTTGCTGCTTTCAGAATTTTCTCTTTATCCTTGTATTTTGCCAGTTTCACTATGATATGTCGTGCAGAAGATCGATTCAAGTTCCGTCTGAAGGGAGTTCTCTGTGCCTCTTGGATTTCAATGCCTTTTTCTTTCCCCAGTTCAGGGAAGTTCTCAGCTATTATTTCTTCAAGTACCCCTTCAGCACCTTTCCCTCTCTCTTCCTCCTCTGGGATACCAATTATGCGTATATTATTTCTTTTTAGTGTATCACTTAGTTCTCTAATTTTCCCCTCATACTCCTGGATTTTTTTATCTCTCTTTTTCTCAGCTTCCTCTTTTTCCATAACTTTATCTTCTAGTTCACCTATTCTCTCCTCTGCCTCTTCAATCCAAGCCGTGGTGGTTTCCATTTTGTTTTGCATTTCATTTAAAGCGTTTTTCAGCTCCTCGTGACTGTTCCTTAGTCCCTTGATCTCTGTAGCAAGAGATTCTCTGCTGTCCTCTATACTGTTTTCAAGCCCGGCGATTAATTTTATGACTATTATTCTAAATTCACTTTCTGTTATATTATTTAAATCCTTTTGATCAGCTCATTAGCTGTTGTTATTTCCTGGAGATTCTTCTGAGGGGAATTCTTCTGCTTGGTCATTTTGGATAGTCCCTGGCGTGGTGAGGACCTGCAGGGCACTTCCCCTGTGCTGTGGTGTATAACTGGAGTTGGTGGGCGGGGCCGCACTCCGACCTGATGTCTGCCCCCCAGCCCACCGCTGGGGCCACAGTCAAACTGGTGTGTGCCTTCTCTTCCCCTCTCCTAGGGGCGGGATTCACTGTGGGGTGGCGTGGCCCGTCCGGGCTACTTGCACACTGCCAGGCTTGTGATGCTGGGGATCTGGCGTATTAGCTGGGGTGGGTAGGCAAGGTGCACAGGGGCAGGAGGGGCAGGCTTAGCTCGCTTCTCCTTAGGTGATCCACTTCAGGAGGGGCCCTGTGGCAGCGGGAGGGAGTCAGATCCGCTGCCGGCAGTTTGGCTCCTCCGCAGAAGCACAGAGTTGGGTGTTTGCGAGGAGCGAGGAAGTTCCCTGGCAGGAACTTTTCTCTTTGGGATTTTGGCTGGGGGATGGGCGGGGGAGATGGCGCTGGCGAGCGCCTTTGTTCCCCACCAAACTGAGCTCTGTTGTCCGGGGGCTCAGCAGCTCTCCCTCCCTTTGTCCTCCAGACTTCCCGCTTTCCAAGCAGAGCTGTTAACTTATGACCTCCCAGACGCTAAGTCGCGCTTGCTGTCGGAACACAGTCCGTCAGGCCCCTCCGCTTTTGCCAGCCAGACTCGGGGGCTCTGCTTGGCCGGCGAGCCGCCCCTCCGCCCCGGCTCCCTCCCGCCAGTCCGTGGAGCATGCACCGCCTTGCCGCCCTTCCTACCCTCTTCCGTGGGCCTCTCGTCTGCACTTGGCTCCGGCGACTCCGTTCTGCTAATCCTCTGGCAGTTTTCTGGGTTATTTAGGCAGGTGTAGGTGGAATCTAAGTGATCAGCAGGACGCGCGGTGAGCCCAGCGTCCTCCTACGCCGCCATCTTCCCTAGAGTCTCCACTTTAATTTTCATAACCCTGTGGGGTGTAGGTACTGTTATTGCTATTGATAGGAAATTGGGCAAGTGAATTATCCAAGGACACTAGATGCCACACAAAACAGCCAGGATTCAAACCCAGGTAGTATAGTGTTACTTCAGAGTCCATGTTCTAGTCTTCTTATGAGTTTGCAAAGATGAGATGAGGTAGCATGTTAGTCTGAGACTGTCTAGAATGGATATAGATGCAGGCAAAGAAAGTTGCAGTATAAGTGTAATTAATATACCTTAAAAAAAGAGAATGTGAAGGGTCCCATAATGATGTTCATATAAAAGTAGAATTATGGAGGATGCTGACCAACTGTTCTTTTATCCTATTAGTGAATCAGCATTTGTTTTCATATCTTAGTTCATTTTAAAATATCTGATTTGCAAAACAAAATAGTGATGGTATGTCTTTGAAGTACATGTCTTTTTGCTGTGACTCAGTGTCATACACTGAGTACTTTGTTTCTTCTCTTCCTCCTCTTCTTTGCTTATTTGCTAGCATAATCATCCTTATTATTATGATTACACTCATACTAACACAGATAATAACATTTCCTTTTACAGATACCAGTATTTTCAGAACAAAATGTAGAGATAATATGTTAATGGTAGTAGATGATTATACTGCTGTCTTGTTTTTTATCATTAAATTCTTGATATCATGAAATTGGCAACTTAGAGAATATTTCAGTTTCAGTAGTAGTATATTTTGTACGTGAAAAATTTTTTTTCTTCCTATAGAAATCTGGTTAAGAAGTACTGTCCCAAACGTTCCTCCAAAGATGAAGAGCCAAGGTAAATTCTACACCTGTTTATTATTGCATATTAAAATTTAAAAAATACTAATATTTGTGTTATTTAGTAAAATAAATACGCTGTTAGCCCTTTATAATGATTTTTTAAAGTTTTAATTAAATCACAGTTTTATGAAGAAGGAACGACTTTAATAAGAATGAATATTTCAGTGGGCTCAGTTTTCTGAAATAGTTGAAGTATGTGGGACTTCACTTGAGTCACTTAGTCTTTCGTATTTTTTCCATACTTGATTCTGTAGTTGTTAGCTTATTAGATTCTTGCTTTTACTCTTAGAGGTATTAAGATAGTTTGGCTGGTTGGTTTAAAGGGATAATGAAAAGGAATGAGGTTGTCAGGGTAATCTTGGAACTCTGAATAAAAGTTTGGGAATTACTTATGAGCTTTTTGGTCTTAAACAGGGGTATGTGGATGGCTCTGAAATGCAGAAACAAAGAGACTAGACTTAAAACAGCTTTGTGTATAATTGTTAATTGTTAGGATTCTTAGGTTTAGTGTTAATGGAGTTCTGTCTGAGCTATTTGTCTTCAGCCAAAAGAATAGTCTGGCAGTGTATTCAGAGTAGATCTATACATTTTAATACAGCAATTCTCTTTGTTTCTTTCCTTCTCTCCACACACATTTTTTACCCTTATTTTTGCCCCTTCTTACCCCTCTTTTGGTGCCAACTATAATGGCACTTTACTTCCATTCGGGATGTGGGCAGGCATACAAGCAGCTGTGTCCAGAGCTGATAGCAAAATTGTTCTGTAGATCAGCCATCGAGATGCATTTGAGTGGTATGATTGGCAGGTTCTGTCCTCGAGAGCAAGCGTATCATCTCTGCACCAGGTTCAGCTGCCAGTCCTAGGAATCCAACCAAGTGGGCCAGTCACCCCAGCTCAGGCCAGTCACTTGGCTACTTAAGAGATTCCAGTATGTCAAAAGAGCCTGCAGGTAGTATTCTTGATATTTTTTGACCCCATATATCCCTTTATTTATAAATTAAGACTACTTGAAGGTATACAAACATATACAACTTGAGCTTAATATGGGATTCTTTCATACAAAGTTAATTTGAAGTTAGTAGTGAAGAAAGAGTTAGGTTGAGTATGTTAAAATTTGTCAAGTGTCAGGCTGAATCCATACCTCACAAAAAACATTTGTAAAGAAAATAAAGGAAATTTCACCATTTTTTAATATGTTTTTGTCAGGTTTACCTCGTGTATAGCCTTTTTTAACATCCTTAACGAGTTGAATGACTATGCAGGACAACGAGAAGTAGTAGCAGAAGAAATGGCGCACAGAGTTTATGGTGAATTAATGAGATATGCTCATGATCTGAAAACTGAAAGAAAAATGGTAATTATTGTTTTTATCCAGTTATATATAATATGAAATATTTTCACATAATTACTTTGCTTTTCAAAGTAATGTTTGTTCAGTATAAGCTGGTTTTCTGTTTCACTCAGTTTCTTCTAGCCAAAATCATCTTAAGATACTCTTGCTAATTTGTAATCTTTTTGGATTTAAGACCAAGATTTGATAACCTACAGCCCATGTGCCAAATTTAGCTTACTGCCAGTTTTTCTTAGTTCCCATGGGCTAAGAATGGTTTGTACATTTTGGATAGTTGAAAAGAAGATCAAAAGAATATTTCATGGTATGTGAAAATTGTATGAAATTCAAATTTCAGTGACTATAAATAAAGTTTTATTGAAACAGGCCCATACTTATTCATTTATGCATTGCCTGTGGCTGCTTTTGATTATATCAGAAAAGTTGAATATTTGTAATAGAGACCACATGGCTTGCAAAACCTAAGATATATATCTGACCCTTTATAGAAAACATTTGTCAACCCTTAATTAAGACATATGTATTTTTCTAGAAATTATATCTGTTTTAAAAGTTATGCTTACAGTATTCAGATAATACCTATAAAATGCATTTGAGAGTTTTGCTCTACTAATAATCTCTTCCTAAGTCTTGATATCAAGTTATATAATTAGTACCTTAAAAAAATTAAGTGAAAGCGTTTGGGTTTTTTAAAGACTTTTAGTATTTAAATGTAATTTTTTGTTTGTTTTATTTGTTTTTTGTTTTTTTGTTTTTTTTTCTTTGGTTATGATCTTCAGCATCTTCAAGAAGGACGAAAAGCTCAACAGTATCTTGATATGTGCTGGAAACAGATGGATAATGTGAGTTATAGTGTCTTCATGCTTAACATAAAATTTTATAGACTAGTTTAGCCCTAAATTCTCCTATGCTTCACATCTATTGAGTTGAATATTTCTCTATGTATTTATTCATTTTTAACATTGGTATAAAAAGAGAATGTGCATTTTGTTATTTTTTTCTGTATGGTTCTATACTTATACCAACTCTGTGGTCTTCAGATATCTGTAAATGTTTAGGAAAACAGTTTTTGACTTTGCAGCAGTTACTATAAACTATTGATAACATGGTAGGAGTAATGGGGATATTAATAGTGATGTATCTTAGAAGACCATTTGACAGAGACTGAGAGGACTTAGATCGTAGTTGTACCTTTTATGATTTCTCTTGATTTCATCCTTAGAATATGAAAATTGAAGATTGTGGACTAGATTTGTGAAATGTTTCTTCCAGTTCAGTGATTCTATCATGAAAATGTTCCTAGTACTGGACTCCTGGTCATAGACCATTCAAATTATAGGAAAGAAAATACTTGATAGTATTTATAGATAAAATTATAAAAGTGCAATAATTATTCACTATAAAAACTTTCCAAAGGTACTTGCTAATGTGGTTTTTCTTAGATATTCTGGCATACAGTCATTTGAAAAACAATATGTCTGCATGGAACATTGTTGTCTCCTTTCCTTAAAATTCTCCGTCAAATGATGTTCTGTAGTACAAGATTAATATTCTTTTTGAACCCTCAGTTTCGCAAGCAGCTTACTCTTTACTTGCGTATTTTTATTATGGACACTGTATTCCTTGAAAATTATGCTAAAAGGAGTTTTTCATGTTATGTTAATCAGTTTAGTTTGTAATTGTTGGGAAAGGGACTTTTAAGTTTGAGATGAAAAAACCTCGTGTATATATGTGTTTTTGGCCATTTTTTCTTGTTTTAAAACCACATATTTAGGGGTGCCTGTATGGCTCAGTTGGTTAAGCGTCCGACTCTTGATTTTGGCTCAGGTCCTGAACTCACAGTTTGTGGAATTGAGCCCTGCGTCGGGCTCTGTGCTGACAGCACCGAGCCTGCTTAAGAGTCTGTCTCTGTTTCTGTCTCTCTCTGCCCCTTCCCTACACACACACGTTTCTCTCTCTCTCTCAATAAGTGTTTTTTTAAAAAAAACACATATTCAAAGCTTAGGTTAAATTTCTACTGTATGAATATCATTGATGTAAGATTCTAGGCACCAGTGCTGATTGAGAATTTTTAGTTCTATTAATAGTCTCTTTCATTTTTGTTTTCATTTTCATTCTAATTGGTTTTAACAAGACTTTTAGGGAGTGTTTACATTTATTAAATTTTAAATTACCTTAACTAGCATTCTTAGAATCTGCCACCTAATGAGTATGTATGTGTTTTCATTTGCACATAATAACAGACTCCTACACTCGTGAGTCATTGGTCCCTTTAAAAACTTGTGTTGACACAAATTATTTTTGTTATGTGCTGACTTGCCTTTAGAACAATTGACAGGGGTGCCTGGGTAGCTCAGTCAGTTGGGTGTCCGACTTCAGCTCAGGTCATGATTCGCGGTTCGTGAGTTAGAGCCCCGTGTTGGGCTCCGTACTGACAGCTCAGAGTCTGGAGCCTGCTTCAGATTCTGTGTCTCCCTCTCTCTGCACCCCTCCCCTGCTTGCCCTCTGTCTGTCTCTCTCTGTCTTTCTCTATCTCTCTCTCTCTCAAAAATAAATAAACATTAAAATTAAAAAAAAAATAATTGACAGTTAATAAGCAAAAGTTATAGGGGTCATAAGAAAGAAGCATCAAAACAAAATGTGGGAGTAATGTCTTTAAGACATTGATTAACAATACCATTAAAGGTGAGTTCAGCTCAACTCGTATTTATTGGAGGCATCCTTGACATGTACTGAGTCCTGGTACAAAAGTGAATAGTGAAAAAAGTGATTAGTGACGTAGTCCTTATTTTTGTGGAGCCTGTGGTGTAGTGAGGGAGACAAATATAATTTCTGTGGAATTTGTCGAAATATGTGCAGGATCCCATTTCTTCTCTATCTTGTTTAATCAAGAAAATGAAATTGTAAGATTATTAATATTTTTGAAATTATTGAGAGGAGATTTAAAGAACTGGGAGAAATAAGCTAAATTAGTGACAGAGTATTGAAAATTGAGGAAAACAGTTTAAAAGACAGTTAGTTATGAACCACAGGATAATGAAAATAGGCCACCCTGGTATTAAAGATGGAGGGCAGAAGAGAATAGCCTGCAAAGAAGATTTTGTAGGAATGGTGAGAGATTAATATGAAAAAAGTACCAAAGATGCCAGGTCTATCGGTTAGTGGGTTTAGGTAACAAACAGAGCATGCAGATTTATAAGAACAGGGCTCAGAAATGGAGCAGTTCTAGAGTTGGTCCATAGCTCAGTGATGTCACTAAGGCTGCTTCTCCTCTCTGTGTCTACTTTGCCATCTTGACCACGTTGGCATTTTTCCTCAGGCTTGTCCCCTTATGGTCAGCAGTTGAATGAAGCAGCCAAGCACCACATCCTCATTTAGTTGCATGCAGAAGCAGGAAGAAGAGGGCATTTCTTTTCTAACTGTTCCTTTTTATCAGGGAGGGAAAACTTTCAGAAAAATCCCCAGCAGACTTTCTAATGGGTGCCTTTGACAGGATGAGATTATTTAACCATGCTCCAGATGTGGCAAGGATCAGCTATTTTCAGCTACACTGAGAGGTGGGCTTTTCTAAGAAAAACTTTTTTTTTAAAGTTTATTTATTTTGAGGGAGAGAGCATGAATGAGAGAGAGGGGGAAAGAGAATCCCAAGCAGGCTCTGCACTGTCATTGCAGAGCCCAGTGTGAGGCTCAGACTCACGAACTGTGAGATCACGATCTGAGCCACAAGAGTTGGACACTTAACTGACTGACTCACCCAGACACCCCTAAAACAAACATGTTTTATGCAAAGGATCAATAATCAGAATGGGAGCAGGAAGCTAGAAGTTAGTGGAGTGGTTAGCACTTTTAGATTTCTGAAGGAAGATGGTTTCCAACAGTTTCATATCCAGCCAAATTTTATCAGTTAAAAGTGTTGGTGAAGTTATTTTTGGCCATGGAGACTTAGCTCCCACAAATCTTCTAGGAAGCTACTGCTGAATGTGTTCTAGCAAAATAAGGAAATGAACCAAGAAAGGGGAAGGTGTGGAATTGGGAAATAGGAGATTCAAATCAAAGGAGAGGTAAAAGGAATCTGATAGTGGCGAAGGGAAATTTCAGGGTAGCAGCTATGTAGTAGGTCCACTTTGGTGTAACCAATCCAAATTTAAATAACCCAAATTTCAATAGGTCAAAGCCTTTGGAAGAGATCTCATCAAGAAAGTAAAATTTATAGAATTCTGAATATGTTTGAATTAACTGAGGACAGATTTTTAAAAATTTTTTTTTTTAACGTTTATTTATTTTTGAGACAGAGAGAGACAGAGCATGAACAGGGGAGGGGCAGAGAGAGAGGGAGACACAGAATCTGAAACAGGCTCCAGGCTCTGAGCTGTCAGCACAGAGCCCGATGCGGGGCTTGAACTCACGGACCGTGAGATCGTGACCTGAGCCGAAGTCGGACGCTTAACCAATCAAGCCACCCAGGCGCCCGAGGACAGATTTTTATTTTTATTTATTTATTTTTATTTATTTTTTTTATTGTTTTTTTTTTTATTATATGAAATTTATTGTCAAATTGGTTTCCATAAAACACCCAGTGCTCATCCCAAAAGGTGCCCTCCTCAATACCCATCTCTTACCCTCTCCTCCCTCCCACCCCCCATCAACCCTCAGTTTGTTCTCAGTTTTTAACAGTCTCTTATGCTTTGGCTCTCTCCCACTCTAACCTCTTTTTTTTTTATTTTTTCCTCCCCCTCCCCCATGGGTTCCTGTTAACTTTCTCAGGATCCACATAAGAGTGAAACCATATGGTATCTGAGGACAGATTTTTAAAGAACTGTGTAAACTAGAGTTGACTTAAAAGTACATTTACAAAAGTATGTAAAAAGGTACATTGAAAACTAAGCAAATTTAATCTAGGAATTAAAAAAAAAAATTTTGTTTGTTTTTTTTCGGACAGCTCAGAGCCTGGAACCTGCTTCGGATTCTGTGTCTCCATCTCTCTGCCCCTCCCCCCCAATAAATATTTAAAAACTTTAAAAAGTATGCAAGAAAGGAAATATGGTATATATTGCCTGGCTCTATTATGAGTAGCCTTTACCAAGTCATAGCAATTTGTATTAAATAAAAAAAAATTTAAAGACCGAGTTCTGGGCTAATGGTATTCCTGAGACACCTGGAACAAACAGTAGGAAACCACTTTGGAGGGTCATTCCCACATCCCACTACAAAAAATAAAAACAAGCAAACACCAAAAACAACCAAATAAACATACAAAACCAAACACAAAACACCACACAAAGCAAAAAGTCCTCTGAAGATGAGCTTATAATAAATAATTACAAAATACATGTGATTTTTTTTCTTACTAGCAAAAGATGAAGTATATAATATTAACTCAGGCATGCCTATGATTTTTTTTTCCTTCACAGTATATAATGTCTGATATTTAAGTCACATGGGTTATTTGTAATACTAAAATTTCTTTTCTACTTTAGAAAAAATTTACTTTTAGTGTGTAATTCTATACAGTGTACAGTGGCAACATTTTAAAGTTATGAGGTAAATTTTATTTCTTAGTGTGATATTTTAATTTTTTAAACAGAGTAAAAAGAAATTTGAAAGAGAATGTAGAGAGGCAGAAAAGGCACAACAGAGTTATGAAAGATTGGATAATGATACTAACGCAACCAAGGCAGATGTTGAAAAGGTAAGAAATAATCCAAACTGACTTTGATATAAAAATATTATTACTTGCATGTGGAGGGTAATTGTAATATTTGTATTGGTATTAGATTTCTCCAAGAGAAACACTATGTCTAAATCTAAAATATACAAATATTTTTGTACTTCAAATCACATGTTAGTCGGATTGTGTTTATTTTATTGTAATGTCTTAACTGCATTCAGAATGCATAAGAAAGATATAATTGCTATTGAGAATGAGTTTCTAAACTAAAAAAAAAAAAAAAAAAAGGAATGAGTTTCTATCCTATTCCAAAACAGAATAGGAAGTCTAAGGTATGTTGATGGGGTATGCAACTGGGGGTTGGGTAGTGTGCTTCCCTAACTTGACCCAAGGCAAAACAAGATAAAAGTGTCAGAAGTATGTGATGTTAGTTAGCTATTTATGTTTTTGTTTCATTCATTCTTTCATTCATTTTGGAAAACTGAACTGTTTGTCGCTGATTCTGGGCCAGATGTTTTATAACATAACTATTCGTAAGGATCAGCCCTTAACTACTGCTGCTTAGCTTTTCCTTCTTTGCTGTATGTTCTTTATCTTAGAACATTGGACATTTCAGAGGGGTAATTTTCTGCATTCCATTTTTTTTACCACTTAAAGCCATAAAATTATATAAAATTCAGATTACAATTATCTTAAAGTCCTTCTAGTATAACTTGTGAGGGTTTTATTTTTTTCTACCCTATTTCTTAATGACTTTTTATACCTCTAATGATAGTTAAGTCCCTTGTCATTGGAAATACACAGACTTAAGGCAGTTTGTTCTTTTTTTGATTTTTCCAACTCTAGCGTTTCCTTATATTGATCCCACTGATCGCTGTGTTTAGTTTTAGTTTCTTTGAGGTACTGGGAAAGTATTCTGTATTTTCTACATAAAGCTCTTTAGATATTCATAGCAGATTCTCTGTCCCTAGATGAGCCATTGTATTTTTTTATTCTACTGAGGAAATGGCTTTAAGTCACTTTTCATTATGACTGTTTTCCTTTGGATACCTGTTAATTTGTCAGTATCCCACCTAAATTATGTTAACTTCCAGTTGGATGTAATAATCCAGATAATGGTCTGATCAGTCCAGAGTTTGATTACCTCACTCATTTTGAACACCAAATTTATGTTAATTATGGCCTAAATGTATATTGATTTTTTTTTTTTTTTTTTTTTTTTGAGCAACCACATTGTTTGGATGGACTCCCATTGGGTTTATGGTTAACCCCATGTCTTTTCACATATGGTGTGATATGAGAACATGTGTCTCATAACTTGTACTGTTGGTATTTTAGATGCGTGTGTACATCTGTATCAATTATTAGACTTAACTCTGCGGTTAAGATTTTTGGACCCTGCTTTTGATCATCCATATATTCGTTTCCTTCCTAGCATCATGTCATGCACATAATGTGTTATTATTATTTGATAAAAATGTGGATCACAACAGTTGCAAACACTGTTGTATACATGGGAGGCTTGCTTGCTGGTTGACACTCCTTAAAAACTCCTTTGACTTATTATCAAACATTGATTGGAATACATAGCTTAGGTACTAGGCAAGATAAGGGACTCTAACTGGACTCTCATTTAACTTATGTTTTTTATTTTGTCTATAGAGATCTCTTTAGAGACTAATTAGACATTTTGAAATCTAAATAGAATATGTTAATAGTTTGACCTAACTTAAGAATTTTAATGTTTATAGTTTCCTTTTTATCCTCCTTTGTTTGCAACCTCCTTACTTATTAGAGAATTAGGAAAACGTTGAGGATTTGCTTTAGGAACTATAGAGTAGAGGTATTCTGTTGTAAGTGACCGGTAGGAGAAAGGAACATAGTTTCAATTGAGCAATTACGGATAAAAGTTTTAAAAAAAAAAAGTGAAGAAGGAGCAAGCCTATTACTGATCTTTCTAAAGAAAAGAAAGGCAGTTGCATAACAATGTGAGTATACCATAACACTCCTGAACTGGTCACCTAAAAATGATTAAGATGGTCAATTAAGATGATATTGTGTGTTTTACAACAATTAAAAATAAAAAAAAAAATTTAATGTAATATTTAAAAAAAAAAAGGCAGTTAAATATGAAGCCCACAGGGGGGCTTCAGTTGTTCTAGTTTCTAGCTTTACACTCCTATATGCCCTGCTGGAACCTTTGCCCTAGGCTTTAGGAATCACAGCCAGTGACTTAGAACAGGAGCCGTTTCGCCTGACCATTGTGGGTAGGGAATAATTTGGATTCCTCTATTCCCTCATAGTTTGTGGGAACAGGGAGAAAGGGGGAAGAAGTAAATGTGTACTTAAGGTCCCAGAACTTCAAATGTATTTTTCTGTAGAAATACTTCGGGCTATGGTGTTTAGTTTCCATAGTACTTAAGTATTAGAATCTTCAAGTACACTGTAGATTAAATTTTTTTTTGTGTGTGTGGGCTTCTCTATTATCTTGGCTACTATGTATTTCCACAGGTCAGTTTGTTTCTGAGTTCAGAAGAACTAACTTGTGGACCTACTGTTAGAAAGTTAGAGACTACATTTTGTAGAAAATGGAATTAGAACAATAAAGTGTATTAATGTGTTTTACAACTTCCAGAGCACTCTCATATAACATGATTGGTTCCTTGGAGCACTGTGAAAAATGGAGTTCAATTCTTTCTTTTTTTTCTTATTACATTAGAGTAATTGAGAAATTTACTTAGATTCCCCTCCAATAAGTCTAGAATTAATGATTTTATGTTAGTATTCTAATGTTCTTACCAATGTAGATGATGCTGATGTGACCTATTCAAAAAGCATTTCTCTAAGAGCTTGAGATGAACAGAACTATATTCTAAATAATCATTCCTGAAAGTACCTTTGGTTTTGTATAGAGACTGAAATCATTGTTGAGTATTACCATATCCAAAAATCATATATTTAATCATTAGTGTTTCACTGTGGTTCTGAGTTGCATATAAGTGGATCATGTTTTAAATGTTTTACTATAACTTGTTAACTGTCTAAAGTATTTCTATGGTGTTTTTCCTCTTCTGGTTAAGAGCATACTGTTGCAGGTCAAGCCATAATGTTGTCATTTGTTTAATTTTAAAAAGTCTGGATTTGGTAAGGAGAAACTTTATTTGAACAGATTATTGCAAAGGGAAGGACTGTTGCAAAAAGAGAAAAGGATTGCTGCAATAGGAGAGTGCTCTGTCCATAAGATATGCAAGCATCTCCTTAAATTTTAAATGATATTAATAGTTAGAAAAAGTCTAGGTTTAGCATAACTTTTAGAAAAATGAATCAGGTATCATTTTGTTGTTGTTGTTATTTGTGTTGGTAATGATGTGGACCAATTTGTCTCTAGGCCAAACAGCAGTTGAATCTGCGTACACATATGGCTGATGAAAATAAAAATGAATATGCGGCACAATTACAAAACTTTAATGGAGAACAGCACAAACATTTCTACGTAGTGATTCCTCAAATTTACAAGGTAAAGTTTAGATACGTGAAATTAATCTAGTTTTAGAGTTGGAAGAGCTAGTCTTTTTATATGTGAAACTTTTAAATTTGAGGCATCAACCAGGATGTTTCTAGATTCACTAGTCATCAGGACTAGTGATAAGAACTTCTTTTATGATTATAGATTTGAAAAGTAAATTTTTCCTAACTTTGAAATCACGAATTTTCCTACTGAATAATTATTAGTGTAATAAACAGTCCAGTAAAACAATGACATTTTCTAGATAAATTTTAATACTGTATCATTGAGTATTAGGACATAGGGGGGATTCACTGGAATTGTTCTTGGTAAGCTGCTTACCTAGAATTGGGATGTAGCTTTTTGACACTATACCAGAGTTACTGGCATTACCCCAGGTGGCAGAAATAAATCTTATGAAATGTATTTGCTAGCCTGGTTTTTGCCTGCTTGTCTTCCTAGTTGCCAGACCATAAATGTAATTCAGGCCGTGAGTTTGCTTACAAATTCCATCTGTCATCACTTGATGATAAACAGTTGCCAAACAGCCTGAGGTAAAGACCCAGAATTTATATGAGGGTTAAGTTATGTTACTGCTTATTCTAGAAAGAAGAGAAATTAGAGTAAAGGGATTGAAAAGTGTTGAAAGTAGTGTCTGGGAGAGCAGAGCTTATGTGGAAAGAGTTGTCAGCCCAGATATATTTTCTTTTTCGTTGTAAGGCAAATTAGCAGTACAAAGGAAGCATAGTTAGAGATGGTGGCCTAGAGTGGGTATCATATTCCAGTCATTTAATCCAGAGCATCTAGCCTCATGACTAGCATCTAGTCATCATCACTCAGTGGTGCTTTTCTAGGCTCTCCAGCCAAGCCATTATGTTCTGGGGAGACCAAAACTGTGTTTTGTGCTTAATCCTTTTGTTTGAACCTTGCTATGGAGCAGTCTTGCCATTTTTTTTTTTCAGTGTTTATTTTTAAGAGAGAATGAGTGGGATGGTGCTGGAGGGTGGGGATGGAGGGGTGGTGCAGAGGGAGAGAGAGATACACAGAATCCTAAACAGGCTCCAGGCTCTGAGCCATCAGCACAGAGCCCAGTGTGGGGCTAGAATGTATAAGCTACGAGATCACGATGTGAGCCGAAGTCAGACACTTAACTGACTGAGCCACCTAGGTGCCCCCAGTCTTGCCATTTTGTAATGCTGGGAACAGTTCCTTTGTGAAAATGTGGGTGTCAGAGTAAATCCACAAGCTTTGGGAAGTAGAGAGGAAAAGCTGGTATAAAGGCTGTGGGAGTGTGGGGACTTGAACAATGTAGCTGTGTCCTAGGAGAAAAAGGTTAGTAGTGTCGGCAAATATTAAGGGTCAAAAATGCCTGTAAGTTATTTGGCTTCACTTGTCATAGCATAATTCTTAGGGGCATGTGCCAGTAAATTTTTGAATTGTGGGGATTCCATTCTATGTACCACTTTCACCTTTTGGCTTTCTGTTTTCATCTTGTATCCCCAATCCTTTGATAGTTACTGAGCAGTAGACTGACTGGTAGGTCTGAGTACCTGTTGGTATTCAGTCAACTATGGATCCTTAATCCAATGAGATCTTACCAAAGTAATCTGAACTAATTTAAGGACTTAGAACTCTCAGATTTATATATGTTACAGGCTAATTGCTTAAAAAGAAAGAAAAAAAAAAACCATCAAAATTCTGTTTTCGAGTGCAGCTTTTCCTGGAAGCATAGACAACTGCTCTGACTGAAGAATGGAAAGGTGGAGGTGGTATGAGGTAGGGAGCTGGTAGCCTGTTAGGGGATCCCCTTAGAATATTTGAAAACCAGTGTCACCTGGTTTAGGATGTGCTGAAAGGCTTGATTTTTTTTTTTTTTTTTTTTTTTTTTTTTTGTGTTATGTAACAAGTCTCAGGTTTTAAGTACTGTAAGACTGTTGAAAAGGTATTAACAACAGTGTGACTGTTAGTGTAGAATCCTAATTTGGGGGGTGGGGTTGCGTCAGAATGAAAAGAAAATTTAATATTCCCTTTTTTAAAAAAAATTCTGATTATTAGCAACTACAAGAAATGGATGAACGAAGGACTATTAAACTCAGTGAGTGTTACAGAGGATTTGCAGACTCAGAACGCAAAGTTATTCCTATCATTTCAAAGTGTTTGGAAGGAATGATTCTCGCCGCAAAATCAGTTGATGAAAGAAGAGTAAGTGCTATATAATTATATTTGAATAAATGTATTTGGTTTGCATATGCAGTTTCAGTTGGTGAAATGAATTGGGAAAGGGGTGAAGTAATTGATGGGTAGCTGATTATACTTTATATTCTGTAGAAGTCTGGCAATAGATTGGACTGCTTTGGGCTTTTTTTTTTTTCCCCATGTTTATTTATTTTTAAGAATGAAAGAGAGCGTGAGCAGGGGAGGGGCAGAGAGAGAGGGAGACACAGAATCCGAAGCAGGCCCCAGGCTCTGAGCTGTCAGCACAGAGCCTGACATGGGTCCCAAACTCATGGAATGAGAGATCATGACCTGAGCCGAAGTCAGATGCCCAAACGACTGAGCCACCCAGGCACTCAGTGGACTCCTTTGGGCTTTTAAGACTGTTCTGAACACTAAAATTCTAGTTGTTTTGAAAGAAAATTTTAATCCTTCCTTTTCCCCTAAATTTTCAGTTCTACTCCAAGAGTATAACACAACCTGTGAACTGTAGGTTACAAACTTTGTTGTACTCTCATTCTAGTGAAAGTTTAGAGAAAGAAATAGATATAAAGTTACTGTGGGTAGTGTATGGAGTAATGGGCAAAAAGAAAGGGCAGTAGAAGAAACAGCATAGCCCTGCTCCCCTTGAGAAAGTATATCCACTAACCTGTCTTAATTAAGGTCTAGCAAGAATCTTGTACCTGGTCATTTCTCAATAAATGTTGATTGAGTGACCAGAAAGGGTAGTTGGCAGAAATGTATGTTATGAAGAAGGAGCAAGAGAAGAGAACCAGTGTTGGAGGAGTGCTAAATACATACCACATATTTTAGTCTTCGTAGCAAGTTGGTATTATATTAATGAGGATTTTTTTCTGTAACAAATAGAATTTTGACTTGAATTTTAAAAATAAAAGGATTTTAGGGTTCTTTAATCAGAAATTCAGAAGTACATTTATATTTCAGTATGGCTGGTTACAAGGTTACAAATGTAGTTAGGTCCCTTCTCTCTCATTCTTCTCATCCTTTAGCAAGTGATTGGTAGGATGGCGTTAATGACAAAACTAAGGTGTGACTTAACAGATAACTTTTGACTAAATGACAGGCAAAATGTACAATGAACAGAAATAGGGAATAAAAGAGAAGAGTTTTAAACAGGAGGAGTTTATAAGAGATAAAGTATTGTGTTTGAAAATAATGAGTTTAAGGTGTCAGAAGAACATTTGGATAGTGGTATGTACTTCCAAAGACAATATATAGTATAGTTATGTGAGTTTTAAAGTTTTAGGGGAAACAGAACTTTATATTTTTAAAGTTGCTTTTTGTATTTAACATTGTTTGTCAGATCTTTCTCCATTGTTCAGTTAACATTCCCAACTGTCTTCAGTATATTTTATCTTTTCCCCTGTTGGATGCATGAAAGCCTTTCTACCTTTTACTCTTTTACATAGATGCCTTTTCCCGTTTCAAAGATTAACTTTATGTAGATATCCTATAAAGCAAAAAGCCTTTTTCCTTTGAAACTTCTTAGAATTTCTACTTGAGAATAACCTCTTCCTGTATTCCTTTTGTCAGTTAGATCTTTCTTATCAACTAACTTGTCCTCAGATGAATTTCAGTGGGTTGAAGTTGTGGAATGAAAACACTTCATGAATATTACGAACTAATAAAATGTTAATTTGATTATAAATTCGTATTTTATTGGGATTAAAATATTTAAGGCTTATTACTAATCCACCAGAAGAAATTAATTCACTTTAACCTTTAATTATTATCTGTAGAATTATTTCCTTTAAATTTTTGTTGGTTGTTTCCTTGAGTAAATTTTTAACAGCTAACAGTATTAAAAATAAATGAAATGATTTTAAAAACATGTTTCTTATGTGTAGGACTCTCAAATGGTAGTGGACTCCTTTAAGTCTGGATTTGAACCTCCAGGAGATTTTCCATTTGAAGATTACAGTCAACATATTTATAGAACCATTTCTGATGGGACTATCAGTGCATCCAAACAGGAAAGTGGGAAGATGGATGCCAAAACCACAGTAGGAAAGGCCAAGGGCAAGTTGTGGCTCTTTGGAAAGAAGCCAAAGGTAAAAGTCATGAAATTCCTCTATGCTAATAGTTTTATTTTAGTGTGTCATTTAAATCAATGTAGGTGTTGAGTGGATAATGGCTTACTATTAATAGAGAATAAGTATTTTTATCTGAATGATTCAGTTAACTTTTCACTTATTAGAAACATAGTTTTGTATCTTAATAGTAAAAATTATTTCTGGAGTTAATATTTGACCACCACTTAATGAGTAAAAATGTTAAATAGTTGTTAATACCTCTTGAATTATATGCTTTTGAAATTTCACTTGTATGCAGTTTCAATCAGAATTTCTAAGGAAACGTTGTGATCTAACTATAAGACCACCAAAATTGCAGTTCTCTATTAGAATGAATGATTGACTATAGCAATAATAAATGTCACATTAGGTCTTATAGATCGTACTAATGAAGTTATTTTTATCATCCATGTGAATGTTTAATGGGAGGGGCCCAATGTTTGTGGTTATTTGAAGTTTAAAAATCTCCAGTTTACTAAGAGAATCTCTCTTAACTTCTTGTTGGAACCCATTTTTTGATGTGCTGTATATGTTAGATAAATCTAGTTCAGCATCATGAGCAAATGGAATAGATGAGTGCTTAATCCTACCAATTTAATGTTTATAATAGTGTCTATCTAGTATGGGAATAGATATGTACTTTTAATCTGATATGCTCTATTTATTAAAGTATAGGTGACTTTAATTCATTTTTCTGATCTAGACATAGAATGCAGATAAATTTAACTCATAATATACCTATTAATCTCTTCAGAAGTATACTTATAATTAACTCAAGCATTATTCATGCTTTTAATATTTTCCAGGTGAGAAGTTGAGAGGTGAGACTTTTTTTTTTAAGTCAAATCAGAGTAGACAGGAAAGCTTAGAAAAACCAGGACTGCTGAAGTTTTTTTTTTTTTAAATGAGGTGCAGTGAAGATGAAATAGAAACAGTCTGAGAGAAAAACCACAAATGTAATGAAAACTTTTTGCCTATTTGTGATAATAATTAGTTGCAGTTTTAATATATATTATCTATTTAGATAACTTCACCTGTAGCTGTTGCCTTTATCTCTGACAAGTGCAGGTTAAGTATAACCAGTTAGGTAGTGCTAATGTTCTAGAAATTAGAAGAGAATTTTTTTTATGTAGGTCATATTGCTTTCTCTGACGTTATAATTTGTGTACTCTCTATTTTTAATGTCATTTTGTAAAAAGTGATCAAATGAAATGGTACATTTCTTAAAGTAAATTTGACTTCTTAAAATGACCGTTTTGGCAAAACTATGTTAATATTCTTATAACATTTTTATAGAAAACTTTGAGATTTATTTTGTGAAAAGTATGTTGCCAAAAATAGAATTTTCATTTAGGAGAAAACTATGCACATTTGGCTTATTGATTCCTTTCTTTATTTCCATATTAGCCACAGTCCCCACCCTTAACCCCTACTAGTTTATTCACATCCAGTACTCCTAATGGGTCCCAGTTTCTCACATTCTCCATTGAGCCCGTGCATTATTGTATGAATGAAATAAAAACAGGGAAGCCCAGAATTCCTTCTTTCAGAAGTCTCAAAAGAGGGGTAAGTTTAATAATGGGTTAAAATGCATGATGGCCTATTGTGTTACGTGTAGTGTGGCTTTTAATACTCTCCACCCTCATTATAAGGCTCTCTCCTGTAAATATGTAGTTTAAAAAGACCACAGAATTAAGTATAGCTGCCCTCAAGTTAAAAATAACTCCTCTTTATAACATTTGAAATGCGCAACCATAAAAGAATGGTATTATAAAGAGGGTGCTGGGTACAATCATATTAGCTATTTTTTTGTTTATGTGAAATCATATGTCCACCATTGTCTTGTAATGTATTTACATTTTTAAGACTTTCAGTAATTTGTCACTGCAGTTAACTCATGCAATACTTTGTCACTAATGATGACTTCTGCCAATTTATATTTTGTTGTCTATAAAAAAAATCAAATTCAATTTTTAATTTCCCTACTTTTAGAAGTATAAAACACAGTTTCCAGTAGTTAAATAAGAAATTAAAGATAGGCATGTTAAATATCAAGATTCTAGATCATATTAAAATAATACATTAGAAGATATTTTGTAAATTATTTGCCTATAAAATACTAGATATTACTGAGTAATGTTTACATGGCATTTGTGTTCTTGAGCTTAAAAAAAAAAGTATTTTTTTACCAAAATATTTTTTTTTAATTGCCCAGTCTTTGGTATTTACTTAAAACTAAAGTTATTCTGTAAATGAAAAATTTTAGAATTGTAAAAATCAAATATCAAGCTATTTTTTAGCAACACCTATTATACTACTGATAAATAGTAGTGTTATTCCATTATGTTAGTGAAACTAATTTCTCTTGTTTATATTTGATTTTAAGGATGTGCTTGTAATATTCATAGCTCATAGTTTAGATATATTTATGAAATTTGAACATTTGTTTGGACATATGAAAAACATAGGTGTGATAGCCCACAGATGAGAACTCAATCTATCAGTGCCATTAAAAAATCTAATCATTAACAGTGATACACTATAGTTGGGCTTACTCTTGTTCTTGCCATTCTTCCCCCACCTTCCCTCTTCCTCCCTTCCTCTCTGCCTTCCTGCTTGCGTTCTTTTTCAATTCTTTTCTTCTCTGTCTAGTCTGTTTTAATTACCTTCTGTAGCCTTTTCTACAAATTGCTTCAGTTGAGTTTCTCTTTTGGCCACATGTAGAACAAGATATATTCATTTAGGGCAAGATGACATTATTTGCATTTTCGTTAAAACACTATGACAACCTGAAGTGATGTCAGTAATGCGGTAGACATGTTCTAGTATATGATGTCCCTTTTTGGACTTCCTTTTTTCCTATACTGTCATGAACATTTTTACATCTATCTTACCTACTTCTGTGTTGAATGATGATATAGGTAATTAATGATATTCTGAAAAGCCAGTAGGAATGAGTCTGTGTTATACAGTACAGGTAACCTGTATTCATTTTTAAAAGCCCTTAACACTTGTTGGAAACACTTAAGAAATCATTAGGGATTTTCTTTTGCCTGACTTAGGAGGGCAGAATTCCCATCTTTCTTCTCTATGATGATTTAGATTTTATTAAATATTCTGCTGTTATGAAAAATGACTGTTTAGCAGCTATATTTTTGTAATTGTTTCTGTATCTTACACATTGAGTCTACCAGATCCAGTTAACAGTAATCTATACAGTATAGTTATAGAGATATCAAATAGTTGTGTGAAATTTAGGCAGTTAGAACTGTGAGCCTTGGAGAGAGAAGTTTAAATATGTGACCTCTTCATTTTTATTGAATAAGTTATAGGTGGAAAAATCTACATTTTATAAAATTGTAGAATTTAAAAGTATCTGCTTAGTTATTATTTGTCTTATTTCCACTTACTGCTTTAGTTTTAAATATTAGAACATTGTTTTGGGGGAGCCAGTTCCAGAAGGTCAAAATCCTCCTACTTTTGTTATTACTTACTGTACCAAAGGAGAAAAAGCAATATGTAAGGTAGAAAATATGACAGATAAATTGACTAGGATATTGGAGGATAGAGCAGAAAGGAAAGTTTATTACAATCTTGGCATTGACATTTTTTTTTTTTTTTTTTTTTTAGTGTTTATTTTTGAGACAGAGAAAGACAGCATGAGCAGGGGAGGGGCAAAGGGAGTGGGAGACAGAATCTGAAGCAGGCTCCAGGCTCTGAGCTATCAGCACAGAGCCTGACATGGGGCTTGAACTCATGAACCACAAGATCATGACCTGAGAAAAGTCGGACGCTTAACTGACTGAGCCATCCAGGGGCCCCGACATTTTTCATTTTGATTGGTATTTAGTAGTTTATCAGATTCTATTTCAAAATTAACCTATGGAGATATTTTTCTTCCAGTTAAGAATTGTCTCAATATAGGAAAATCCAAAAAGAAGAACTTCTTAAAAAATAATTTATTTTTTTATTTTTTTATTTTCATTAAAAAATTTTTTTTTCACTGTTTTTGTTTTATTTTTGAGAGAGAGAGAAAGAGAGAGACAGACAGACTGTGAGTGGGGCAGGGGCAGAGAGAGAGGGAGACAGAATCCGAAGCAGACTCCAGACTTTGAGCTGTCAGTACAGAGCCTCACGTGGGGCTGGAACTCAACAAACCATGAGATCATGACCTGAGCCAAAGTCAGACGCTTAACCAACTGAGCCACCCAGGTGCCCCTAAATGTTTTTATTTTTGAGAGAGAGAGTGAGCAGGGGAGGGGCAGAGAGACGTAGAAAGAGAATCCCAGGCAGGCTCTGCACTGACAGTAGAGAGCCCAATGCGGGGCTCAAACTCAAGAACCATGAGATCATGACCTGAGCAGAAGTCAGATGCTTAACCTACTAAGCCACCTAGGCTCCCCAAAAAAGAAGAGAAGCTTTAAGAAGCCAGGTTTTTGTTTTTTTTTTTGTTTAAACATGGATTTACATGTCAGTCCATTCACTTACAAAATAAGTCTTAAGGTATTTTGGGGGGAAATTTTTGTTTTTTGTTTTTGTAAAAGGACCTGTGCATACAGATTGGTGTAGAATAAAGCAAAACTGAGAGAGATAGAATTCTCTTATTTTTAATGTTTATTTTTGAGAGGGTGCAAGTTGGGGAGGGTTAGGGAGGGGAGAAAAGAGAATGAGAAGTGGGCTGTGCGCTGGTAGTCTGACAGTAGCAAGCCTGATTTGGGGCTCGAACTCATAAACCGTGAGATCATGACCCAAGTCAAAGTCAGACGCTCAACCAGCTAAGCCACCCAGGTGCCCCAAGTCTTAAGGATTTTTAAAGCTGATGAGTTGTACCATTCAAATCAGAAACTCTTGTTTTGAACTATGTTTGCTACGTTGTTTTTTGATAATATTATATTTTTAAAATATTTATTTTTGAGAGAGCATTAGCGGGGGAAGGGCAGAAAGAGAGAGAGAGAGAGAGAGAAAGAGAAAGAAAGAATCCCAAGCAGGTTCTGCACTGTCAGGGGTGAGCCTGACATGGGGCTCAAACTCACGAACTGTGAGATCATAACCTGAACTGGAATCCAGAGTCGGATGCTTTAACCAACTGAGCCACCCAGGTGACCTATTGTTTTTCCTGAATATCTGCTTTTGGCTTTCTAAAAAATTATAATTTTTCTTTTTTTTTTTCTATATAAAGTTCCTAATATTTTTAAGGATCTGAGAAATGTTATATTGGACCAGTGTTTTTGAATTTGATGGTTGATACCATTAGACCTTTTCTGAGGGATGATGGTGTATAATTTTCCTTACGTGAAATCAGGAGCTAACCATTAATGGATAATTGGTGCACACCTCAACTTAACTATTTAACATACAAACAAATATTTTTTACTATATAACTGTTTCATTTGAGATTGTTGGGTAATCCTTTTTTTTGGAAGTAGATTTATCTAGCAATAACAAGTCCATATTATCTGTCTAAATTATTCATGGTCTGAAAGACTTCATAGTCATATTTGTAAGCTTTTTATTTATTCAGAATGCAGTTATCAGTATTTTCCTATCTTTAAAAGAAATCTAATAATTTTAATAATTTATATTTATATTATATTTAAAATCTAATCATTTTAATTGCCTAATTTCCTTTTTAGTTCCCTTGTGTATTTATTAAGGTATGGGGGTATGTGAAATTTTCTAGTTATAGGTACATGATAATTGTATATGAGAGGAAGATATTTATGTATTGAACATGACTTACTTAAAAGAAAACTTGAATATTTTTCTAATATTTTACAAAGAACTTGAGTTTTTTGTATCCCTAAATCTAAGGTTAGTGTACCATAAATTAATTTTATAATTGATATAAAACTAGACTAACTAAAACCTGAACCATTTGATATTTCAGTTATAATTATCTTAATGTTTTCTCTGAAGCATATTAATACATAAACTGGAAAAATAATTTTTATTTCACTTAGAAATTTAGCTGGGGAAAATTATAAAAGATAAATTCAAATACTCTACATATTTTGTTTCTTGTGCTCTATATAATTTTGTCTTAATAACATTAAAGAAGACCATGAATATCTTTTTAAAACTTGTTAACCTTTTTACCAGGAATTTTGTGATCCTAAAATAAGTTGTGCTTTTTGTTCCCTGAAACTACTGACAGTCTAAAGAATGTTAAGCTTAATTGGAAAGCTAATGGATAGCAAATGTCATCTTTCTTATCATCACAACCATTAATATATATAGCCAATTCATTGGAGATAAGGGGTAGATATTTTTGTCAGTTATTTATTAAAGTTCATATTTTTTATGTGAAATTCTTCTACCTGACATCCCCCTTCTTTAAACATCGTGATTTAGAAAACAGGGAAAAATAAAAATTTTAGAGGTTGCAAGCCATGAATGAATGAAGATTAATTGAAGATTAGCTTTGTAAAGCCAAATTGCGTATTACGGGTCACAAGGAGTGTGTGTGTGTGTGTGTGTGTGTGTGCGCGTGTGTGCATGGACACATGTGTGCACACGTGTGTTTACTTGGTATGTTTGGTAGATGCATTGCCAGTTGCAGAGCCGTGCTAACCCACCTCATGTGGGACGGACACACACAGACACACACACACCATTAGTGTATATATGTGTGGTACATACCACACGAGTAGTATATGTACTGTATGAGAGCACTCTGGCTATATCCTTTTATATTTTCAGAAAGAAAAATTTTATCTAGTTTTCTTTCTAAAAATTGACGTTATATTTTTAGTGTTGCTTATTGAGCATATGGATTTCAGAAAAACTGAAAAGTAGACACTCCATTTTCAAAGCAACATTCAACGCATGTATTTGTGTCTGTTAAGAAATATGTATGGGCAACTTGAATCTGGGTGACTCATTGTTTTGATAATGTGTTTCTAATGTGTCTGTACATTTTTTTAAAAAACCTTATAACTAAGGTAGAAATGTTACCCTTGACATGTTTAAATTCAAAAATGTTTTGAACTATAGCAGTTCCTGTGATGCCAGTTTGTTTAATGCATTGGGAAGAGTTTTTCATTTTTTAATACTTCATAGAAGAGTTTTTCAAATGGCTAATATTGGATCTTTAGCTCTTCAAATATTAGTATTTTGAGAATGAAGAACCATAAGTAAAATCCACTTACGGAGAATTTCTATTTACTTTTAAGTTTTTGTTGCATTTAGAAAATATCTGCCCATTATCATCAGTGTATTTTTTTTTTTTTTGCAAGTAATTTACTTTCCCCAAAATGTGCTTAAAATTGTTTTTCTGGCATAATTGTTTGGATTGTGAAATGTTCATGATTTATTTTAATATTGTAAAAAAAAAGTATAAGTTATTGCATCTTCTGTATTGATTTCATGTGAATAATTTACCATTTCTTTCTGTTTTCCATTGAACTATTCAGTGGTCGGTGAAGATGGTAAGCCTTATGTGCTGATCTATATACTGTGCCAACATTAAATAATCTCAAAACTTTTTTTTTTTTTTAAGTTTATTCTGAGAGAGAGAGAGAGCGAGCGAGCGAGCGAGCATGAGCTGGGGAGGGGCAGATAGGGAGACAGAGGATTCCAAGCAGGCTCCATGCTGTCAGCACAGAGCCTTGTGTGGGGCTCAAACTCCCAAACCACAAGATCATGACCTGAGCTGAAATCAAGAGTCAGACACTTCACACCCAGGTGCCACTCAAAACATTGTGTTGTTTTTTTTGTTTTTTTTTTTATTCAGACTAAGTAGTAAGGTACAACCTTACATTTTCACCTTGTATGTGTCTTTTCTTGTTATAATTTGATCCATAGTCCAACATATGCCAGTATTTCTTGATGTCATAAAATTCTAAAATAATATGGTTAACTTTAATCAACCTATTAAGTTCCTAAATGTTACTGAGTGGAGTCCTTGTCATGTTACAGAGCATAAAATTATAGTTAATCATTAAGTTACATGGTAGAACAAAAGTTCATATTTTTACACAAGGAAAATTAAAAATGATTTTTAATGTCTTTTAAAAAGATTGTATACATGTTATTTGTAGTTTATCACAAGAATCATTAGATTTTCAAAATAGTAAGAAAGAAAATTTCCTACTAATTTCATTAGAGAGTCAGTACTTTCTTCTGTAGTACTGAATGGGAATAAAAGCACACATAGTCTAAATATAGTATGTGCTTGCGCAGTTGTGGGTGAGTGTGTGTGTGTGTGTGTGTGTATGTGTGAGTGAGATGGTCCTTTATACATTTCAATCACATTAATGGAACTACATTGTGAAGACCTAACCCCCAAATCATTGGGGGTTGCATAGTTTCTTATTTTTAGAAAGTAGACCACTCTCTTTCAGACCAGTTTCTTTCAGACTTTCAGTTTAGCCTTTTTAAAATGTATTCCCTTGTAGTAGAAGTTGTCAATAAATACCTCACAGGTCTTTATATCCGTTGGAAATAGAGTGTTTAGCTCTCAAATTCTGTAAAAGAATAGGTTATGTCAAAATGGGATATTAGAAATGCTTTCATACCTACTGTTACTAAATTTGAGAACAAGGTTTGATTAGGGGTAAGTGGGAAGCAGGCAGGTTTACTTACAGGTAATTGTGAGTTTATTGTAATAATACCAAAAAATACCCACATTGAAATATATTTCTTTACTTCACTAGATAGTTCTTCAAAATTTTAAGAAATATTTAAAAATATATAGATTAAAAGTTTTATCTTTGGCACATATATAATACTTTTCAAAACCTACATCTTAAGTTAGATTAAAACCGACAACTTACATTAATAATTGACCACTAAATTTAAAGGCACCTTGCTTAGGAAATTCTGCCATTCATTTATTTAGGTCAGATTTGGTTGATTGACATTTTATTATTTCTGCTACTTGGTAGATTAAAAAACCAAAGCCACTTAGACAAGATGCCCTATTTTTTAAGGTGAGCTTGTTGAATATTCATAATGTATAGGCCACTTGGGGAAAATTCTGGAGATTCTGTTATTAATGAAATGTTAACCTTTGATCATGGTTCCATCCTAAGAGTGAGTTTTCTCTTTTTTTAAAAGTCAGGGAAACATTCTTATAGATGGTGAAATAAAGCTACTAAGTATGTTATAGGCATAAATGGCCCAGAGAGCAAGGATGAGTTTCATTTCAACAATACTTTAAAAATTGAACTGGCATATTCTTCAAATCACCATTTAATTTTCTTTTAATTTTTTTTTTTTTTTAACGTTTATTATTGAAAGAGAGAGAACTTGAGCAGGGGAGGGGCAGAGGGAGAGGGAGACACAGAATCTGAAGCAGGCTCCAGGCTCTGAGCTGTCAGCACAGAGCCCGACGCAGGGCTCAAAGTCACAAACTGTGAGATCATGACCTGAGCCGAAGTCGGACGCTTAACCGACTGAGCCACTCAGACACCCCTCATATCGCCATTTTAAAAAGAAAAATGAAGAGTGATAGGTATCATCAATTTTTGGAGTGTATCAAAACTTATGTAAATATGGGTTTATGGTAAATAGAATCAATAGTTGCTAATATTGGCTCTGTTGTGTAACCTCTAATATGAGTGACATGATTAACATTTAAGATGGGAAAGACATAATTTGAATCAGAAGTTTACAACTAAATACTAGTACTTTTTCCTAAATGATAGTTTCTTGCATATTAAAACGTTAAAAATTTTTCAAACATCAAGCATCTTTCCTAAAGAAGGATCACATCTTTAATCTTTGGATTTTATCTTTCTTTTGGGAAAAACTGAGGTATGTTATTGGTTGTACAAAAGGATAATTGAAAATAAACTCCTTATTAGAATAATTTCTACTTTCAGTTCACACAGTGGATAGTTTTACCTTATGTATGTTTTGGTTCTAAAGAGTGGTTTAATAAGTGTAATCATTCAGAGACTGTGCAATATTAAAATATATTTCACCAGTTAGATTATCTCTGTGAGGTAAGTTGCCTACTTATTTGTATAAGCTTTTCATATTTGCAGTCTGAACATTCACAGTATTTGATTTGGGAATGTGGTGATGTTATATAAAGAACAATAATTTGTATAGGTGAGAAATGTTATGTGTTTCCATTTTGTTGTTGTTGCTGTAAGAAGGTTCATATGTATTTATTTTAACTGCCAAGACCTGAAAATGATGTTATAGTGGTCATTACCAATTTTCTTTATCTGGTTATATTTTTACCTGTTCTATTTCATGATTTCATAAACTGGAATTCAAGCTTTGTTCAATATAGTTGTTTTAATTTACATACACATATCTGTGTAGATTTCTTCTTAAAAGTTTGGGGCTAATTTTAAATTAAACTTAAAACTGATGTGTATTTTTATTTTATAGCGGGTATATTTAAAAAAGAAAATTTCCTCAAGATGTCTTTTATAATTTAGATTCTCTTTTCAGGGCCCAGCACTGGAAGATTTCAGTCATCTGCCACCAGAACAGAGACGTAAAAAACTACAGCAACGTATCGATGAACTTAACAGAGAACTACAAAAAGAATCAGACCAAAAGTATTCTTCTATTAAGTCTTTTTTACCATTATTATTCCTTTTGGGGTATACTTTGAATGATATGTTTAAATGTGATGTATTGAAGATATAAAAATCATATATCCTAATTAAAATATCTTTTGAGGGAAAAATACACTCCTAAACTTTGCAAAATTTTATGGTTGCTGTGTGATAAATAAAAATGAAATGTTAGTTTCTTAGGTTGCAGTTTACTTATTGGATGATAATAGTCCATGTCCTCAATAATATTGCAAAACAGTTTAATGGTTCATTATCAACAGTAGTTTTCACCAACATTAACCGCCTCTTACACCTTGATACATTTCATTTTGCTTTGGTACATAAATTGAGCTCAGTAGAAACCTAAGGCTATAATTATTTTGTTTGCAGCAAGTTAGCATACAGTACTTGATTACTTATAGCTTCAGATTCATTGACTCATTGCTGTAATTTTTTTTCAATTTTATAAAAAGTTTCCTTTGGTTCAGTTTTTTTTTTTTTTTTTTTTTAATTTTTTTTTTCAACGTTTATTTATTTTTGGGACAGAGAGAGACAGAGCATGAACGGGGGAGGGGCAGAGAGAGAGGGAGACACAGAATCGGAAACAGGCTCCAGGCTCTGAGCCATCAGCCCAGAGCCTGATGCGGGGCTCGAACTCACGGACCGCGAGATCGTGACCTGGCTGAAGTCGGACGCTCAACCGACTGCACCACCCAGGCGCCCCAAGGTTCAGTTTTGTTTTAATGAACAGATATTTATGATGAATAAAGGGTTATTACAGTGAATTGGTGCCTTACTGTCTGCTTTTATAGTAAAGATAAAATTGGAGCTTAAACCATAGCATGAGTGATTGAAAGTTTTTGGAGGGTTTTGTTTTTGGTGTTTTTGTAGCTCAGTTTCGTTCCAGATTTTTTTTTTTTTTTTTTTTTAATTGAAGTATAGTTGACAAGCATCACATTAGTTTCAGGTGTAGAAATGATTGAAATTTTGATGTTAAGAATTGTACATCAGGTATAATGGGATGCTTAATCATAAATGAAACACTGTAATATAGTTAATTCTCATTATTTGTGGTAGTTATGTTTTTTAAATTTTTATTTATTTTTTTAATTTACGTCCAAGTTAGCTTATAGTGCAACAGTGATTTCAGAAGGAGATTCCTTAATGCCCCTTACCCACTTACCCCATCCTCCCTCTCACAACCCCTCCAGTAACCATCTGTTTGTTCTCCATATTTAAGAGTCTCTTACGTTTTGTCCCCCTCCCTGTTTTTGTATTATTTTTGCTTCCCTTCCCTTATGTTCATCTGTTATGTATCTTAAAGTCATACGAGTGAAGTCATATGATATTTGTCTTTCTCTAATTTTGCTTAGCATAACACCCTCTAGTTCCATCCATGTAGTTGAAAATGGCAAGATTTCATTCTTTTTGATTGCTGAGTAATACTCCATTGTATGTATGTATGTATGTATGTATGTGTGTGTGTGTGTGTGTGTGTGTGTGTGTATACACACACACACACACACACACACACACACACACCCCACATCTTTATCCATTCATCCATCAATGGACATTTGGGCTCTTTCCATACTTTGGCTATTGTTGATAGTGCTACTATAAACTTTGGGGTGCATGTGTCCCTTTGAGACAGCACACCTGTATCCCATGGATAAATGCCTAGTAGTGCAATTGCTGGGTCGTACGGCAGTTCTGTTTTTACTGTTTCCACAGTGGCTGCACCAGCTTGCATTCCCACCAACAATGCAAAAGAGATCCTCTGTCTCTGCATCCTCGCCAACATCTGTTGTTGCCTGAATTGTTCATGTTAGCCGTTCTGGCAGGTGTGAGGTGGTATCTCATTGTGGTTTTGCTTTGTATTTCCCTGATGATGAGTGATGTTGAGTCTTTTTTCATATGTTGGCCATCAGAGTGTCGTCTTTGGAGAAGCATCTATTCATATCTTTTGCCCATTTCTTCATTGGATTGTTTGTTTTTTGGGTGTTGAGTTTGATAAGTTCTTTATAGATTTCAGATACTAACCCTTTATCTGATATGTCGTTTGCAAATATCTTCTCCCACTCTGTCAGTTGCCTTTTAGTTTTGCTGATTGTTTCCTTTGCTGTGCAGAAGCTTTTTATTTTGATGAGGTCACAATAGTTAATTTTTGCTTTTGTTTCCCTTGCCTCTGGAGATGTGTAGGATAAGAAGTTGCTGCAGCTGAGGTCAAAGAGGTTTTTGTCTGCTTTCTCCTCAAGGATTTTGATGGCTTCCTGTCTTACATTTAGGTCTTTCATCCATTTTGAGTTTCTTTTTGTGTATGGTGTAACAAAGTGGTCTAGGTTCATTTTTCTGCATGTTGCTGTCCAGTTTTTCCAGCATGTGATAGTTATGTACTATATAGTTATTGTGAGCACTGAATTCGTGAAGACTGAAATGGAAAATACAGGTTTAAGGCTCCATTTAGCCTCTGGCCACAACATTTTCATCACCTGGTCAGTTATAACCTTGTTTTATGTGTGTTTCTATTTGAAGACTCATTATAATATATACTGTTGGTTTATTAACTTTGAACTCAGGGCTGATAGCACTGTAACTCATGCCTGAACAAAGTCTATCTAACCACATAACATTTTTTCCATAAGGCATCTCACAGCCTTCTTGCACTTAGAAACACTAGACAGTACTTCAGCACTACACTTAGGGGCTTATTTTAAAAAGAAAAAGCAATAAAGAGCACAGAATTAAAAAAAAAAAAAAAAAAAAAAAAGGCACTAAATGGACCCCGAAAAGGATACTTGTTCAGAGTGTCTAAAACTTAGGAAAGAAAGAAGGCTGAAATTACTCAAATCTTCTAAAGATAGGTGACATTAAAATAGTAGAGTCAATTATATTTCAGTAAAACTAGAAAGTAGAAGGGATCGTTTTCAAAAAGACGTATAAGATGAGATGAGAAGAAACCTCTGTCATTTTATGTAACACATTTAAAGGATGAGCAGAAGTTGAGAAAGAGCCACTGAAGGACATTATGAGACAGTAGAGGTGAGAAGAAAGGAAAAGAAAATGTAACTTCTAGGAAATTAAGAAGGAAAAGAGTTGTTAGCCAGTAATGTCAGATATTAGAGAAAGTCAGAGTGCTGATTGAGGCATACATAACCTACAGTGGTGTGATTAGAGAAATGAGGAGGAGATGAATGAGCTGGGAGAGGGTCAAGTTAAAGATGTATTCCTATTTTTAGCATGGATGAGTGGGAGGCCAAAGATGCTGTGAACTAAGGAGGAATATATGTCTATGGAGGAATATAATGAATTTGATTTGGGACACGATGAGTTTAATAATATTGAGGAATATTCTTCCAGTCCTTGATTAAACCTATATAAATACAAAGACACATACATGTGTGTGTGTGTGTATACACAACAATATACATATATGTAATATATACTTACATATATTACATATATAAAATCTCATAAATGAGAAGCAAGAAATGAAAAATCTCTTTTTTTATTCCAAATGTTTTAAGACGGTCTTCATAAATTGCCCACTCTATACAATCATCTTTATGCACATTATCTGTAAACAGGTAATGTTTGACTATATTTAAAGAGATGTTATTACTCTCTTAAGATAGGCTACATGAGAGCCCCCCAAATCAAATGAAACTCTTTTATCTGGGAACATATGAAGTAAATATTTAATTCTGTGACTTCCTTCTCATTTTCAGAGAAGCACTCAACAAAATGAAAGATGTGTATGAGAAAAATCCACAAATGGGGGATCCAGGGAGTTTGCAGCCTAAATTAGCAGAGACCATGAATAACATTGACCGCCTACGAATGGAAATCCACAAGAATGAGGTAGGTTTGTTACTTTGCAGTTGTCTAAGACAAATTCATTTTTGCTACAATTTTATCTTCAAATATTTAATTTTAGGGTTACTATCTAAAAGAAAGGAATCATTATGGTCTATAATCTTTAGAATTAGTCCCTCATTCAAGTTTTTCTTTTTAATTAAAACTTTATGTAAAACTAAACATTTATGCTTATCAGCTATGAAGTTGATCGTTGGTCAAACTGGAATAAAGGTTTCCATTCTCTAAGAATTACATAATTACAAAAACTCAAAGCACATTTTAATTGTAGACTATCTTTTGAGCTTTTAAGAATACTTACTAAGCCCAGTTTTATTTATTTTTTTCCTAAGGCTTGGCTCTCTGAAGTTGAAGGCAAAACAGGTGGGAGAGGAGACAGAAGACATAGCAGTGACATAAATCATCTTGTAACACAGGGACGAGAAAGGTCACTTTTTGCATTTTATTTGTATTTTTTTCCCCTCAAAATTTTTTCACTTTTTTCTAAATTTCGTTCTAAATTTTGTTCTAAAATTCATTCTAAATTTCATACAGTTCTTTTTCTTCTTCCTTGATGTAATGGGTTTGGCTTTTAATAGCGTTAGTCTTATGAACCTAAATGATTTTCTGTTTCTTTATAGTAGTTACACATAAAATATGAAATTTCCCATTGCTGGTTTGTTCTAGTTTGTCATGCATCCAAAAACAAAGGTATGAACATAGAAAATTTGTGGAGCTACTGTCCGAAGGCATAGGCTCCTCAGACCTGGGAAGATTCCCTTAAGGTTTAGATGGAGTTGGATGGCTTATGCCAAAGAAAAACTTAACTGTTAAATTGCTTAAAGTTTTGTGAAGGAAAAAACAATATTGTTAGTTTGAGTCAGAGCTTCCAAAAGGCATTTTGCTAAGTTTCCATGCTTTCATACCATTTGTGACAATTTCCCCCTCTGTGTATATGTCTCTCCCCACTCTGCCCCACTAAGAGCCAACAAATTAGGATTCTCCTTAGAGAAAATTTGAGAGATCTAGTATCAAATCTTGGTTACTACTTACAGTGTAATTTGAGCAAGTCATTTTTAATGATCTCTGAGTCCCAGTTTCCTAAAATACAGAGGTTAAAATCTCTATCATACAGGGGTGCCTGGATGGCTCAGTTGGTTAAGCGTCGTCTGACTCTTGATTTTAGCTCAGGTCATGAACTCCCGTTTTGTGAGATCAGCCTTGCATCGGGCTCTGCCCTGACAGCACAGAGCATGCTTGGGATTCTCTCCTCCACTCTCCCCTTCCCATTCTCTATTTCAAAAATGCATAAACTTGAAATAGAAAAATAAAATACCTACCATATAGCGTTATTAGTAATAAATGAAGTAATGTACATAGAGCACCTCATAATAAAATACCTGGGAACAGTATGTGCTTGAGAAATGTTAGTTCTTCCTTCTCAAACTCTTATCACTTTTTGAAAGAGTACCTGTATATCAAGAGAAACCCACAAATATACTGGTTTTCTTACTAGTTAAAACCTAGATTAAAGTAATCTAATCTCTCTTGTTTGTGTTATTTAAGAACGTGGCTTTTAGGCATACTAAAAGTGCTTTTAATTTCTGATCATACAGATTTTCCGTTATCTTGTTCAGTCATTTGATTCTTTAGCAAAATTAACATTTTTTCTCTCTTTGACTTAAAAATATTTTAAGGAAAAAGATGCCTATGGGTTTACCTGTTCTTTTGGATTTTCTGAGTTTTACTAACCTCCCTGTTAGCATGATTAATTGGAAGTTAACTTTATTAGGAGTCTTTTTGCTTTCAGTGACAATAAATATGAAAAGGGATTTTATTGGCTTGCTTTAGGGAGAGCTTGATCTAAGAGTTCAGATGATATCCGCAGGACTGTTTCTCTCCACCTCACAGTTCTACCTTCCACTATATTGGCTTCATTTGAAGGCTTCATATGTTGATCTTCCAAAGCACTGGGCTCATATTTCTCCAGGTCCAAGTCCAGTGGAAAAGGAAGGGAGGGAGCTTCTCTTCAGTCCTAAGGGAAAGTCTCTGTGGGTCTTTTCTATCTGACCGGTTATAAGCCTACTCGTTAACTATTCACTCTGACCACACAAGTGCTGTGCTGAGACAGGCCCTCTGGAGCCAGGACAGAACTCCTGGAAGTCTGTGAACTGACCATGGGTCTGGGTGGGTCTCCTGTGGAATTTTAGGGTTCTTTTGCCAAAAGAGGAGGTGATAAATCCGGGATGATGAAAGGCAAGTATTCCCTACATTTCTCCATTTTATCTCTGGACCCAGTGATAGACCTATTTGTTGAATGCATGCCATATGCCTAGAACACTGTAATTTTTTAGTTTCAGGAACTTCAACAAAGAAGCATTTTGTATTGCAGGCAATTTATATATATCATCAAATTTAAGAAAATGAAGGCTTAATTTGGAACTGTGTCATTGATATTTAGTTCTGTGAATTGATCCTGAGATCAACCTTCAGGTAGCATAAAAAGTTTCCATCTTTGTGATACTTGATGAGATAAACTTCTATGTTTTATAGTCCTGAGGGAAGTTACACTGATGATGCAAACCAAGAAGTCCGAGGGCCACCCCAACAACATGGTCATCACAATGAGTTCGATGATGAATTTGAAGATGACGATCCCTTGCCTGCTATTGGACACTGCAAAGCTATCTACCCTTTTGATGGTATGATTTTCTTTTGTATTTGATAACATTGGTTCCTTAAAGTCTGCATACACTGAAACATGTACTTAGGTGTCCTTAGCTAAATAATACATTGTCAGAAAATTATAATTCCAGCTCATTAGTATGAATATTTTTGTTTAACTGTATTACAAATAGAGGTTTTTCTTTTATACATGACACTGAAAGAAAATTACCGGTGTTATCAGCATCCCAGTACAGATTTTTATTTGACTGTCAACTTTGGTTGATACAGAATTTAATTTCCCCCAGAGATCTTACTAATGCTACATGTAATCACTAAAGTTGAAGCAGCTTGAGCAGGTGGCTCAGAACCTAGGAAGTGGAAGTCTAGTGGATGCCACTATAAGCTCTTCCTTGTAACTTGCTAACATTGAGAGAGAGGTACAAGGCAAATGGCATAGCTAAATGTCCCTATTATAGCTTGACTCTGTAGGTCATATTTTCCGGTGAGAAAAGGAGAGAATGTAGTAGCTTCTGACTATGCCATCCTTCCCCTGTGAGAGGTGGGGAGCAATCCCTGTGAGGGAAGGAAGACATTGTGGTTCTCTCTTGCAGATTTTTCTGCTTGTGGACTGTGAAAAATCCTTTTCCTCAATTCTGAGGAGCAGAGTAACACTTTCACAAATAAATTGTTATAAAATGGCATATGACTTAAGGTCCTTCCCCACCCATCCGTTGTATTAGTTTTAAAGTTGAGTAAAGTTTTTAATTACTCCTCATTCTGAGAAAATAATACTGAATAAGGGCTTGCTATAATGTAACCTAGAGAATTTAACATGTTAAATGAAGACTGATTTGTGAAAACTGTTACTGCTAAGCGGGTTGGGAGTGGTTGGCAATGGGGAAGAAAGAGAGCCCTGAGGTTCATGAGGTTTTGAAGGAAGTTTGTGCTTTGTGGCTGTGACTATTCTGCTTTCACCATCACCAGAGGTGAACCTGTGTTTTTGTCTGCTCTCTTTCAAAACTATATTCTTCTTTCTTCCCGCCCTCTCATAGTCTTAATATTTTCCTGATTTACACGTCATGAATTTTCTCGACAGCAATGCCACTCAAATTTGGGAAAAGAGTTGGAGAAGTGAAATAGGAGTTAGAATATCCTGTCAAATCATATAATGTCATTGAGCTCAGATACTTCATCTGTTATACGGGGGTGATATTAATCATGCCAGTTTCTCAGGGCCACTGTCCAGTTCCAGTGAGATAATGTTATATATGAAAGTGTTGGATAAACTACAAAAGCATCATAGAGCTGTTGCTAGTAAGATCTTGTCACTGGGCTCTTGGTTCTAGGTATGTTGAAACCTAGTAGAGTTTCATGTTGTTTTGTGTTGTATTTGTAACTTTTACTCGAAATTACTACTTTAATTACACTTGTGCTGTGAAAATTCTCATTTAGGACATAATGAAGGTACCCTGGCAATGAAAGAAGGTGAAGTTCTATACATCATTGAGGAAGACAAAGGTGATGGCTGGACAAGAGCTCGGAGACAGAACGGTGAAGAAGGCTACGTTCCCACATCATACATAGATGTAACTCTAGAGAAAAACAGTAAAGGTGCAGTAACTTACATCTAAACTAACCAGGCATCTTTGTGACATGTATGACATAGGAACAATAATGGAAAATGGAAACACATTCAATGGGTGGGAAAACATAAGAAAACTTAAAGAGCATCCAAGATACATTGTTCACTATGTGAGCTGAGTGTAGGCTCTATCTTAAAGATGTGAATAGTACCACAAGAAACCGTTCTCATGATGTTTTACCATTTGAGTGACATTGGTGTGAAGCTTAATTGATGCCTTTTGCTTTATGTCCTGCTTAAGTCTCTGTGAAAGATTTGTGCTTTTCTGCCTTATAAGTTATAGAATTTGATCTTTGGGCAGGAATCCATAGATAGAAAGCCCCCTTCACCTAACACACACTTTGCTTCTGAAAACACAGTGACTGTAGTGAATTTAAATAAGTAAAACTGCTCTGAAATGCTATAGAAAGCTGGCTCCCAAAAGAGTGGTTTAGCATAGGAGTTTGAGTTTTTGTAGCTACAGTTTTTAGGAAGAAAAGTCATAGTTGCCTTATTGAAAGAATAAGAAATACAGTCATTTTCATTTTCCTCCCTATTCTTTGCTTTGGTTTCCTAAAGGAAGAAAACAAGCACCTCAAACGTAAATCTATTTCAGTAGTAGGCTAATCAAGAGACCTGCAAAATAAGCCCACCTGGTCCAGCTCTTGAGTGAATAAAATGGTTTTCTTCTGAGACCTGAAAATATTTTCATCTAGTATACTACAAATTTTTAATAATGTATAAGCTTCCTTCCAAATTAATGCTTGTATTTTTCATCTTGAATATGTCTTTGGGGAAATACCGTTTTGGTGATTGTTTAGCATTTAGCAGTTATACGTAGGAAAATAGATTCTAAGTACACTGAGAGGAAATCTTGAAGGCAAGTCCTGGCAAATTTTACTTTGAAAACTTTTGACTGACTGGGTTGAATGACTATATCTTTATCACCATTTAGGGCATTTCCTCATTTTGGCCAAATCATCAATTCAAGATTATTTTTTCCCATTAATTTCAACAAGCATTTGTTGGAAATACTGTACCGTAAAGGATTGTGCAGTGCTGGTCATGTGGGGAAGTAAAGTGAGGAAGCACTTAAGAGACTGGTCCTTTAATTTTGCTCATGTCCCAGATTTTTCTGGTGTTCTCACATAGCTGACTGTAAAATAATTTTAGGACAGACACTTTGGGGACAGACACTTTAAACTGAACATCCCTTTTGGTCTTACCAAAGGTCTTCAGTAATTGTTCTTTTCTTTTTCCTCCTGGACTACAGGTTCCTGAAGAGGGTTTCTGAGGAAATGGGCAAGATGTTGAAGGAGGTTACATGCAGCTGCTTTTAGGGGGAGGGTATTAGAGTTGTCAGGCTCAAACAGAGAGTGAGAGAAGCAAGTTGCATGAGTGCATGCAGACGTTTTTTGTTTTGTTTTTTTTTAAACTAACTTCATTATCATTTCCATACATTGTTTTAAAAAATCACTGTAATACCAATCCTTAAATTGGTCATTCACAATTATTCACGTAAAGGGAACAAGCCGAAAATGGCTAACTTTTTTTTCCATTTCTTTTACTGATGTCTAAATCAGAAAGAATGCAGAGCTCTCATTAAATTTGTCTTCTCTTTGGCTGTCCCAACAGGACTGTCTATCCCAGCTCTGTTCTAATTGGCTTTTAGACCCGTCGTCTGTTAGAACCCTCGCCATTTGTCAGTGTCTGCCTGCGCCACCTCTGTGCTTGCTTAACATTCTGTTGCATGTCTAGAGTGATTGGGCTAGATTTTTCAGGCATGTCTTTATAATCCCTTGTTCTCGTCAAAGCCTTTGTTTTGTTTTACATTTGTAGTGCAAGTCACTTTGTCAGACATCTCCAGCACTAATGTTTCCATCCTAGTATTCGTGTACGCTGCTATAACTTCCCCACTACAAACATTCCAGTTTGGGCATGATGAAGAAGTAGTTTGTGGACCTGAAGTGTCTGTGATAAGAAAAAGAAAACATCTCTGCTCTAGCCTACAGCCCGGTTGAAAGAACTTTGAAACGTGATCCATCTTCACCTCAGTCTGGGAAGAATCTATAGTCAGCCCTGAAATCCTGGCATAATAAACACACAAGATCCTCACCACCTCAAGACACAGGACTGTTGTCAGAAGTCAGCTGCTTCCATTCAAATGCTGCCTTAAACTAGAGTGCCTAAACCTGTCGATTGCCAACACTACCACTACAGAATCCCACAAAGGGCTTTATGTGTCAGCTCGGTGCGACCTCCTTTAACTTGGCAGCGCTGCCGCGGGTGCCGATGTAGCCTTGGTAGGTGGCTTTTAGAGCTCTACCATGTGTGATGGTGCATCTTCAAATTTATGCATCAGACTAAAGACATGTCCAAGTCCATTTTACTTTACTCAGTGTTTTTAGGAGAAGTTTTATGGACTCCCCCCCCCCCACCTCCCCGTTGTGTTTTAATTTGGGGTGACCATGTTCTTATTAAAATGGTAGTCTGTTTCCAAGTGATGCTTTTGTTTCAACCAGATAAAATTTAGTGAAACTTTGTAATGATCTGTGTGCACTTTTACTTGTACAATGGAAATTCCTGTTTGTTTATACTTGTAAATATAATTGTTGTTAGTGCGCCTGTTGCTCATGTTGTCCTGCCTCGCATTTGTGATTCTGTTAATGACTTGTATCTTAACTAATTTCTTAGTAGTGTTTAATAGGGAGATGGGCATGGGTGGGGGGATATTTGTACCACAGAAGCTTCATTAATTTTGTTCTTTACTGTTTTGAGGGAAGAAAGAACGTGAAATGGGTCTGTGTATTACTGGATTTTAAGCAATATTTTAGAAGCTGTGTGACTGCTTTAATAATTCTTTCCCAGTGTTATTTGAATCCTACTAGCAGTTATACTAAAGCTGAATGACAATTGTGTGAAAGTTAATGCCTTCATAAGATCAAGTGCACCCCTGTTACACAGCTGACATATAGCGTATTACCTTTGAGGCTAGTAAACTATGAAGTTTAGATTTTGAATCTCTTTACAGGGTTATTTATATAATGTGACATTATTCAATACTGACAGACTACATAAAGTAGTTTTAAAATCTAGTGCTATTTTTATTTTAAAGGTTAGCAATGAGGAGGAAATGTGATCTGGCTGTGTTTGTCCTCTGTACAAAGCCTGAAGTGCTTGTGTTTTTTTGGCTGACGGCCACAGAGGGCAAAGTTTAAGGCTTTCTTGTAAGGACTAACTGTTCTTTTCAGGCTACTGTTTGTTTTTCTCAAAGCAGGATTTGCTTCCGTAGGAGGCAAGGTCCTTCACGTGGCATAGTGCAACCTGTACGTGGGTTATTACAATAGGACAGACATTTGTACTTGCACAGTTTAAATCATTCTTAAATCATTCTTAAATTTTGAACATGTGAATTGTCCAAAAGAAATCTTTAATTTTTCAGTAATTTTTACTCTTTTTGTGCACATGTTGATTTCTTAATGGTAAATGCTTTGTTTAAGATAGTGTTCTCTGTTGAGAATATTTTCATGGAATAAAACAATCTTTTCATGGTCAGTTAAGGTGTATAGTGTGTTATCTATCTCTTATTCCTACGTGAACTAAAGAGATGTCATTATTTTGTTCTTTGGTGTGCTAAATGCCTGATGATACAAAGTAGATGACAAGTTCTATAAGTGGAAGCATCTGTGTTGAGTGACTTTTTTTGCAAAGCAGTTCTGGAAATTTTAGTTTTAGTTTCTTTCAAGCTTTCCTAAAGGTGGAGGGGGGGGGGAGCTGTTTCTTTAGAGTAAATTTAAATTGAGTGTGGTAATTTGAACTTTTTATCTTTATTCTACTGTAGCTGTGTTGCACAAACTTTCCTTTTAAACCGTCTTCTCTGCGTCCATAAGAAGTGACCCTACGCCACATACCTCAGTCTGCCCACAGGCTGGACAGCATTTACTGTGCTTCTGCTTGAATTCCTGGTCAGAGAGCACCTGGTCTTCCTGGCATTTCAAAACATGGGAAGGTATTGTTTGCTACAGTTAGTGTCACATCTGTTGTTTTAGGTAATCTTAATTGCAGAAGATTCAGCTTTTTAAAGGGACAAATATGAAGCTATGACTGTTAACTTCTAGAAACCCCAAAAGAGAATAAAACTCAGGGTTAATCCTGAACAAGGAGGGGTCTCTGTTGTTGTGATTAATAGAGATCTATGCCAAGCTTGGAAGTGGCAGGAAAACAGTGTCAGTAACGAAAACTCAAAACAATGAAAAGGGCTTTTGCTATCTGAACTGAGATCAGGGAAGTCAAATCCAACTTGCTAGGGAAAGATAACATCCCTGTAACAATCTCAAGAGGAAAATGATCTCCAGACTTGTTGAAAAGGATAGATTTTCTTTGTGAGAAGCTATTAGTTTAGATGAAAAAATCTAAAGAAACACCAAACCTATTTCAATGAGCTCATCATATACTTGGGGTCAAATGCATTCCTGACTATAGTTACTGTGAGTAAGAAACTACAGAAAATAGAAGAGGTGCCAAAAGATTAGAGATGGAAAAATACAGGTGAGGAGTAAGTTCTGAAAAGTTTGACGACTCTTAAAAGTACTTCACAGTTTTGTCAGCATTTAAGAGAAAATGTGATGGACAACTGACCTAGATCCTAAGCTAAGAACAGGCCACATCAAATTAACCTCATTCCTTTCTTTAGATACAACTGGGAAACTCAACGGACATAAATGTCTTGATTCCAGCACAGTTTCAGCATTTGACAGAATTTCTTATTCTTGTAAGGTGGTGATAGCATTATTGTAGAAAATGGGAGCTCGCAATAAAGCTGACTTAGTAAACCCAGAATATCAACCCTGAGGAAAACTTCTTGTGGAAGATATGTATGAACCATACATAATAAATATAAATCTGCCACCCATCTTAAATAGATAATTACCCTCTTCCTCTCCTTCAAGGATAACCACTATCCTGAATTTCTTCGTTTTTCTTAGTTTTATCATAAGGGTATTTTTTCCAAAATTTGATTAGCTTTCCGTGTTTTTGCATAAAGTATAACGAATATAAGTTACAGTACATGGGGGTTTATCTCAAAAACCACACATGATACTTTGTGATGCATTTCTGGTTTGAGCACTGGGGACAAAGCTGAAGGACTTACAGTAGATATACTATTATTTCAAGTGTTGGGGAATCTTATCTGGTTTTGTAAGCCCTTGAGTGGGAGGAGGAACCTGGGCAACCAAGCTAAAGAGGATCTCGTCTGTTCATCCTCCCAGAGAAATGCCTCATCCTGCTGAAGGGCAACATATGTCTAAGCTCTGGTAGCAGCTGGGAAGATTGGAAGGGAGAGTGGGCAGGCACAGGTGTTTAGGGACATAGCCCCTTGTGGTGCAGTAATGGCCCTTTAGATTTTTTTTTAACATTTTGGCAACTTGTTCTGTGGTGGAGGGTGGCCTGTCATGTGCACTGAAGAGGCATGAGGCGAGTGACTCTTCCAGGATTCTCCTACCCAGAAGAGTATGCTCTAAAGCAAGTGATAACACAACTGCTCTTTTCTTCCCTCTCTTCCCTTGGCTGAGCTCCAGACAGGAGTATCATATTTGTTTGCCCTCTCCATCTCTACAAGTTCACCCTTCTTGACCTAACCAAGCTGCTCATCCAACCATTGTTTCTTGGTTGGCCAATGCAGGGGCTGGGGGCAGTTTTGGGTATGAAATGAGACAGTAACACAAGTTTCCAGTTCCGGCAACCAAGATCATCAGTCCCCACCCAATTAGCCCTGTCTTCTCACCCTTTATCTCTAGTTGGGAGCACCTGCCACTAGCTCTTGGCATATAGCCAGCACCCAGGTGGTACTGTCCTGTCTGATAAGATGGGGATCAGCTGCATGTCCCTTCTCTTCAGGTGCCAAAGAGCATATTCGTTAATGACTACCAATTGAATGGGGGAAGTCCTTGGAAGAGTTTGCATCCGCATATGAGAGCATCATTTAGCTGGTGGGAGCCATGTCAAAATTCTACCAACCCAACTGTTGAAACAACTGATTTGGAAATTATTAGTGATTGCTGAATGATTTGTGCTACTTTCATCACTTGATAAAGTTTTATTGTGTAGTTGTTTTAAAGAATACAAGGGTTGGGTCCCCTGGGTGGCTCATTGGTTACACATCCAACTTCGGCTCAGGTCACGATCTTATGGTTGGGGAGTTTGAGCCCCATGTCAGGCTCTGCTGACATTTCGGGGCCTGGAGCCTGCTTCAGATCTTGTGTCTCCCTCTTTCACTGACCCTCCCCTGCTTGCACTCTGTCTCTTTCTCAAAAATAAGTAAACATTAAAAAAAAATAAAGGGTTTATTTTCTTGATTTACACATTGACATCTATGGTGGATTCATATATGAATTATATATTAACATTTAAATATTTTGAATATTGCATGGTATCTTCTGAGACTTGGTTTTTCACTCAGCTCTAAGATTTATCCATATTTATGCATAGTTCATTTTAGTGTGTATACATTTTAGTGTGTATAGTATTCTATTATATACATACACAATTTACCCATCCTCTTGATGGACAATTGGGCTATGTCCTGAATTTTGCTTGCATAAACAATGCTGCTATGCACATTCTTATGCATGTTTACGGATACAGGAGTTCTGTATTGCTAGTTTGTGGGTTATATTTATCTTCAGTTTTTTAAAAAAAATGCCACATTTTTCCTTCACAGTGATTATAACAGTTCTACATACCTACAACTTGTATATCAAGGTTACTTAGGCTCCATATCCTGGCCAATTTTTGTCATTTCGACAGATGAAAATGGTATGTATCTTTAATTTGCCTTTCCCTGTTTATTGATGAAGTTAAACATACTTTGCATTTTCTGTGAAAAGCCTGTTTATATCTTTTGCCCATTTTTTTCTGGTTATCTTTCCATATCTATTCATGGGAATTCTTTATTAAGGATGCTAATTAGTTATTTTGCTGTGTAGCATAATAAAACTGGCTCAGTTTCTCAGGAGGCTGCAGTCAAGATGTCAGTCACATGATTGTTGGCCAGCCTCAGGACCTTGCCGTGTGGATTTCTTCATAGGGATGCTCAGAACATGGCATCTTGCTTGCCTCAGGGATCCAAGAGAAAAAGACAGAAGCTGTAGTTTTTGTAACCTAATCTCAGACATGATACAGCATTACCTCTATCCCATGTACTTGGTAATGCAGAGCAAACCTGCTACAGTGTAGGAGGGGACAACAGAAGGGTGTGAACACCAGGCTGCAGGGACCGTCAGTGACCATTGTTGGAGGCTGCCTACCATGCTAATCTTTGGTTAGTTTCATGTCTTTTTAGTAACATCTCTTTGTTCTTTCAATTTATGACCTCTTTTGATGAGTAGAAGTCTGTTTTAATGTAGATTGGCCAATCTTTTACATTTAATGTTGTTTTCTGTCTAGTTTAAGAAATTCTTCCTTGATTCAAAGTAAAAAGGATATTCTAGATTTCCTTCTAAATGTGTTATAGTTTTGCCTTTCGCATGTATGTTATTTTGGTGTATGATAGGAGGCAAGGGGCTGTTTTCTTCCCTTTCATTTGCTTAACCAGTTGTCCAAGAATTATTTATTTAAAAAGTCATCCTTTCCCCCACTGATTGCCAAAGTTACTTCTGTCATTTATCAAATTTCCAATGACAATTTAATTACTGTAGCTTAATAATCAGCTTTTAGGTCTAGTAGAACAGATTCCCCCCCTCCCTCCATCTTAACTTCCTAGGATGGTGTTGACTACTTCTAGCCATGTAAATTTTAGGAAAACCTTATCAAGCTTGAAAAATCCTGTTGGGGGGCGCCTGGGTGGCACAGTCGGTTAAGCGTCCGACTTCAGCCAGGTCACGATCTCGCGGTCCGTGAGTTCGAGTCCCGCGTCAGGCTCTGGGCTGATGGCTCAGAGCCTGGAGCCTGTTTCCGATTCTGTGTCTCCCTCTCTCTCTGCCCCTCCCCCGTTCATGCTCTGTCTCTCTCTGTCCCCCCCAAAAAAATAAATGTTGAAAAAAAAATTTTTTTTTTAAAATCCTGTTGGATTTTGATTGGGATTGCATTGAGCTTATAGGTCATTTTAAGAACTAGTATCTCTGAGGGGCGCCTGGGTGGCTCAGTCGGTTGAGCGGCCGACTTCGGCTCAGGTCATGATCTCACAATCTGTGAGTTCGAGCCCCGCGTTGGGCTCTGTGCTGACAGCTCAGAGCCTGGACCCTGTTTCAGATTCCGTGTCTCCCTCTCTCTGACCCTCCCCCGTTCATGCTCTCTCTCTGTCTCAAAAATAAATAAACGTTAAAAAAAAAAAAAAAAAAGTATCTCTGATACCAAATTTTGAAATCTAGGAACATGATGCTCCCGTTCATTTACTTTTCTTCAGGTGTTTAAAGTTAAAAATTTTTTTCACCAAATTCTTGTACATCTTTTGTTAAAACCATTCCTAGGTATCACATTTTTTTTTTGCAAATGTTTTAATACCTTGTTATAAAGTATACGTTCAGAGAAATGCATAAAATTTAAATGTAAGCTTAAGTTACTAGAAAGTCAACACTTGGGTCTGGAAATACAACATTACCAGCACTCCATACTCCCACTGTGTCCTCCTGATCACACCCTGTTCTCTTATAATTATCCTGACTTTTTCTAACGCACTTTACTTTGTTATATATTTTTATGCTTTATGTTTCTTAGAGTATAAGGTGGTTTTGTGTTAAATCTAGAATGCTCTTTTAACTGGCAGGTTCAGTGTATTTATGTTTGTAATGATTATTGATAAATTTGGACTTATTTCTGCCATTTTTGTGCCTGCTAATCATCTCACTTTACTGTCTCTTTACATATATATTTTTTCGTTTTCTCCATTTTTTCCTCTACTGTTTGAAACTTTGACCCTAATTTTTCTTAATAGCATTTACCCTTGACATTTTATATACTTAAAGCTAATCAGTATGTTTTAGCTGAACAAAGGGGGTCCCTTTGTTCTTCTACTGATGAGAAGAATAACACTTGATCAGAACTCTAGTAACGAATCTCCCCATTCTGGCTTCTGTTGTTTTAATTAACTTTTCAACCTCACATGGTAGACACTGTTGTTTTAATATACCTAAAAGCCCACCAGTTTCTCTGCTTGACAATCCTTAAGTCTCCACCCTTTCTTCTAGATGAATTGCTTCCTCCCCACCCCACTTTCTTTCCTTCTGGAGCTGTTAGCACAGAGCCAGACTCGGGTCCCGAACTCAATGAACCACGTTGAGTTTGATCTGAGCCAAACTTGGATGCTTAATTGAGCCACCTAGGTGCCCCTCTAGTTGCTCTTTTAAACTATGGCTTTTTTTTTTCACCCCAGGGCATTTGGGGCTGCTGTGGGCTAGGGGCCTGGGGCTCACCAAGGTGGCAGGCCGGCTATGGTGCCAGGACCATGTTCCTATCTGCACTAAGGTGAAAGGGAAACAAACTATGGTGCTCATTAGTCTCTCTGACCCAGAGAGTTCCAGCAGCTCCCCAACTATTTGGCAGGGTGCTAGGGCTAGTTCCTTTATGTTCTAGTAGCCCTTTTAAACCATGGCACTTTTTTTTTTTCCTGTGCCCCAGGGCAAACGAATCTGCTCACGGTTTTTCAGTACCATCCTTCTTCACTGCAGTTTGCAGCTTTGGGGGTGTGTGGGGGGGGGAGGTCCCTTTGTTACTGTGTCACCATTCCTCTTGCTGTTCTCTGTGTGGTTTCTACCTCTTGTTGAGCAGAAGCTGTTCAGTCAGCCCTCAGTTCTTTAGGAGGAATTGCTCTATAAATAGGTGTAAATTTGGTATATCTGTGGAAGAGGTGAGTTCAGGGTCTTCCTATGTTGCCATCTGGGACTGGAAGCTCACCAGTCCCATTAGTTTCAAATGCATTGATGTCATGAAATATACTAACATCTGGGTACCTACTTTATATCAGGTGCTGTGTTGCACACAGGATATGATGAGGTTAACCTGACCAAAGTCAACTGCTAGCAAACACCACAGGTCTACCCTATATAACTATTGACTCTGTCTCCCAGGCCGAACCTTAAATTCTCCATCCCACGCTCATTAATTTTGGTTTATTAGGATATAGTCTCTAGGGAAGAAGGTAGGAGATAAAATTATTCTATGCTGATGAGTTAATATTAAAGAGACTAGATACAATTGTTTCACAAAAAGATATATTTTCATTTGACTATTTACACTTCTCATATTTAAAGAATATCATACAACTGATACCTTCTGAAATGTTTCATGCTTTTAAAATCTGTTCTATTTACACTTATCTGACAAGAAATTTAAAATGGTCAAACGCCTCAGTAATAGAAAGCAACCAGCCAACATAGCCAGATCTTCTCTTAAATTTGCTGATCAACATTAGCAATAGTTACCTTCATAATAAATTATCTTCATTTTAAAATCAGTAGTAATTTTAAACAATTCATAAATAAGTGTGCTCTGTGCAATTTACATGTTTAATATCCTGTGGATACTAAAAGCTTGTATACTGTCAGATTTGCACATTGTTACTTTATCAAACAATAAGCCTTCCCAAAGAAGAAACTGGAGAAGCTTGAAATAATATCCTAAGGTATTCTCAAGAGTTATCAAAGCTCTGCCTGCTTTATTGGAGGAGGTTCCAATTTACGTGAGAGGGCAGTTAAAATCTGGTTGAATTTCTCATATCTTTCTGTCTGATTGACTTGTGCACCTTTGCTGCCCCATAGCAATCGCATTTGAAATTCAGTCTTGAAGATTTCACTCATTTCTTCATCTGGTTGAAAACCTAATATAAAAAGAGAAAAGTTAATTCAGTTTTCGAATACAGACTGAAAGACTGACTACTTGCATAAGGTAGGTAGGATCAAAATGAACTTCATCTTGTATCAGAACTTTAAGAAGAGCCCCAAGGAAAAATCCAGGCTCTGTTTTCCATAAGGGAAGGGCAGAGCCCCATGGTCAAGGACCTGAGCACTTTCAGAGAAGGGATACCAAGGAGACTGACTAAAACAGGACAGAATAAAATTGGTGTGCACAAACCACTGTGGGAAAGTGTTTAAAGTACCTTGTTTTGTTCTGTTTTTACAGCTTTCTTGATGTACAGTTTACGTGTCATGATTCTGCACAGTTTGATTAGAATACCCTGTACAAGTTATAGAACCATCACCACCACTTTTAGAATATTTCTGTCACCCTCAGAAGTTACCTAGTGCCTCTTTGCTTTCTGTTGCTATTGTTTCACCTACAGATTTGATAGAAATGGAAACTGACGATGTGGCCTTTAGGTCTGGTTTATTTTGCACCATGTTTTTGAGAGTATTCCATGTTGTTGCCTGTTATCAATTCATTCCTTTTCACTGCTGAGTAGTACTCAGTTATACAGACATTCCACGTTTTGTTTATCCATTTACCAACTGATAGATTCGGACTGTTTCCAGTTTCTGGCTGTTATGAATACTGTTGTAAACATTTGTATATAAGTCTTTGTGCAGACATGTGTTTTCTCTAGTAGAGGAATTACTGGGGCATATGGTAAATCTATGTTTATTTTAGAGAAACTGTCAAACTCTTTTCCAAAATGGTTGTACCATTTTATATTCTCACCAGCTCCAGCTTCTCCACAAGCTGCCAAATCTTAGTATTATCATTCTTTTTAAATTGTAACCATTCTAGACAGTGTGTATTATTTCACTGTGGTTTAAATTTATATTTCCCTAATGATTAATGCTTTGAACATCTTTCTATGTAGTTATTTGTCATTTGAAGATCTGCTCAGGTGTAGCATCTATTCAAATCTTGTTTGTCTTCTTAATGAATTCTAAGAGTACTTTATACAGTCTAGATATAAATCCTTAATTGGATAAATGTTTAGCAAATATCTTCTTATAGTCTGTGGCTTGGCTTTTTACTTTCTTAATGGTATCTTCTGAAGAGCAAAATTTAGAATTTTGATTCATCAGCATTTTTTGGTGTGGTTCAGGCTTTTTGGGTCCTAAAATAGCTTTGCTAATCCAAGGCCACAGTGAATTTTCCCTATGTCATCTTATAGAAGCTTTATACTTTAGCTCTTACATTTGGGTCTGTGATCCATTTTGGATTAATTAATGTATATGGTATGCAGTAAAGATGATTCATTTTTTCTTTTACATATCCTATCCAATAGTTCCAGCACCATTTGTTAAAAGACTAAATCCAATGAATTTCGTTGGCACCTTTCTCAAAAATATATTGACAGCCATATGTGTGGATCTGTTTCTTGACTCTCTCCCTCTGTTTCATAAGAGAAGATCTGCTCTACTTAAAGCCAAGAATATTCAGTCAACTCTATTAGTGAAGTAGAGACCAACAGCCAAAGAGTCAGGCTGTGGTTCTCATCTTTGATTACTTCTGGCTTAATCTGCTCTGTCCTTAAATATATCTCTACCATCTAGATTTATAGGATCTTTGTGGTTAAGAATAGAAGCCTTTCTTTGTCCATCATTCCATGTGAAGCCAGAATATCTTTGACAGATAACATCCTGGAGGCCAGATGACGACTTCCATTTGTTCAGTTAACATGCTTTGAGTCCCTGCCTTCGGCTGGGTATTTGTTAGTTGAGCAAATCTCTGCTCCTACTGGGTTCATAGTTACTTCCAGCAATGGGAACTTGCTATATAAACCTGTAGCAGGATTAACTGAGAAATACCATTAGATACCTTTAAAGTGATTTGCTATAGAGCAGCTTAAAGTGCTTTTCTCAAAACCCATTCTAATATATTGGCTTAGGCAACATCTAGGGTAGTATAGTTATTAGCCTTGTATAAATAGGCACTCTAATATCTGGTGAATTGAATTATGTGCTTTTATTTTTTGAATCCTACACTGCCAACTATGGAGAACTTTCTGAGGAAAAACTTGAAACAGGTATGTAGTTCTTAAACCTACAGCAGTATAAATTGTTTAGACCCAAATTCTGGTTCTGAAGCAACAACTTTGCTTTATGGTGAAATAAATAGGCCTCTCCTGCCCTATATAATTTTTTCTTAACTTTGTGGATATAACTTTGGGCCCTTGAAGAATTTCAGAAATACAGTGAAGAAGAGAAAATAGTCATTCCTGATAACCACCTTGAGTAAAGCCTTCTTTCTCGTACCTGCTTTCTAAATGGTCTTTTTGCCTACAAGCCCTCAGCCCTCCAGCCTCCCACACACAGATGCAAAATTTAAAATAAATCTGACCATGTCATGACATTTTCCCATGTTTAAAACCCTTAACAGACTCTTTCTCAGCTGCAGTCCTACAGGGAAGTCCTTCCCACCTCTATCCACCTCCTTCAGTCTAGGTGGTCATTACTTAAGGCACACTTTACATGAATCCAGACCTAAGTACTGGTGGTTTATATCTCTCTCCACGCTGTCTCTGCAGTGCCTTTACCTGTGTTGGACCCTCTGATGCTAAAAGCAGGGGAGCTCACCTCCCAGTGTGACTGGGAAGAAACAGGAATGCAGATAAATGAAGTCACACAGAAGTCTAACTCCCCATATTGGCCCATCACATCTTCAAATAGCTCCAATCAGGAGTTCTAATGGTAGGTAGGCTGACCAATTCCTTGTTGACCCTTTCTCTCAGCTTATTCTATGCCACTGACACAACTGAACACATAAAAAAAGGATAAACAGGACTCTCAAGTCACTTAGAGATTAAGAGAAAGTAAGGATTCATCGTAAGAAATGGAATTTCATGCCTTAATCTTTCCTATTTGGTCTTTTCCTGAGACCATCCATGCTTTTTCAAAGTTCCTTCATTCTAATCACTCTGCAGAGTAGAGAGTGGCCTATAGAACATAGCTCTTACCTTCCAAGATCCTCTCGGCGTTCATCCGGTAGCTGTCTGCAGCCTCTGCCATGAGACGGGCTGTTGCCAAGTGGTTCAGCATAATCTCACAGCTTTCGTCATTTTTTTCCCACATGTCAGTTCCTTCAAAAGTGACCTCCTGGCGCTCCATTAAGGTCACAAGAGGCATCAATAGTGGGACTGATATTTTGTTGGGGGGAACACACGTAGACTCTGAAAAACAGGGTAAAGTTTTCTATGTTATATTCTTTTCTCCAAGTTAAGCAAAGACAGTTCCAATTCAAGATGGTGATGTAGGAGGAGCCTGTGCTTACCTCCCCCCAGTGGACACACCCAACTCTGCAGGTAAATATGGAAATTCCTCTGGAAAAAAACTAAAAACTGAGCAACTCCTACATATCAGGTGAACAAAACGTGGTCCACATCGAAGCAGGTAGGAGAGGTCAGGACCCAGTCTTGTCATAAACCCCAACCCTGGTACAGCAACCCACAATTGGGAGAGAACTCAAAACTTGCAGCCTCCTTGCGTTTAAGACCTGCACCAAAGAGACAAGCCCCCAAAACATCTAGCTTTGAAAATCAACCCTGCATACATCTGCAAGACCCACAAGTCTGAGACAATCTGAGAAAGAGCTCTTAAAGGGCTTGTGTGCTCAGACTCACCTGCCCCACGGCTCACCATGGAGTTAGCCAATTAAGAGGGGCTCATTTGCTAATCTTGAAGAGTTGGTCTGAGGAGCAGGCATTAATTTAGCACACAGCCAGGGATCCGCTGGCTGGCAGGCACCATCTTCACGTTCTTCCTCTGCCTTGTTCTAGCCGGCAGGTGCCATCATTTTTTCTTGCTTCCTGTGGGCACCATCTATATGTTCTCCCTCTGCCAAATTCCAGAGTGCCAGTATCTCCAGAGGGGAGATTTTACATACATCTGGTGTCTCCATTTTTGTGGCTGTTCCTCATGATACATCCCTGACCACTTGGCTCTGAAGGCCAGAGGGACTTGTGATTCCGTGTCTCACAACTGTAACAACTGGAGAGACAGGCACCACTAAGGCACAGCACAGCCAGCCGACTGAGACACATCCCCAGTCTTTCTGGGAAAGAAGCCTATTTGCTTGTCCTGGAGCTTTGGCCCGAGGGGTGGGCTTCATGTTTGGCACACAATTGGGGCCTACAGAGATGCTCCCAGATATGTAGAGTTGTGGACACCATCTTTGCACTCTCCTTCTGCCTTGCTATAGCTTCCTGATACCTCTCAGAAGGGAGCTAGCTAATACATTTCTCTGAAGCCCTTTTTTTGCAACTGTCACCCAGGAGACACCTCCAGATTACCTGGCTCTCGTGGACAGTGGGGCTTATGCTTGCATTCCCACAGGATTATATATATTTGCATAATTAAAAAAACTGATGCCTGAGGGTCTGGCTTCCAGCTGACCGAATCTAGGTGCTGAGACCCTCCACTTTGGGACACTGACAGGTCTTGACATATCCACAACTACTGGGAGCCATGAAATATAGAAAAAAGACTGCTTGGACAAACACAAAGGTTAGACAACCAAGAACTAGGTCCGGGTTGAATGATAAGGTTCATCTCCTATATGAGGCCACTTCTTCAAGCCTGAGAGAGGTGGCTGTTTTATCTAACGCACAGAAACTAACACAAAGAGTCAAGCAAAATGAAGAAACAGGAATATGTTCCAAATGAAAGAACAAAACACAGAAGAAACCTTAATGAAATGGCAATAAGTAATTTACCTGATAAAGAGTTCAAAATAGTGGTCATAAAGATGCTCACTGAATTTGGGTCAAGAATAAACACAGTGAGGACGTCAAGAGGTAGAAAACATACGTACCAAACAGAAGTCACAGAGCTGAAGAAAACTGAAAATTACGTGAGAGGGTTTCAACAGAATAGATGGAGCAGAAGAAAGGAGTAGTGAACTCAAAGACAAGACAATGGAACTCATACAATCAGAGCAACAAACAGAAAAAAAAAGAAAAACGTGAATATAGTCTTCTTGATGACATTCCATAACTCCCTTAAACTAACATTTGCATTATAGGAGTCCTAGAAAAAAAGAGAAAGGGGCAGAAAACTTACTTGATGAAATAATGGCTGAAAACTTCCCTAACTTGAAGAAGGAAATAGACATCCAGATCTAGGAAAGCCCAGAGAGTTACAAATAAGACCTACCCAATTAAATTGTCAAAAGTTAATGAAAAGGAAAAAATCTAAAAAGCAGTAAGAGAAAAACGTGTAATGTACAAGGGAACTGCCATAAGAGTCTATCAGATTTTTCAGCAGAAACTTTAGAAGCCAGAAGGGACTCACACAATATATTCAAAGTGCTAAAAGAAAAAAAAACTTCCAACCCAAGTATAATCTATCTGGCAAAGCTATCATTCAGAATTGAAAGGGAAAGAAAGAGATTTCTAGACAAAAGATAAAGGGGTTCATCACTACTAAACTGGCTGTACAAGAAATGTTAAAGGGACTTCTGTAAGCTGAAAAGAAAGGGTGTTAATTATTAACAAAACATATAGAAGTACAAATCTCACTGATAAAAATAAATAGTAAAGATGGATTAATCACTAATAAAGCTAGTATGAAGGTTAAAAGATGGAAGTGGTAAAAAGATGTATAATGTGACATCAAAAACAAAACGTGTGGGAGGTAAAAATGTAGAGATTTAGAATGCATTCAAACTTAAGTTGGTATCAACTTCAATAGTAGACTGTTATAAATTGTTAAATGTAAGCCTCAAGGTAACCAGGAAGCATAAACCTACAGTAGACACACAAAAGATAAGGAGAAAGGAATCCATGCATATCACTAAAGAAAATCATCAAGTCACTAATGAGGTGAACAAGAAAGGGGCAGAGAGGAATGATAAAACAGAAAATAATGAAAGCAAGTAATGAATGAAAACAATGAAAAATGGCAAAAAGTATACCAATCAATAATTAAATGTAAATGGACTAAATTTTCAAGACATACAGTGATTGAATGGATAAAAAAAAAAAAAAAGACCCATCCTTATGCTTCCTACAAAAGACTCACTTCAGATATAAGTACACATACAGACTGAAAGTTCAAGAGATGGAAAAAGATAATTGTGCAAGTGGAAACCAAAACAAAGCTTGAGGAGCTATACTTATACCAAATAGGCATTAAAATGAAGACTGTAATAAGAAACAAAAAAGAGCATTACATAATGGTAAAGAGATCAATCTGATAAGAGGATATAACATTTGTAAATATTTATGTACCCAACATAGAAGCACCTAAATGTATAAAGCAAATATTAACAGACCAAAAGGAAGAAACAGACAACACCACAATAGTAGAAGACTTTAATACCCCACTTACTGGACAGATATCCAGATAGAAAATCAGTAAGGAAATAACTACCTTAACAACACATTAGATCTGATGGACTTAACAGATATATACAGAGTATTCCATCCAAAAGCAACAGAATACGTATTCTTAAGTGCACCTGGAACATTCTCCAGGGTAGATCATATGGCAAGTCACAATACAAGTCTTAAGAAGACTGTAATCCTATCAAGCATCTTTTCTGACCACAGTGGTATGAAACCAGAAATTAATTACATGAAGAAAAGTATAAAATTACAAATATGTGGACGTTGAACAACATGCTATTAAACATCCAGTGGGTCAAAAGGGAACTAAAAGAATACCATGAAAATCGAGAAACAACATACCAAAATCTATGGGATGCAGCAAAAACAGTTCTAAGAGAATTCATACTCATCAATCCCTACCTCAAGAAACAAAAAAAAAATCTCAAACATATTTTACACCTCAAGAAACTATAAAAAGAACAAACAAAGCTGAAAGTTAATAGAAGGAAGGAAACAAAGATTAGAACAGAATGAAATAGAGACTACAATGACAATAGAAAGTATCAATGAACCTAACAGCTGGTTCTTTGAAAAGAAAATTGACAAACCTTTAGCTAAAGACTCACCAAGGAGATGACACAAATAAAATCAGAAATGAAAGAGAAGTTTCAACTGAAACTACAGATAAACAAAGGATCATAAGAGACTACAATGAACAATTATACACCAACAAATTGGACAACCTAGAAAAAATTAATATGTCCCTAACAATATACAACCTACTAAGGTTGAATCACGAAGAAATAGAAAATCTAAACAAACTTATTACCAGTAAGGGATTGAATTAATAATCAAAAATCTCCCTACAAACAAAAATCCAGGACCAGATGGCTTCACTGGTAATTCTACCAAACATAAATGAATACCAATCCTTCTCAAACTCTTCTGAAAAACAGAAGAGGAGGGAATACTTCCAAACTCATTTTATGAGGCCAGCATTACCTTGATACCAAAACCAGACAGGGGCTCTACAAGAAAAGGAAATTACAGGCAATATCCCTGATGACCAAGGATGCAAAAATCCTCAACAAAATACTGACAAGCTGAATTCAACAATACATTAAAAAAGATCATATACTATGATCAAGTAGGATTTATTCCAGGGATGCAAGCATGGATCAACATATACACACCGATCAATATGACACACCACATTAATAAAATGAAGGATAAAAATCAGATGATCAACTCAATAGATGCAGAAAAAGCATTTGACAAAATTCAACATCATTTATGATTAAAAACACTCAACAAAGTAGGTATAGAAGAAACATACCTCTACATAATAAAGATCATATATGACAAACCTACAGCTAAATCATACTCAATGGTGAAAAGCTGAAACCTTTTTTTCCTAAGATCAGAAGCAAGACAAGGATACCTACTCTCAGCACTTTTATTCAACATAGTATTAGATGTCCTAGACTGAGCAACTGGGCAAGAAAAAAAATAAAAGCCATTCCAACTGGAAAGGAAGAAGTAAAACTGTCACTATTTGCAGATGACATATTATATATGGAAACCATTAAAAACTCCATCAAAAACTGTTAGAACTAATACAGGAATTCAGTAAAGTTGCATGATACAAAATTAATATACAAAAGTCTGTTGCATGTCCATACACCAGCAATGAACTATCAGGAAGAGAAATGAAGAAAACAATCCCACATACAGTTAAATGAAAAAGAATATGTGGGAATAAATTTAACTAAGGAGCTGAAAGACCTGTATACTGAAAACTATATGACACTGATGGAAGAAATGAAGAAAACACAAAAAAATGGAAAGATACTCTGTGTTCATGGTGTCCATACTATCTAAAGCAATCTAAGATTCAGTGCAATCCTTACAAAATTCCACTGGCATTTTTCACAGAAATACAGCAAACAATCCTAAATATGGGGGAACCACTGAAGACCCCAAATAGCCAAAGAAGTGTTAAGAAAGAACAAAGATGGAGGCATCATACTTCCTGGTTTCAAACTATATTCCAAAGCTATAGTAATCAAAACAATATTTTATTAGTATAAAAACAGACACCTACATCAACGGAACAGAATAGAGAGCCCAGAAATAAACCCATGCATTTATGGCCACTTAATTTATGACAAAAGAGCCAAGAATGTTCAATGGGAAAGGACAGTTTCTTCAATAAATGGTATTGAGAAAACTGAAGAGCCCCATGTAACAATGAAAATCAGACACTGTCTTACACCATACACAAATATCAACTCAAAATGGATTAAAGACTTGAATGTAAGACCTGAAACCATAGAACTCCTGGAAGATAACATAGGCAGAAGCTTCCTGACATTAGTTTGGCAATGATTTTTTTTTCTGATAGGAAAAGCAAAAATAAACAAGTGGGACTATATCAAACTAAAAAGTTTCTCCACAACAAAGAAAATCATCAACAAAATGAAAAGGCAAACTACTGAATGGGAGAAGATATTTGGAAATCATATTTGATGGGTTAATATTCAAAATATATAAAGAATTTATACAAGTCAACAGCAAAGCAGAAAGAAAAAAAAAACACCAATGAAAAAGGCAGAGGATCTAAATAGACATTTTTCCAAAGGAGATACAGATAGTCAACAGGTATATGGAAAGGTGATCATCAGGGAAATGCAAATCAAAACCACAATGAGATGTCACCTCACACTTGTTAGAATGGGTATATCAAAAAGACAAATAACAAATATTGGAAAGGATGTGGAGAAAAGAGAACCCTTGTGCACTGTTGGCAGGCATGTAAATTAGTACAGCCACTATAGAAAACAGTATGGAGAGTCCTCAAAAAATTAAAAATGGAACTACCATATTATCCAGCAGTTCCACTTCTGGGTATTTATCTGAAGAAAACAAAAACATACTGAAAAAAAAAGCCAAGATATGGAAACAACCAAAGTGTCCACTAATGCGATGAATGGATAATGTGGGTATACTTATATACATATTTATAAACACACACACACACACACACACACACACACACACACACACACACTGGAGTATTATTCAACCATAAAAATAAGAAATGAGGGATGCCTGGGTGGCTCAGTCAGTTGAGCGTCCAACTCTTGGTTTTGTCTCAGGTCATGATTTCACGGTTTGTGGGTTTGAGCCCTGTGTCAGAATCTGTGCTGACAGTGAGAATCCTGCTTGGGATTCTCTCTCTCCCTGTCTCTTTGCCCTTCCCCTGCTCATGCACTCTCTCTCTTTCTCTTTCTGTCTTAAACTTAAAAAAAAAAAAAAAAAAAAAAAATGAAGTCCTGCCATTTGGGACAACATGAATGAATGGACCTTGAGGGCATTTTGCTAAGTGAAATATGTCACAGAAAAAGATCAATACTGTAACTATATATGTATATCTTACATATGTAATATATGTGTCAATACTATGATCTCACTTATATGTGGAATCTAAAAAAATGAAACCAAAAACCCCAAAAAGTTCCTGAACTTATGGATATAGAGAACAGATTGATGGTTGCTTGAGCCTGGGGGTTATGGGTGGGCAAAATGGGTGGAGAGGGTCAAAAGATACAAATTCCCAGGTACAGAATAAAAAAGTAATAGGGAGGTAACGTACAGCACAGTGACTATAGTTAACACTGCACTGCACATTTGAAAGGAGCCAAGAGAGTGGATCTTGAGAGTTCTCCTCACAGGAAAGAAAAATTTCATAACTGTGTATGATGTAGGTATTGATTGGATTGTGATCGTTTTGCAATATACACAAATACTCGCTACATCGTACACCTACAACTAATATAATGCTACATACATTACACCTCAATTAAGAAAGGTAAGCACAGAATGAGATGACTGGTAGCCCATGTCCTGTTTTGGCAACTGCAGTTCTTCTAGAAGTAATGCTGTCATCTGATAAAAAGCCTTGATGATCCATCAACAATCCTACAGATAACTCGGGTATCATGATATGTCCGGCTCAAGGCTTTGATCAAACCAGAGCAGACGTGACCTAATGGTCTCACAGACACACGCCTGCTTGTGCTGACTCTGCACTCACCTCTGCCTTCATGCAGGATTTTGCTGAAAGGCTTCAGCTGTTTCTCATAGAGGATGGCGGTCTGGGTGTATTGGTGCCGGAGGGCAGTCCATGTTTTTTCTAATCTTGTGATCTGGAAGAAAGAAAGGTGTGATCATTTTGGAAAAGGCTCTCTTTAAAATAAAGTCAAAGCAGTTGAGAGCATCGTATAGAGAAAGGCTAACCCCCATCCCACCCTGTTCTGTATTGCTCTGATGGCCCATCCAGAGGCAGCTCAGTTTCTTCTGTGTGTGCACGAATCTTTGCACACACACATATACACAACTTTTTTATATAAAATGCATCTCATACATTACACATTTTTTTCCATGAAGTAGTATAAAACAAGCACAGACAGCCTTATTTTGTTAAACTTCTGCATGAAGTTCCACTTTATGGATAAAGTTTAGTCTCCCAGAGAGCTTTAGAAATTTTTTTCCATTATGAAAGTACCTTGTGAAGATTTTGCAAATGTGTCTATGTGTGAAAATATCTGGGGGATAAATTTCCAGAAGTGTAATTACTGGGTCAAAGAATACATGCATGGTAAATGTTGATGGGAATTGCCAACTGTCCAGAGGTTATATTGATGAAAGCATGGATGAACAGAGCATACAGCATTTTAATTTACTCGTAATAATGTCTGAGACACAGAGAACACTGCCCAGACCATATGATGCCACTACTCACTCCTTTATTGTTTGTTTTAGAACAGTCAAGGCCAACACCTGCCACTGACTCTGACTGCTCTGAGACAAACCACCCCCACTCATACCATAAAACCAGCAAGCCTAAGCATCTGAGGTTTTTTACATGAAATAAGAAAGAGGAACGGCACTAATACTTGGGGGACAAGGGCCAGCTCTGTGTTGGGTATTTGAGGAATTTCAATTAATCCTCACAATGCCCCGCGAGGCAGTATTTTGGCCTCGTTTTACAGATCAGAAACCAGAAGAGAATAGTTAACTTGCTCCAGGTTTTATAGCTGGTAAGAGATTCATTCCCTTGGCCTCTAAGAGCTGCATTTTCCCAGAGGACGGTGTGAAGCTACCAGCACCCGCAGGTCTGCTGGGACAGAAAAGACACTACTTGTCTTCCTCTGGCCACCCCTTTCTCAATGTGCCTTATCTCCCCTCGCCCCCCACCTCCTGTGAAGTATCTGCCTTTCTGAAAGCAGCCCTGGTCTCTTGTCTGGGCCCATCTGCTGGATGCTCATTCTTGATACTAGAAGCTACAAAGAGAAGACATGTTGAGCCTGTAGTATAGGGACAGGTTTGGACGATGATACACAGGAGGGATGTGATTCTCCTCTTGGCTTTCCCTGGGTCTGCCACTTCCCTCCCCCAGCAGTGCCCTAGCTCATTGCAGGGTCCGGAATATCCTGGAGGACCAATGCCATCAGGGAGAGTCTGATGCTGCTGGAGGCTAGGGAGCCACCTGCAAAGGCATATTAGGTGCTTGGGGAGAAGTCCCTAATTGCTGAGTGTGATGTCATGGAGGGCAAGCACATGATCCCTCAAACATCCTCTTTGCTGCTCTCAGAGAAAGCTCTGAGCTGGAGGGTGACAGACACTCAGCTTACTCTGTCTGTTGCCTCAGCCTTCCAAAATTACAGGCAGTTTTGGCTAAGAAGAAATAAATATGATATAAATTAGAAACAACATGAGTGAAAAATTATAACCCCTATTATAGGAGTCAGTATATCATGAAAATACATCTAGATTTGCTTATTCTAAATATGGAGCCTATGAAATTCCAGTATGTCTAAAGAGTTTTCAAACTGTTAGAATACTGTAATAGGAACTGACTCCCCCCCAAATTTCCTTGTGAAGGCATTAAGTTGTTCAACTTGTTTTTAGGGTGACCTTGCTTGAATTCATGGCTAGACCTTGCTCAAATGTGCTCTGACTTGCAGGACATGTGACTGTAGCTGTCTCCCCTAGTGGCAGTGGTGGATTTTCAGCTGTGGTTATGAAACAGCCAAGCTAAATGACTGGTCGCAGACTGGGTTTATATAGGACTAGAGGAGCCTGAGGGCGAGATTTTAAACGCCTAGGGCTTGCTTGGCAGGACAGAAACGGGAAAGCGGGAATCTGGGCAATCAAGATAACAGAACAACTTTCCTCTGTCAGGTCTGTTCGATTTTATTTATTTATTTATTTTTTTTTTAATTTTTTTTTTCAACGTTTATTTATTTTTGGGACAGAGAGAGACAGAGCATGAACGGGGGAGGGGCAGAGAGAGAGGGAGACACAGAATCGGAAACAGGCTCCAGGCTCTGAGCCATCAGTCCAGAGCCCGACGCGGGGCTCGAACTCACGGACCGCGAGATCGTGACCTGGCTGAAGTCGGACGCTTAACCGACTGCGCCACCCAGGCGCCCCAGGTCTGTTCGATTTTAAATACAGACTTTCAGGTTCAACACATCCTAAAAACAGCCCATCAAAGCATATAAACTGCAAATGCACACTTTCAGAAACTCTAATTAGGAGGTTATCTGGCAGATGAGCTAGAAATCTGAATTTTTTAACGGAAGTCTCTTTTAGCTGACCTAAGGAACATACTTTGAGACAAGCCACTCTGGGGATTCTCAGATAGAAGCTCCCCAAATGCCTGATGACCCAGATGAGAGCAGTCTCTATTATACAACACACATTAGCCAGACAGATCATCCTCATTGGTTCTTAAGGAACACCGATGGCTCCTGAGGACGACTCTTCTTACTGTATGCCAGAGAGAGAGTGTGGGCAGTCAACAATCATCCACTGTTTTTAAAAACAGAACCGAAACACTTAGGACACTGCTTTGGGTTGTCCCCTAATCCAAGCTGCTTTCAGTATGATTCAGTTTACCTTCTGAGATGGACGAAAATAGTCTGTGATTTGCTAAGCATGGGCTTGCAGACCACTTTGCAGAACAATGAGTGCACACAGGCCCGCAGGGCACACGAAGCAAGTGGAACCTCACCTGTGGCATTTCCAGGGCTTTCATGATGGCCGAGAAAGAATAGAGGTCCCCCATGGAGTCTTTCAGTTCCACCGCCACCTGGATGATCCTATTGAGGGTGGCTGCTCGGTCCTCCAAAGAGCCCGTGCAGCCCAGAATGTCCACTGCGATGCCGATGGCCATCGTGTTGTGTCTGGGAGGGAGGAGATCAGTGGTCAGGCCCAGGGGCGACAGGACGAGGAGGAAAGGAATGCAACCCAGCAAGAAAAGGGACTAGCTTTGTTGCCTTTTGCTGCCTTAGCTCTGTGCTGGCAGCTCGGATAATTTGGTTGCTGATTTCAACAGCGAGACCACTCCCACAGGCTGCCTGCGGCAGGGCCTGGGCTAGGCCTCAGAGGGTGCACTATCAAGAGTCAGAAAGGGCAGGACAGGGACATGTGCAGCTCTGGATCTGGGGGCATGAAGAGGACCCTGCTGGGGTGAAGCTGCTAAAAAGTACACGTGGCTCCTGGTACCTTCTGCCATGAGAGGTCCAGGGAGACACCTGGTCCCTCAACACACTGGGGACTCCCATTCTCAGGGGAGCTCTGGCCACCTCCACTGTGCCCCTGAACTGGGGAATGGAAGGAACAGGAAACGAGAGAATACGCTTGACCCAAGAAGACGATATGGGTCTTGGAACATAAAAAGGGATGAGGAAGTAAGAATGGAGAGTCTGTGTGTCTGGTCAAGAGGCCAGACAGTGAACGGCGATGTGGACAAAGACTGAATAGCCGACCGGCAGGAATTTCCCTGCAAAGTCAGACCCTAATAAAACAGAAATCTTGTATCTGCCAACAATCCTCCCTTTTCTCATCCTGTACTACCAGGGTCAAGCTCACAGACCCAGAACAGGAAGCACAGTGATGACAACGGGACTAATATGAATGGGGTCACAGAGCAGTCTCTGCCAATGGCAGGAGCACAGACCGCAGTCCTTTCCTTCTCTCCCTACATCAGCTGACTGCTTTGGGCCAGAAAGGCCTCCATTAACTTTCTTCCAGGCTGTGGTACAAGTGCTGGAGGTGAAGCTCCATCCATAGTTTTGGTTACTAAAATACAACATGCCTTTGAAACTCTGGGGCCACCTTGTTCTGAAAGTTCACAGCTAAGGATGTCACTCCACAGCCACGCTTCTCTCTGGCCACATGTGTTGGTCTCTCTCTCACTGCTCTAGGCCAAGGGTGGCATGATTCATCAAGTGGCTAGCATTACTACTTTCTCTAATGGTTATGAAATATGCAATGAGCTCTCCTATCTCTGAGTGTGTGTGTGTGTGTGTGTGTGTGTGTGTGTGTGTGTGTATGGCGCTTGCTTGCAGCGTGACCATAGGCTGCTCCCTGACTGTCCACTCCTCAATCTCTTCACTGTAAAAATGTGAGCAAGTCTTGTTGTGAGAAACAGACAGCGTGGGGGTGTAAAAATCATTAAAGTGCCATGGGGCACCTAGGGGCTCAGTTGGTTAAGCATCCAACTCGATCTTGGCTCAGGTCATGATCTCACGGTTCATGGGTTCAAGCCCCATATCAGGCTCTGTGCTGTTAGTGCAGGGCCTGCTTGGGATTCTCTCTCTCCCCCTCTCTGCCCCTTCACTGCTCTCTCAAACATTTAAACAGTAGTTGGTAACACAATTGTCTCTGTGTGCCCATCTTTCTCTGTATCTTGGTCCATTTTGTCTGTCTCTACCTCTCTACCTTTTTCTTTCTCTCTTCTTCCTGATGTCTTAATGGATCCTAACAAAATTTTTATTTTTTTATTTTTATATATTTTTAATTTTTATATTTTTATTGAACTTATTCAAGTTTTCTTTTTTTTTTTTAATGGTTTTTACTTATTTTTGAGAGAGAGAGAGAGAGACACATAGCGCAAGTGGGAGGGACAGAGAGAGAGAGACACACACACACACAGAATCCGAAGCAGGCTCCAGGCTCTGAGCTGTCAGCATGGAGCCCGCTACGGGGCTTACATTCACGTACCATGAGATCATGACCTGAGTCGATGTCGGACGCTCAACTGACCGAGCCCCCAGGCAGCCCCCTCAAGAGTTTTCTCATTTGTAAAGTGTTAAGGTTGAGCTGAGGATTTCAGATGTTTCTTTCAACTAACAGTAACTAATTTTCCATGTTGCCTTCAATTGATTCTTTCATTCACTGTTTTTTCCTATGTTTTAAATGGCCTTTAATAAAAGATAGGTTCTCTACATCTTTAAAACCCGGCATCATATTAATTAATTCTATCCATTCATTCAACCAACATGTGCCTAAAACCTCCTGCATATACCGCTGTAGGAAGAACAATTCAGCATGGCAGATCTGAGGCAAGAAGAGGCACTAAATGTTATACCAAGGACATCTCCACTCAGTAGGCCTGGAATGGGTGAGGTAGTAAATTAAAAATCAAAGGTGGTTTGTATTTGATTCTAAAACACAAGATGATGATGTCATTTAACCTTCTGAAATGGCTATAACCTTGGCCTTTATTTAGTAAACACACTGTAAGGAAGAAAACCGCTCCCCAGACTCTAGTAGGCAGATCCCCCAGGTCAGCCCTGGGCAGGAAGCAAGCCAGGCAGAGAGGCTCCAGGCAAGGAGCGATCAGGAGAAAGGGGAAACAGATGGAGACAGGAGTGGAATTCAGAAAAGAGCCTGGAGAAGCCCCCAGCCTGCTGACCTCAGAGCGCTCTGCTGGGCCCAGAGTGCACGTCCAGCATACCTAACAACACCGATAAAGTAAGGTCTGGAACCCTGGGATATTTCAGCTGAGATGCATCACATGGCAAACAGCTGTCTCCGTTGAAATGGTGACCACTGGCCCAGCAACAACAGAGGACAAGCTAGTGGAACTGAGAAGCAGGCCCCTGGGACACTAGGGAGGAGAGAAGATGCCTGGAGAGAGAGGCTAGAATCTAAGAAAGCCTGTAAGGAGAAGTAGGAAAATTCAGAAGTCAGGCCTGCCATTCTCCAAAGGCATTAAACAACAAGGATGCCTGAACAAAGCCAAGGGCCATTTCCTAACCTGCTGCCTCCCAGAAGCCTTTCGTTCAGCATTCTGGATGTCTCCTATCCATGGCTGTGAAGCCAAAGCAACAGTGGCAGGGGGGTCCTTTTATCAGCTCTCTAGCCAGGTAACCTTGAGAGCAGCTGTATGGATTCCCGAGGCTACCTGAAATGCAAGGTTTACTTTTCAGGAGCTGACATCCTAGGAATGAGATGTCCACCAGCCACATAGGGCTATTTACACTTTAAAAAGTAAATAGTAAAATACGATACTGTGTCTCCCAGTCACTACATTTCAGGCTCTCAATAGCCCCATGTGGTTAGTGGCTACTGTAATGAGATAAAAATATTTCAGCTGCCACAGAAAGATGTCATGGGGATTGTGGCCCTCGGGCCTTGCAGCCTCTGAAGCATCACTGGCCGCCCTCTTCTCATGGAAAGCTGGGGTCTCGGTTGTCCATCACAACCCATGTGTGTGTCATGACAACTAGGAAACTGGCTGGACAAACAGGATGCTTAAGATAACAAGACAGTCTTGCCCAAATCAGTGGTCTTTGCTTGTGTGTCAACAAGTCCAACTTCTGTGGTGTTACAGGAATGATACAGGAATCTGGTCTAGCACTTCCTCTCTCTTTTTTTCCTAATCCTTGCTAAATCAAAGGACTTTGCATGCTCTTTAAGCAGTTGTTCTACACTTGTGTTTAAGGTTTAAGTGCTTCTCTTTATAACATGCCTCGCTACCTTCTGTCTTTTTAATTTCTAAACATCCAGTGTTCACACGGGTGGGCTTTAAAGGACAGCCAGGGCCCGGGTATTTGGGGAACTTGTGAGAGAGGGGAGTGATGCTTCCGAGGTTGGGGGCCCCCAAGCGCCACCATCCCCTGCCCATCCCTCAAAGAAGAACTGTTCAGACTCTGTGCTTCCCAGCCTTTCCCACAAACTCCCACTTGGTCCTAAAGTGATCTTAAACTCAGAAGAGACAGAGGAGCCTCAGCTCAGTGAGGTGGCGAGATGTTGGAGTCAGCCTGACTGCCACCGCCCGGGGCTGGTGGCTGGGTGACTTCCGCTGGCAAGGGCCGATTATCTGTTCTGTCCTCCACTCCCTCCTGGGGAAAGGACAGGAACGCATTCTTTGTTCCCCCCCCCCCCCCCCGACTTCCTCTGCGCCTTCTCTTTGTGCTTCTCCAGGAATTCCCTGTCTCAGGCTTCCGGGAGAAGGGAGAGGCGCCGGGGCGGGTCAGTGGTGTGCCCCTCTCTGCTCTGATGGGCCGGAAATGCAAGGACGGCACTGCTCACCTTTCAATTATGTCCAGGCGCAGCTGGTGGCCATACGGCAAGGTAATGAGTTCCAGCCCTGAGCTCACACCCATGTTCTTCCTCATCTCTTCGGAGACTTCAAGTATCCTAGCGACCTGTCAAGAACACAAGTTGAAACGCACCACGGACACGAAGGCAGCGCGTGAAAAGAAACACACTGAACTGGGACAGGATGGATGCACTTGTTACATTTCTTTTTGAGCAGCAGCATCCCCAAATACAGTTTCCGGATGCGATTTGGAGGATTGTCATACACGACCGGAGTCTAAAACCTGGAGGAAAGCACCTAAATTGGTCTGCAGAATCCGCACATTTTGGTGTTTTTGCCCGGCCAGAGAATGGTATAGTTCTGCCAGCTTTTGTCTAACACAGGCTGGATCCCGCGGCCAACAGCAGCGCCGCCTGTGCACAGTGATGAGCCCCCGCAGTGACAAGGCTGACTGTGGCCAAGCACCCCGCTCCGCTGCTGCGGGCTCCACCGTTCATGTTCTCACTTAACAGCAGGGCTGGCTGCTATTACCCTTAATTACGCCTCTCCTGGGCTCAGTAAATGCACCATACGTCTGGAAACTATTAGAGGCATGTACAGCGATTTGAAACCTGAGGTCTGAAGCACACCCACTTTTCCCCAAGAGGCCTTCTTTGTGTGTCCCAGACAGCTCTCCCCATCTTAGTTCCAGCGTGCAATCACGGTTTACTGGCACCAGGTATTAGTCGGCCATTTATAGTTATTACATGCTGCCTCGAAATGTTACAACCGAGTCACTGCATGTCTAACACCAGGCTAATGACGCTTCCCTAATAGTGTGACTACCAGATACAGTGGGTCTAACCAACCCTGGACACACAGCGGCCACGTGGCAGCCACGGAACGATTCTTCTCCTCCATCTGCTGCAGTTGTCCTGGACCCTAACAATCTGAGGCAACTGAACAGGCCAGATGTCTTCATAATGGTCCACAAAAAACATCTGAAGTTTGGCTGATATTATTAACCCTGACCCTTCACTTCTGTGGTTGAGCAAAGCAACCACTGTCAGCCCTGAGGAAATGAACCTGTGGGAATTAGCTATCCAGTGGAGGACTGAGAAACAGGATGCAGAATTCCTACTATGCTCTCTGGGCCTCAGTTTCCCCTTCTCTAACACAGCTGCTAAGTTCACGTTTCTAAAGGACTTTGCAAAGGATCAAATGACTTTAAAACCTCAAAAAGCTATTTGAAAATACAAGCTGTGAGTCACCGGCATGTAGAAGAGGGAATTTTGGCTTGATCTCTGGAAAGGGATTTACACCTTGACAATGGCAAGGCAGCCCAGATGCATACCGCAGCCACTTAAGGTCACGTACACTTTGCTTGCTTGTTTAGACAGCTGCCCCATCAGAGGCTCCAAACCCAGCTTCTGGGTGGTGGGCATCCTCTAATTCACGCACACACTATGTAATGAGATTGAAAGGTTTATCATTGATTCAGTTTTGTTCTGGAAGCACTAGTAACCAGAGTGATCCCTGCTCTGAGAGAGAGAAGCCTCCAAGTCTGTTTTCTTTCAGTGTAAACACGCAATCCCCTGGTCCCTTTCCTGGGGGGTTGCCAGGATATGCCAAGGCCCGCTTGCCCCAAGGCTGACCTATGGGACAAAGGGATCCTGAGCTCACATGGCAGGGCTGGGATTAGGTCCCCTTGGGAAATGCCCAGAGCCGTGCAGCTCTTGGATACAGAGGAGGGATGGACACTGCTAGAACATTTACTATGCAATGGACCCGGCAAGCAACATTGGTGCTCCACCATGAGGCATTCCCACCTCCCTCTGCTCTTCTGACCTTAGCTGTCCTATCTGCAGGGCCTCCAAATTCTGCCTGCTCCTCATCCTTTCTTTGGGAGCTGCTGCAGTGACCCAGGGGGAATGCTGGCCCTTCCCAGCTGTCAAGGGACCTTCTAAATTCTAATGAGATCGCCTGGCTCTGCCCACCATTTCTGCTGCCCTCAGCACAGGACTCTGATCTGGACTATGCACTTAAGGGCCTGTCTCCCTCACTGAGCTGCAAAGTGCTTTAAAGGAGGCAATAACCTGGCACTGGCTCAGAAGTAGAGACTTAAAAACATCCAAGTAAAGACCTGCTAGTCCCTCCCCCCCTCCCCCACCCATCACCACCTTCACTGCCCACCCAGTGAATCCTCTGTAAACTGAACCCTTGACACCCGAATCTCCACACACGTATGTCGTTTCCCACCCAGAAGATGCTTTTCACATTCCTCAGCTGGCAAATTCCTATTCAGCCTTGAAAACTCATCTCAGACATCCCCTCCCCCGTTCCCCTAACTTTCCCCCATGTTCAAGACCCTGCCTCAGAGGCCCCACAGCTCCCATACCTTCCCCTGCAGAGCATTTCCCACCTGGGCTGTGGTCGGAATTCCTGCATCACTGTCCTTCCCCACATCCCCCGCCGTGGCCGGCCTGGCCCACAGTACATGCTCCATCAAGGCTGAATACCTAACGCTAATAGCAGCATTCTGGGCCAGGCATGGTGTGTGGAGGCTTTACATAAATTATTTCACTTAGTCCTCACAACCACCTGGGTAGGTGGTATTGTTCTCTTTCTCTTATAGGTGGAGAAAGTGGAGAACCCGAATTAGACTCAGGCAGTTCATCCCCAGAGGCCAACTGTAACACACTGGGCCCACTTCTAGATATCGCAACAAGTGGGTGAAGACAGGCTGCACTCTGGGTGCAGGCCAGGGCGGTGCCCATTCGCAGTGTGAGAGGGGCTCAGTGGACACCCAACCCACAGCCCCAGGAAGAGGCTGGACAGGCAGCCTTGAGACACTTAGGACCATCCATTGTCATGATGGTCTTTCTGGGGATCAGCCTGGGGTAGGAACCAGCACACGGGCCCCAAATGCTGCCCAGTGCCTGTTCTCAGCTTCCGAGTGGCCATTACATTTGGAGTGGGTAACAACAGCTCTCATTCTGTTTCCCTCAGAGATGCTGACTGTGCCTGCTTTGTTGGCAAAGCCCTGAAAGTCAGTGGTTCCAGTAGGAGAATAAGGAAATGGCAGTGGACTCAGGAGAGAGGGAGGAACACTATCAACAGTGCTGTCCTTGGAAAATGAAGGTGGGCACAGTGAAGCGGACTCCTGCTCTGGGTCTCTGCCTCACTACGCCAGGGGGCTCCATCCAGCCCTTGTTCTAAGGGTGCCTGAAGGTAGATGGGGAGGGGGGTGCCCAACCAGGAGGACAAAATGCAAAGAAAGAAACTGAACCGGAAAAAGGGCAGGCTTCATGTTCCTTCAGCTGAGAACACACTTAAGCTCTAGATTCATGGCTGCCGAGGTGGTAGGAATGTTCTAGACCCTCCTGCCAAAGGGCGGTCAGGCATCTCACCTCCTCCTAGACTTTCCTAGATCCTCCAAACCCTGTCTGAGGTCACAGGCAAGGATTCTTTCCCTCCTGGGAATTAGGCTGATCCATTTCTCCACAAGGAGCTTCCTCAGTGGAGAACTCAGGCAGGTGCGTACCAGACTCCTGGCCTGTTGGAGTACCAGGGCGGGGTCAAGTAACTAGAACAGGAATCTTAAATCCTCTTACTGCCCAAACGGGTTTAGCTCACTTTAAAGTGAGGTAAGGATTTAATATGACCTGTGAGCACTGCCCAAGGACACCCAGCCAACCACGTGAACAAACCCTTGTTCTTCAGCACTTTGCCTTTCCTGGATCTTTCCCCCAGGGCCCCTCATGCTCTCGCAATACACACACACACACACACACACACACACACACACACACACACACGGAGAGACCACCTCTCAGGCCTGGCTCAGTCCTACTTTCAGGAAGGGGTTTGTTTAGCCCAGAACAGCTAGTACCTCCTTAAATTCCTGTAGGCTGTTTTGGGAGGCGTCCTACCTGCCTTGTGAGCTCCATCAAGTGGGGACTCCCTAGGGGAGTGCTCAGAGTCCAGTTTCCTGTCATGATTCATGACCCAGGAAATGTATTTAGGAAAACTCAGCTCCTAAACAGACCCTGAACTTTGAAGCTAATTGCCTTCACTGAGCTACACACAAATAAGGGCTTTAAATCTCACCACAGCCTCACCTGTTGTTCCAAAGCATGGATTTGTCTCTATACTGGGAGATAAGCTGAGCCCACCCTGGCCTGAGACAACTGTTTTCTAGAAAGATCCCTCTGAAGGATAACTTTGCTGTGGGGTCACCTATGAACAAAAGTTGCCCATATCTAAAAGATATGCCTCCTATCAAAACTGATTATGTAAACACATATTCAGTTATCTGAAAATACAGTCATGATATATGTTCAATCAAAGACTCAGGGTTTAAAATAGTATATTTAGAAAAAAACTAAAATCCAATCAAATCATATGTTTAGGCCTATGCCATTTCTGTGGAAAACAAACACGCATGCCTCAAATTATGTACACATATCTGTTTGCAGAGTAAATGTTAACAGTGGTGATCATCAGGAAACTAGACTTTGTGTGATTTTAGTTTTTTTCTTTTAATCTGTATAGCTTTTCTAAATTGAGCAAATATTACTTGTGAAAAAGTCAAGGTAAAATTAAAAATGTTTATTCTAAAGCCCACTTTAGTAACAATAGAAGAAATATATACATTGTGTGTGTGTGTATACGTATACGTGTATACATATATAATGTATAATAAAATAAAAATAACCTAGGCTCTGCTACTCCAGAGAGTACATTTTCATCTGTAGTCCACTCTCCTTGAACTTGACTTTCCCAGTTCTGATGGAGCTGAGGCCAGGGGAGAATTCCAAAATCAACACCAGCTGGGAGAACTCTATAGCCAGTGGGGGAGGCATGGCCCGTGGCAGGAGCCTGCCATCCCTCTGCCCAAGGTGATTTTTATAAGCTTCCTGCCTGGGCAAAGGTCATCCCAAGCCTGTGCTTCCCACCCTTTAAATAAATCCCCACCCAGGTTATCTTCAGACTTTTTCTATGAGCAAGCACTTAAAAGGTAAGGTAGAGTGAGGCCCAACCTGATGTCCCCCTTCCAAATTTTCAGAAGCCAGAACAACACCCACCCTGTCTGGGCACTTACCACGCAGTCCATGCTCAGCATGTGCTGGGCGATGACCTTGGGGTCATTGTTGGTGAACAGTTCTTTTGCCCGCTTCAGCATTGCTGTTTCCAGGGGCTTGTTCTCGGGAGGAAGGAGCTTTGACTCGAAGTCATTGGGTCTGAATGAGGAGGCAGTCTCCAGTCGGGGCGGCACAAACTCTACCTCGTCCTCCTGCCCCTGGTCCTTCTGGGTGGCCGGTGCCTCCCAAGGCCCAGCCCCAACATCATCATCAAGGGTCAAGTAGTTGATGCCAGAGTTCCGGGGCCCTGGCGCCCCATTCTGCTTGGCCGTTAGCAGCTCCACGTAGCTGTCCTGGGCACAGAGGGGAGGCCTTGTTCCCCTGTCACAGCCTGCAGCAAAGCCTGGGTTCAGTTCACAGTAGTTGGCCTCAGAGTTGAGCCAGGTAGATGGAGACGGGGGAGCCTTGAGGACAGGTGCCTTGCAGGGCTTGGGGGGTGGTTTGGGGCACAGCTGGCTGTCTGAGCCCCTTAGAGCCTCCCCTGCCCTCGCGTCCGAGGAGACCCTCCGAACCACCGCCGGGCTCAGGGTGGGCTCACTGCCCGTCCTGAAAACGGGTGAGTTTGGGCAGGGGCTTGTGTCCACGCCTGGGGATTGAGGGGGCAACTTACAGCCTGTGAAAGGTAAGAGAGGGTCAGGAAAAGCTCAGCTGTACAGAGAACACAAAACAAAATTAGAGTGACAACTCCCCAGCCCTCAATGCATGCCTTCGGGTTTCGATTTTTTACTTCCCAAAGACAACTCAGTATGACTGTCCCGCTCCCAATCTAGGGCAATCTAAAGCATCTCAAGGGCCAGCGGGCCACACCCTGCTTCTGAGGGGATTCTACGAACAGCTGGGCTGCAGTGTCATTTTATGGTCAGAGAAGGTTAGTACAGTCAGAACAGGACAATACGTGGAGCTGGAGGGCAGTGAGTAATCTAGTCTCGCCCTCAGAAACAGAAGTCTTTAGTCACATAGCATAAGGGCCTGAGTCACTCTCACAGCCAGTGGGATCTAGCCAGCTTCAAGAGAGAGCTGAAGACACCCCAGGAAGGTAGGACAAGATGCTGAGATAACCCACATAGAAGTGGTTCACCAAGGGGCATTAGGAAAATCACCTTGTAGTCCCAAGGAAGGTCAGTTACGAAAATAGTGAAAAATAATCCATGGTCTACTAATATAGTTGCTTATGAGGTTTCCCCATATCCCACACCTCCTCTCTCCTCTGGCTGAGAAAGAACGGAGAGGAGAAGGGGTCTTGTCTGGATGGCTGCTCCTCCAGGAACCCCAGCACTGACCCAGCCCCAGAGATCCTGTCTCTGCCCAGGGAGGGCACTGAGACAGCAAGCTCATTTGTCATGAAGGCTATCAGTTAGCGGATGGGCGTGGGTCAGAAAACTTGGGTTCAAATGCTGGCTTAACCACTTGCCAGACGGATAACTCTGGATAAGTTACTTAACCTCTATGCCTCAGTTTCCTTGGCAACTAAAAGAGGATAAGCATTCCTGCCTTGAAGGGTTGTTATGAGGCTTAAGAGCTAGCACACACGAAGTGTCCAGCTCGCTGATCCGCATCTGGATATAGTTCTACAAATCCCTTACCCTCCAGCCTAGAGGCACAGAGCCTTGTGTTGTCCCCAAATCAGGTGACTGGATGGAGCAGGGAAACAGCCTGAAGGAGATCAGGCTAACACTGTCACCCTCCTCCCAGAAAATTCCCAAAGACCTACCAATTGGCAGGTAACTTTCCGACTGGTGGGCTTTGAGGGATAAGGCTCTTCTGTCCTGCATGTGATCCAGGCAGGCTGGCTGGCTACCGCTCTTCTCCTTATTTCTGAAGCAAAAGATCAGTGGAACAGAGACGTGTCATTAAATCATAAAACTTTCAGGCAGCGTCATGGAAAGTTTTTAAGAGAAATGACTGCTTAGAAGGCGAATGGTACAGCACATCCTAACAGTAAAGGAATGTCTGTTGGAGGGGAAATGACTGCCGGGGGCGGTTAACACAGGATTGTGCCCTGGGCTCCATCCCCACGTCCTCAGGGCCAATCCGGTTAGTTCCCGGGCTGCTGCCTCGGAGCCCTTCCATCTGGTGGAGCAGAGCAGGGTCAAGATTTCACGATAGTCTCAGGAAAAACTGATGAACTGGAATGTGTACTTTTAACAGAGCTTAAAATTACTTACAGACCCAGGAGGAGTGACTTGTTCAACTAAAATGCATTTTCCACCATCCCTCGTGGCGTCGGGAAGGGAGCCGTGGGGCTGTCTGCATGTCAGCACAGATCCCCATGTCCCCCAGATAACCCACCGGATCACCCTGGGGTACTGTCACTCTCATCCTGGAAGGACCAGGGCCCCGCAGCCGACCTTATGCTGACTTGGGGAAGGGCCGAGCCTGCGCACCAAGCTGGTGCTGGGAGGCACCAAGCACAGCCACGCGGGGAAAAGGCGACTGTCACTTTCCACACAATTTGCTAGCACTCCTCTGCTCCCTTGCCTAGTCAGACTGGGAATTTCTCTAGCACCAAAAAAGCAGAATCTCTCCTTTGCTAGGAGAGACTGCACTGCACCAGCCAAGTTGTAATGAACTTTCATCGGCCCTCCCACAAGCTTATGTTACAGAAATCGCAATGTTCTTTCCTACCTTTGCAAGCACCAAAGGAAAAAGCAAACAAACCAAAAACCCCCCAAACTCCCAGCAACAGAGAAATTCCAGCAACCCCTCAGAGATAAAGCTGGTCAGAGGGCAAATTCCAAAAGGCAGTGGCTTCAGCCGGGCGGTATTTATGCAGTGATCTTCAGAGCAGCCAGACTCCACTGGCCCAGAACGCCCACCTGGGACGCTCCCAACCTGGCTGAGCTTGCACACTGCCAGCCAGCCAACCAGCGGGCCTGACGTCAGGGAAGGTGCGGTGCGGGCGGGCAAGGGAGGGTAAGGGAGGGCCCCGTGCAGGGTGCTTCCTTATTGAACCCACCCCACCCCCACCCGTGGACGCTTCTGCTGCAAGAAGTGACAGGGTTTAGGGAGCTGTGCTTTCAATGGGCAATTGGAAAAGTGGCTCTGGGGGCGCCTGAAAAGTGGCTTGGTTAGGCGTCCTATTCTTGATATCCACTCAGGTCTTGATCTCCGCCCAGTGTTGGACTCTGTGCGGAGTGTGGAGCCTGTTTGGGATTCTCTCTCTTCCTCTCTCTCTCTCCCCCAAATAAACAAACTTAAAAACAAGGAAGAAAGACAGAAAAGTGGCTCTGTTAGACCTGCCTCATTGACTAAGAGACCTTCTCAGTCTTTCTTTCATTTATCTTAAGAAATAAATTTGTATTTTGGGGCGCCTGGGTGGCTCAGTTGGTTGGGCCTCTCAGTCTTGATTTTGGCTCAGGTCACAATCCCAGGGTTGTGGGATCCAGCCCCAGGCTCCGAGCTTGAGTGTGGAGCCTGCTTGAGATTCTCTTGCGCCCTCTGCCCCTCTCCCATGCTTGCTCTCTCTCAGGAAAAAAAAAAAAGTAATAATAATAATAAATTTAAACTAATTAATTAATTAATATTTTAAATCCAGTCACTGAGGGTAGACCAGGAGGCAGGCCTTCTTCCCCAGCACCACATTGGGCAGGGGTTCCGTGCCTTGCCAAAAACTCCCTGGCTCTGTTCATGACATTAACTCTCTGTTTGTTAGTTGAGCAGGCAACCCTCACAATCACAAAAGAAACAGAGCAAAAGGTGCCCCTTTAATATTTTAAGGGATCTCAAGTCTATTCTTATTACTAAGAAGAATTCTATGTCACTTCTTGCCTCCCTCCCTGCAGAGTCCCACATTCCACTGCCCTCCAGAAAATCATATTTATTATGATTACTAACACCTACGTGGCACTTATTTTTCTTTAATGTTTATTTTTGAGAGAGTGTGAGCAGGGACGGGCCGGGGGGCGGGGGGACAGAGGATCTGAAGCAGGCTCCGCGCTGGCAGCATGGAGCCCAATGTGGGGCTCACAAACCGTGAGATCGTGACCTGAGCTGACCTGACACTCAACCAACCGAGCCACCCAGGCACCAGGCACCCCCTAGGTAGCAGTCTCTATGTATCGGCATCATTCTAAGTACTTTGCAAGTCTTAAATCATTTAACCCTCACAAGCCCCATCATTCCAGGTAGGGAAAGTGAGGCCCGGAGAAGTTACATAGCTTGATCAGTGGCGGACCGGCATTTGTGCCCAGGCAGGCAGGGTCCACAGCCAGACACTGACTAACATCTACCAGAGCTTCCTAGGAGCACACGACCTGGTATGTATTACTCAGTTCTGAGCTTGGCTTCTGAATTTCTGCAGTCTGCAAATTACAGTTTATGACATTTCCTCCTGTCCAGAAAGAAAACCAATGAGTGGAATAAAACATGTGGGTTTCAGTGTGTAAGTTTAGATGCCAGGCAGCTGGAGAAGGGAAGCTGGGTAACCAAGCGGCTGCGGCTAGACTTCACCCTACCGGGCCTGCCTTTTCCCTGCTCTCCTTCTCTGGAGCAGTCAGACAGCAGGCACGAGCACCCAGCTCCACGAGAAACAGGTCCTCTGTCAGCACGTGCCACTGGCATTGGAGGGTAGGGGGCCCCAGCTGGGCATCCAGTTCTCTGGACTCTTCTCTCTCCCTGTGCCCAGGTTCGGGCCACAGCCCCCAGACTCTCGATGTCTCCAGCTCTCTCAGGTCTTTTCTCATCCACCTTCAGACTGAGCTCTCCCCCCAAACCCCCAAAATGTTGTTGGACACTTGGCACTCAACAAGCCTATGGTCGTATCTCAGATGCGGCAACTGGTTTTTCCTCCGCGGTCCACCCCTTCTCTGGGCCCTCCTGTGGTCTCCAACTTGCCATTCTCCAACACACATACCAGAGTCCCAGGAAGCCGAGGTCCGAGGCTCTCCCTCTACTTCCCCTGCACAACCTGACCCTCCATGGCTCACTAACTGGTCTTCCTGCTCCAAACTCTCTCCTGCCTCTCTGGCACATCGCTGCCCTTTTCTATTCTCGGGACACCCTGTTCACCATGTCGAGTCTTTGAGGCTCCCTCAAACCTCTTAGCCTTGTTCTAAGGCCTCTGTGATTGGGCTGTGGTCACCTCCCTGAGCCGGCCCCTACCAGCCCCTTACACGGCCCTTTGCTTGAGCCCCACCGATCTGCCTACCCCAAGGAACTCTTGTCCTTTCCTATCACTACACGCCTGCTCCTGCTGAGCCCCCACCTGGACCGCCCTCCCCTTCACAGCGTCTATCCGAACTTTCCCTAGCCTTCAGACCAGCCAGAATCCTCCTTCCTTCCCAAATCTCTCCTGGCCAACCCTCCCCCTCTTCCTCAGCAACTGCCTCATTTAATTTTGGCTCCAAGTCAGTTGGGAACTAATCACGCACTGCCCCATGACAGCTTTTCCAATTACACTTGGCATTCTTAGTAACATCCTTTATTGTTCTTCCCTTCCCGCGTGAGCTCCTCAACTGGCTGACTAAGCCCAGGCGCGTCCAGAGTGTCCCTCGCGGTCCCAGCACCACCCCCATGAGGCCGTGACCCACCTGAGGAGGTTTCCCCTGGTCGAGCTCTGCTCCCGGGCCTGGAGGCCGCCCATGGTGAGGCTCAGCCTCTTGCCCACGTCGGACCTGCCCTCGGCCAGGCTGCCCTCCCGGGCCCGGCCTGGGGAGGTGCCGTAGCGCTCCTCCAGGCACCGCAGGGGCACCGTCCTGTTGATGGGCTGGAAGATGATGGCTCCGCTCTGCTGGGAGATGGGCCGGCGGTTGCCCACGTAGCAGCGCACCAGGCCAGGGATGGAGTCGAAGCTCTCCGTCTCAAACTGGTACTGCACGCGGCTGTAGGCCTCACTGAGCCGCAGGACCGTCCGGTGGATCTTGAAGTGCTGAGCGAGGTTCTTCCACTGACAGGTCAGGACAAAGTTTCCGGGGCTGGACAGAGAGTCACGAACCAGGAAGTCGCCATCTCGCTGCACGAGGTTTTCTGACACCTTTGGGACAAAATGGTGAGGGGTAGAAAAGGCAAGCGCACATTCATTCCTTCTAAGAGCTGCACCGCTCTCCACTTCTTTGGGCCAGCGGCGGACCACGGTATTGTGTCTCTTCTTGCTCAGTTGGCTCTTTATTTTTCCAACGTCAAATTCTTAGAAGGCCCATTCATTCGCTTAAGAACTACGTGCTGCCCACCTACTGTGTGCCAGGTACTACCGTAGGCACAGGGCTTACAGCAGTGAGTGAAGCAGAGTAGAGTCTCCACTGTCACGGAGCTCCTGTATCTAGTGGAGAGCTGCTACTTTGGTGAAGATAAACAAGCAGCAGGTATGGTATGTCCGATGTTGTAAAGTTAAGGAAAAAGTCAATCGGGAAGGGAGATAAGAAGTGCCTGGGAAGGGATGAGGGCCGTTCGTTGCAACAGGGTGATCAGGAGGGTGTCATGAGAAGATGACATTTAGGCAGACCCGAAGCAAGTAAAGTGACAGAATAAAACAAAACAGAAAATTCATGTCTAGGGAGTCTGATCCCTCCCCACCCCCAGCAAGGGGAGGAGGGAGTTTGGTCGGCATCTAGGAGCCTGGTGGATGGGGAGGAGAGGTCCACACGTTGGTGGAGGCCAGGCGCTGTGGAATCAGAGACCTGAGTGTGGTTCTGGGCACAGCACTCGCTGGAGAGCCTGTAGCAAAGTCAGGTCAGTGTCTCACGTCACAAAGTTATAGGGAGAATTATATATTTGCATACACAATATATGCAAAGCACTAGTACAGTGCCGAGAACGCAGTAGGTGCTCAAATATTATTAACTACGAGGATGCTGATCTCCACTGTGTTGCCAAAGGAAAATCTCTACTGTGTTGCAGATGGTCGTTCCTGTGGCCAGACTGCCTGGCTGTGCATTCTGGCTCTACTGAGTGACTTTGAACCAGGTACATAATCTCTTTGTGGCTCAGTTACATCACCTGTGGGACAGGGATAGTATCACCTACACAGTAGCTATGAAGATTTAAAGGAGTAGAGTGTCAGCTACAACTACCTTATTGTCACAGTGTTCAGTTATACAACCTGAAATGATGTATGACTGAAAATTTACACTCACTGTAAGTGGTAAACAAATTTTGTGATCACAAAAAAGAGAAGGACGGTGGTGACAGTCATCAGTTTTATAACCTTTGACATTTTTTCCAGGATATCCCAACATTGGAACAGTTAGAATAGCACGCTACCATGGTTACTTTAAAATTCCATCTTGGCCTTAAAAATTCATTTTCACACAGAAATTGCACTTCTTGGAATGGGGCCTGAGGAAATAATTATAGTGATAAACATAGTCGTTATCTTACAGGGTGTTGGTGAGGGTGCCCACTAAACAGCAGAGCACCATATGATGGACACACATACAGTGTAGAATGGTTTTATAACGATTTTATAACAGCAGAAAACTCCCAGGATATGTCATTAAATGAAGACAGTGGGCTGCAAAAGTATATGCAGTATGATCTCACACTTGCAAAGCCTCATAGGAGGCTTTATATCAAAATGTTCCCAGTGGTTACCTCCAGGTTGGAGAATTATGGGTGAGAGTTTTTAATTTTCTTCGTTTTACTCCCTGCATTTTCTACAATCAATTTTAAACTAAAAACAAAAAGTTAGAATAAGGATTATTTCTTTGATAGTGCTGAGGCATCTGCTACATCAAAAAAAAATATCACCATGTGCTGCCCTCCACACACCACCCCCCTCCTCCCCCACCGCCCCTTTCCTGTCATGTTGTCCTGGGTAAATGACTGGCCAGATCAGCTTCCAATAAAAACCCAAGAGAAATTCTACACCTTAATTCTGGACTTATATTTTTTCAATTTCTAAACTGTTTAGCAAAAAACCCACATTATTCACAGCTATCACCCAAATGATAGTCACACAGAGAACATCCTAGGCCAGGACGCTGTGGTCACTGGTATAATTCCTCTACCTGCCATCTCCAGGACAGGGGTCCAGGTAGGGGAGGGCTGGAGGGTAAATAGTTGCTGGCCCCACTAGGGTACTGGTGGCCCTGCTGCTCTGTGCCACTTGCCCTGATGATACTCTCTCTTCACCTGAAATTAAACTACTGTCTTAAAAGAGATGCAGGTTCAAAGGGTATGAGGCAGCTGGCAGCCGGCCATGAGTTCAATTATCTGAACCACAGGCTGGCCCCTCACCTCTCGGGGTCATCACCCTGCCGCCACTGCCTCCTGCCCGCTCTGGGTCTGTGGACCACAGGAACACCTGCCTTTCCTCCATCCCCTTCCCGGGCAGGTGGAGATGTACTGTGGGTTCCTGACCTCAGTTCTTCCCGGCGATCTCCTGGGAGATAGGCCCAAGTTCGGTTTCTGTGGGCTAGGGTGTTCTATCTGTTTTTGGCTAAACTGGGGCCAACTCTGACATGGCGTTGGAGGGTAAGCCGGCAGGGTTCTCAGCGTGCTGGTGTTTGAGAACGGCAGGGCGCGCCCTGGCAGGAAGAGAGCGGGTACCTGGCGGGGGATGCGTCCATGGTACCAGGCGTGGCTGCGCAGGTCTTCGCCGCTCAGCAGCAGCTCCTCCTCCAGCTCCTTCTTCAGCCTCTCAGGGGTCCTGTCCATGACGTGCCTCTCCTTGGAGAACTGCAACACAGGGGCAGTGGTGACCTCCCACCCTGCCCAGGTCGGCCAGGCCAGCCGGCTGGAGAGGCCCTCCCGCCTGCACTTGGCCGCTTGGCTAACCAACCCAGGATATGCCAAAAGCCCTGTTCAGGTAGGGGAGCCTGGATAATGATTACAATTAGCTGTGACCTTTCACTTCTCCAGCTGCGAGAATGTAGTGAAATTTTCACCTACACACCGGGACTGTGATGGGAGAGGGGGCCAAGATGTTCCTTTTATCAGTCGGCTCAGGTAGCAAAGACAAGGGGAGCTGGGCATTGGGCACCAGAGAGACATGTGTGGGGAAGGAGGCAAAAACGGGTCCTGAGAGCTTCCTCGTTGTGCTTGGGAACCATCCTCCCACGAAGCTGGGAAGGACAGCAGTCCTCAACTGACTCACAGCTCTGAGCCTGCAGGACACTGCTGCCCAAAGCGCAGTCCCCAGGCTGAGAGGGGCGGCCCTGAATTCTTTGCTACTGGCAAACTTCAATTCAGGAACTGAGTTAGCCTTTAGAAACTTTTAGAGCAATCGGACAGAAGAATTTTATGTCTCTCAAATCTAATAACGGAAGTCTGACTTTGGGTTGTTGTATGTCTTTTTCATTTCATTTTTCTAATATTTCATTTTTATGACAGGCTGGAAATTGAAACCTAAAAAAAAACTGGTCCCTCGCCTCGGATAGTTTGAGAATCACTGATCTAGGTCACTGCGCAGTGGCCAGGGCAGGAAGTCTGGGTGGGCAACACTGCCTCCAGGTCTAATTTAGAGTCCACGCCTACTTTCAACACGTGAACTGAACTTGGACACCTGCCCAGTTCCCAGCAAAACCCGGCTCAGGGATCACTGACTGAAGGTCATGGGAGCAGGAAAACCATGTCCCTTATGTTCTCCCAAGTTCCCCAGCTTGGCCTCAAAAGGATCACCCAATTATCTTCATCACGCTGCTCTGCACCTTAGCAAAGGAAGAGGCCCCAAATCCTTCTCCACCCAAGAAAAAGGAAACAGACTTGGGATTTTACACCCGGATTCTTATCCTCAAGTCTCTGTGAGCACGTTGGCCTAGGACGGCCCTGGCTGCAGGATGCAGGGCCGCTCTCAAAGTGGGGCTCTGGTTTACTAATTGTTTCCTTCTCCCACTCTCCTCCTCACAGCGCAGACACCTGCATCAAAGAGATGCCAACGCTGGCTGACCTAGATGCCCGCAGGCATTAGCAGTGATGTTTGCCATCGATCATTAATTATGTACGGGTACATGTGAAGACAGCTCACTGGAAAGACTTGAGTACAGAATGCAGATTGTCAACCAGGCCACATTGACTGGTAGTTTATTGTCTGTCTTGCTTCCCAGTAGATTTCAAGTTTCATGAGAGCAGAAACCCATCTGCCTTCTTCCCTACTGCCCTCCAGCAATGCCTGAACATATTAGGCACTCCACGTTCACCGAATGAGCAAATACCCCAAGGTGAGGCCTGTCTAGGCCTTTTCTTAGTTATGGAGCTTTTCCTCTTCAAATTATTTGAAGCTCCCTATCAGCTGAGCATGTGGCCACACAACTAAAGGATGTCATTCCTCAACTTCCCTCTCTTAATGTAGGCACGTGGCCACATGACCACATTCTGACCAAGGGAAGGTACAATGCCGCTTAGTGGGACTTCTAAACTGAAGAGGCAGTACTGTCTGGGACCTGAGGAGGGAGCCACGTCCTTCAAATGGGGGAGCAGAAGCCCCAGTGGGGTCAACACAACAGTCCCAGATTGCCCACCCCCAGGTCTTCCTTGTGGTCTTCTGTCTCGTGTAAGCCTGTTAGTTTGGTTGCTCCTGTCACTGGTAGCTGAACTAAAATCCTAACCGATACTGTGACCCTAGCCTCTCTTAGCCCCCCTGACAGTCTTTTTACACCCAAGCCTAAATCCTTGTGCTGTTGCCTGGGCCCACTTCTTCTTGGCCTGAGCTCTGAAAACATGGTCACCAGTAGCCATACCCTCTGTGTCACCCTCCGCTGAAACTGCACTCACCCAGATCCAATAAGCTGTTCCCATATTTCTCTTTACATTCTCCTTCCTTCCTGATGTCCAATACCCAGGCCACTTCCCGTTACCCCCTCTCTCCTTAGCATCGTTCATAAACAGCAAGATTTCTTAGCATTTTATAAACAAATCCTTCGCTCCAGATTTTGAGATAATCCTGCTTACATTTGTTACCAAAAATATAAACTCTGCTATCTTGTTACTTCTACTCTAATTCCTTAGAGGAAAACCACAGTTGTGGTTCTTCCCCCTGCTGTGGACTGTGGAGATGGGGCATGACAGGGCATTACAGGCAAGTACTGAGGGAGGAGAGGAAAGGAGGCCAGTAAGACTGACCCTCCCTGGAGACGGAACACCAGACTTCAAACACTATGCCCTTAAGCTCTTGCATAATTTGTGAAAAGTTAGGAGTTTACACAATTGACTGGATTCATGGTTTGGGGGTGGGGAGAGGGTGGGAGATAAGGAGGGTAGGAGAGGGAGGGATGGAGGGAGACAGATCCAGAGCTAGCAAACAATCTCAAGGAGTCTTCATCTCAAGCCAGTGACAGCTGTTTCTACTACATTACAAAGAGCCAGGTTGGCTTCTGGGAGCTTCTGCTTCAGCAGATGCTGTGGGCACCATGTCTCAAACGGCTAGCTGAACAAGGCAATTCAAAAGTCACCCCCATATGCCCATCCTCATGATTATTTGCGGGGGGGGGGGGGTGAATGCCTTCTAGAAATTTCACAACTCTTTTTAGTCACACAGATTACTGCAAATTTTATTATTTTTCCTAAGGGCCTATATTTTATGAGACTTGCCCTTACCAGCTATGATTGTGCCACTATACAGGAGTACTGTTATACTCATGGTTGGTGAGTGGTGACCATGTAGGAAAATCTGGCAAAATGTATCCATTTGTATATTTGAGAACACCGTGACTGATATTTGTGCTCCTTGGGGACCAAGAATGGTATTCTTCAGGGCGCCTGGGTGGCTTAGTTGGTTGAGCGTCCGACTCTTGGTTTCAGCTCAGGTCATGATCTCATAGTTTGTGAGATGGAGCTCCGCATCGGGCTGTGCACTGACAGCTCAGAGCCTGCTTGGGATTCTCCCTCCCTCTCTCTCTGCTCCTCCCTGGCTCATGAGCACTCTCTTTCTCAAAAATAAATAAGCTTTAAAAAAAAAGAAAGAAAAAAGAATGACATTCGTGCCTCACAGGAAATGTCACCCACCATGGGAGTGGGACATTTGGCAGAATTCTGTCAATTTACCCCAAACAACCAGAACATGTACCAACAGTGTACCCTTCCACTTAACTGCTGCCATGTGGAGGAAAGATGAGGTTCTGCCCCGAAATGCAGCCATTTCAGTTAAGTTTCTGGGTCTTTGGGGCCACCAAATAAACTCTAGCAATTTAGGGTAACACAGGAGTACCTCTGCCCTTGGCAATGGTTTTACCCCATCGGTGTGGCCACCCCTTTGAAGTTCTGACTGATTCCACTAGTGACCCAAGGATCCTCCTGGCCTGCCTTAGATTACATTCTGAGCAAAGTCCAAAAGAGATAAGTTCCTGCTCACACACAGTCACATGCACTGCTATCTCACGCACGGCCCAGCATTATGCATCATAGAGGGGCCGGAAGAATAAGTACAGGCCCCAGTAATCCAGTGGTTTCCAGTCTTGGGAAAGCACAGCCAAGCACATCATACTAATCTGTCCCAGTTCCTAGAGCCGTTTCTCCCAGTTCATACTTTCCAGCTCTTTCACATTCGTTTCTGCAGACGTCTTCTGAATTCAGTGTGCCTCAAAGACTGGCTGGACCCAAGTCATTCTCAAGTTTTCTGTTAGCATGGGATAGCGGGCATCTGTGACAGAGGGCATCATGACACCCCAGAGCAAGTACAATATATCTGGGCTCTTTCAGACAGTTTCCACTGAATGGAAATGCAGCACTCACTGGCCCTTTGGATTTTATGTTCTTCCACCACCAGCAAGAAAACTCCTGAACGATCAGTATCTCATAAAGATGCTATAAAAGTTATAAACAACCACATCATAGTAACACGACTTCTTCTCCATGCTCAGATTCTCTAGCTATTCGCCCCTGAATTTGAACTTCATTCCTAGAAGGCAGGTCTGATTCTTTGTTTCCAGAGCTTCTTATCTTAAGGAAAGGAGGTGGCAGAGGCTTGGCCCTGACTCGAGTTTTTCTGCTCCAGCGGGGGCTCCGGATCCCTCCATCCTGAGCTCCACCCTACACAGTAGCTGGGGTGTACCCTCCAGAAAAAGAGACACTCCCGGGTTTGGTTCAAGAACATTCTGCCCATGAGCTTTGCCAGGTTCATTCGAGCCACCACATCCACCCACGGCCGCCACGAGAGAAAGACGCCGGCAGGTCCCATGTCTCCTGTTCTGTGGCTTGCCTGAATTGCACCCACCAGAAATTTGAAGGGTTCTTTTGGGGGGACTCAGGGTATAAGAAAAGGTGCTATGTACACAAATTAAGTAGCAATGTGAGCAGTAAAGAAAGAAAGGGAGGGACGCTTAGTAACTACTATATCATGGTTTCCCACTCACATGGCTCCACTTCTAAAATTTCGTGTTCTCTCAGCCATTAGTTCTGGGGTCTGGGGTGAGGCGGGTAAACTGATAACTAAGGCAAATGCAGGGGGTGGAAGAGACCCAACGCTTGTCCACCCAAATTCAAGTTTAGTTAGAAAATTCCTAAGTTACCATAATTGTTGATTTTCAGGGGAATCTGAGTCTAGCTACATCTTTCTTACTGCCAGCATTTTAATAACCCTGATGTCAACAGATGTTACAGCACGGTGTTTAAGCATAGCCGGCCCTCGCCCTCCATCTACAGGCCACTGGCCGCTGACCGGCTGTGTGGCTTCGCTTCAATAACTTTACTGCTCTGCAGAAGCCTCAGGCTCCCGGTCTGCAGAGATGGGGCTAACAGTTTGTGATGGGGTGTTAGTAAGGATGAAAGGGATCCATATCCGTAAAGCACTTAGAACATAACCCAGGACACAGCACTGTTACCTGTTATGACAGACATATGAGAATGCTATTCATCTGGTTATATAAAAGGGACAGTTCACATCAGAGGTGTTTTCAGTCTGGTGCATGGATGTGTAGGGGTTGGGGGTTTGGGAGGAAAGCAGTGAAGGAAACCAGCCAGCTGCCTGCATGAATGTCCACAGGCTGCGTCGCACAGCCCGCCTGCCCCAGCACCTCTGGTCCGGTCACAACGCCAGAACCAGTCCCAGCTTGCTGCGGCCGGCTCCAAAAATCATGCCTATCACTCTGAATCTGGAATGAACATCTCTGCAGCCCCACACAGCCCCGGCAAGTCTGTTCTTGACAGGCTGGAATAGCCAGAGCCCGGATGGTTGGAAAACATATTCTGGACATGCTGAGCCAGTTCCACAGACGTGCTGGGAACCTTGATTAACACGGAAACCCAAATTTCAACAGTTTTCCCAGAAAGAAAAAGCTGTTCCAGCCCAGGAGGAAAGGAGCCCAGGGTCTCTTCTCCCAAGGGCTGCCTGACATTAGAGCCTGCATTTCAAATCAGGCACAACAATAGGACCCTGCCTCTTCGGAGGAGGTCTGTGTTCTTAAGCTTGGGGATGAGGGATGGTGTGCATGCAGTAAATTGTGGGAAAACCCCAGAGAAGGCACGACACTTATTTGTATGTAGGAGACAGTGGAGAGGATTAGAAAAAGATGTCATCTGCATTATAATTAATATTTATTTTACTCTGTCCCTCTCTCTAAGAAAACCTTCCTGGTTCCCACAGAATTTTAAATTGTGCAAATCACCAGGAAAGATCCTGTCCCTAGTCCCAGGGGCTAAAGGTAGAAAGGGAAAGACTGGAAAAGCACCATTTCATGGCCATTAGCAATCGTGACCAAGCAATCTGCCAAACTAATTGCCAGCGGGGGATGACACCCTGGTCCCTACCCTTAGGAGGGCACAGTCTCTTGGACGACCACACACAGAGAAACGGTTTAAACTCATCCCTCAGCTCTGGAGAAGCACTGCCTGGATCTTATTCCTGCCTTCCTGCTCTGGAGCCTGGCTGAGTTACTCTGCCTCGCTGTCCTTAGGTTTTCCCGTCAAAATGAGAAAAGTCACTGAAGCCCCATGCCGTGGGAGGGGCCGGGGGGGGGTAGGATGAGAGCATGGCGGGGGGGATCAGGATCGGACCCTGAAGATAAAACCTGAGAAGAGGAAGGATATTTGGGGCATTTGAGCTAAAAGCAGCTGGGTTTGGTCAGATGGAGGTTCTGGTTGAGGAGGTCTGAAGCAGGCAGAGGTTTTACACACACACACACACACTCCATCTTTTCTCCAAGCATGTGGTTCAGACCCCACCTTCCTGGGCATCATGGCTGACTGGCTGACCCAGCTAGAGTTAGTCCCAGGATTTTTCTAAGTGGAACTGAATGAAGAAGACTGAATGAAGACGTCATGAGGCTAGAAGCATAGTGGTGCTACACCTCATACTGACCCACCATGTGGAGCCAATTGGGTGGAGAATGAAATGAGTGTGCAAGGAGAAGAGGATCAGGAGATGGAAGGCGGGTCCCAGTGGTGCACACATCCCTAAGTCCCAGCTGACTCCATTAACCAGCAAAATCCCCTTGTGACCTAAGCTAGCTTGCCCTGGACTCTTGTCACATGTGCCAAAGGAGTCCTGATCCAGGAGGGCAGGATTGGATAGAGGGGAGTAGGACACTGGAGGCTGAGGGACTAAACCTTCACACTCTAGATGGAGAGAGTGTCACTGAAAATCTCTGGCTAGGAAGGCAACAGGTAAAAAAAAAATAAAAGATCCTTTTAGACAGAGTAATCCTGGTGCAGTAGGCAGAATGGCCAGGCCGGGGCTGGGGGCACAAGGCCAGTTCTGAGACTTGTGAAGTGTGCAGATGATGGACAAATCTCTATCGCAAGCCCATATGGTGGGTGCCAAGGCAGGGATACTGACCAGAATCCATTCTAGAACTTGGATGTCAGTATGAATAAATGGAATTCATCTCTGCAAAGCTTGTTTCTCTCCCCCTTTCCTAGTCACTGGCACCTCCTCTGTCCTCATCACCCAAACTCACCCTCACCCGAACCCCCAACACTGGCTTCTATCAGTCAAGAAATTCCTGATTCTATCCCTTACCGACACCCACTCTGATTCTATCCCTTACCGACACCCACTCTGATTCCGACTGAGATTGCTCTGTTCTGTTCTCCCAGAACTTCTGCAATGGCCTCATAACAATCTCCCTACCCTCATCTCTGGTCATACACCCTGCACTTATATGCCGCAGACTATCCCACACTCCTGGCTTGGAGACCTTAGTCAAGGGGTGCCCTAGCAAGGGCTGACATGAGGTCCAGAGTCTTTCTTAGCACCCCCACAAAAAACTTGATGGGCTCCTATGCCTGGTTTTTACTCTCCCAGGGCTCAGACCTGGTTCATGAGGGACACGGACCCTTTCATGCCCTATCCTCCCAGACCCCTCAGCTTTGAATGCCTTTCTTTTAACCCCAGTGAAGTGAACCACCACCTTTGCCATATACGGACACCGCATACCGGGATCCAGGTCTGAATTTGCTAGAAGGCCCAGTTCACAAGGGCTATGGATGGATGCCTATGTGAGGACCCCTTGTGGATATCTGCAAAATAACTGGTAGAGGCTTGACGGTGGGGGAGATGGGCCAGGGCACTGCCGTTTTGCAGTGGGGGTCTGTGAATCAGCAGTGACATACCTGCAGAGGTTCTAACGACGCAGGGGCTGGAGCCCAGGCTGGGCAATGGGGAGAAGAGGGAGGGGAGTTGGATGAGGCAGGCAGGGGCCTTGAAGGCCAAACTAAGCCAATCTGTTTTTATCTAAGCGGGGCAGGGAATCCACTAATGAATGCTGGGCAATGAGGCAGTACGGTCCGCGGGACACAAGCTCATTGAGGACAGAGGCCACGCCATATTTCCCTTTGGCTCCCAGAGCCTAGCCTCGTGCCTGGCACACAGCGGGTGCCCCGTAAACACTTACTGACTGGAGCCAAGCTTGCCTTCTTACCCTCTGTGTGGCAGCTTCCTGCCACTGGGTGGGGAGAAAAAGAACATTTGGAGGTTGCTCAAGAACAGGGAATCTTGGCCATCTTTCTAGACTTCGCTTAACTTGTTTCTGTATGCACCAAGCGAGTAAGAGTTCTCACTTCACAGGACGACCTGATCTAAGGCACATAGAGCGTCCGGCACCAGCACCGTGCCTGGCACACAGCGGGCGTTTGCTGGAAACAATGCAGAATCTGAACACCCTTTCAAAGAGGACTCTTGGCCGCAAAAATAGTAAGTTACTTCACTAAAGAGTTAAAAAAAAAAAAAAGAATTATAAAATCCATCAGAAGGTTTTAGAGGTATCTGGCCTTTGCGAATTTAGTTCTAATGGAACAAAAAAGTTAGGAGTTGGAACAACCAATTTCTATTCGTGCACAGGTTATTCTTTATTTCAGTTCTAAGTTGATAGTTTGGGGGTTCTGAATAGTGTTGAACAGTGGTTCCATCTGTGCATGTGACACTGACCACACGTGAGAAGGCACTTTCCCTGGTGGCAAGCACTTTGCAGGCCTGTATTAGCAAGTGTCCCTGGCTAGCTCCAGCTGGCTCAGCTGTCCACAGTACACGGGACAGAGTGACAGTGTGAGTGTGCAAGAAATTGTCACGTGCACAAGGCTGAGAAGTCCTGGAACAGAGATTATGTGTCCTTCAGGGCCTTGGATGTTTAGTCAAGGATGTTTTTTGTTGAATTTTTAAAACTGAGCTGATTTTCTAGCCATTCATTCTACGATCAAGGCTGGCAATTAACTTGCTTGAAATAAAAAAAAAAAAAAAGGAAGGGGGGCATCTGGGTGGCTCAGTCGGTTAAGGGTATGACTCTGGATTTCGGCTCAGGTCATGATCTCATGATTTGTGAGATCGAGCCCCAGGTCATTCTCTGTGCTGACAGTGTGGAGCCTGCTTGGGATTCTCTCTCTCCCTCTCTCTCTGCCCCTCCCCTCTGCTCACACATGTGTGCACTCTCTCTCTCTCTCTCTCAAAATAAATAAACTGAAAAAAAAGAAGAAAAAGAAAAAGGAAGAAGGGAATCTGTGCATGAAAAGAAGGGAAGGGGGAGAGAAAATGAAGAGAGAGGGAGGGAGGGAGCAAGCTTCTGGGCTATTCTATCCCAGTCAGGAGTATCAGGCCACAGCACCCAGAATGCTACCGGTTCTCAAAAGCTTCCTTTCTTCTGCCCTGGATGGTTTATTCAGTTGAGGGAGAGCTCAACAACAGTCCAGGCCTCTGATCAAGTGGCACCAAACCACTGCTCAGGTCACAGTTTTCTAGAAATCTCATCCAGATGATCACAACCAAAACTGTAAGTGCGACTGACGTTGTAGAGCATCATACCAAATTGGTCTATTTTCTGAGCAAAGACCGTGTCCTCCTGCGAGCTGGTGGGAAACCGCTCAGGAACGTGCCTTGAACAGCCACCAGGTGACCCAGGCTGGGACCATGCAGGAGTCCAAAACAACAGACCCTCATCTCGAACCCAGCCTGTGCTGCCTCGGAACCTGCATCATTGCAACCCCTAACAAAACCTGAACGTACAAGGACAAAGAGCTCCCACTCGGAAAAAAACATACACCGGATAACCACTGCGCAGAGCCTTCTGAAGCCTTTCTAAGTCTGCTACAGGACCACCTTGCAAGTAAATCTGCCTAACAATGAGATTCTTTGAAGATGTCAGAAACTCTGCCCCTTCAAGTCCCTACCCTGTGTTGAACTGCAAGCAGTGGACTAGTTTATAACCAAATTCCAAAGTATATCAAGGGCTTGTAGAGATCCAGTTGGTATTTTTACCATTGAACACCTGCATAAATTGATCATGAACCCACAGGATGAATAAATCCCAATCACTTCTGCCACTCTTAACTCTGCCCACAGGCCGAAAAATGAAAATCCAGTTCTCCCCAAGCTTTAAGCCCAGCAACATTTTGCAGGCTCCCTCAGATGTTTTCATCTGAGGTACAAGGGCAGGAGAGAAGGTAGCGTTTGAAGATAGTTAACCTTCAAGCCTCCATGTGAAACAATTTGTATACTGGCTTCTCTGCCACCTTTTATTGTCACTCACTGGCCTTATGGCTTGCCTAAAAATGTTTTATTATTACTCCAAAGGTAAATGAAGAAGGGCTTCAATTTACAGATGCAACTTTTCCTACTGGGCGCCAGGCTAGACAAATACAACTTCCGTGCTAATAACTGTGATTAAAGCCAAAAGCTTTAGTTATTAAATAAACCATTAACTTTGTAAATAAAAGTCCCAAGAGGGAAAAAACATGTCAAATTAAAATTTTGAATATCCTACTGGGTAGATAAAAGCCAATGGTGGCACGGGCAATTGGGCATTTCGGCCTGGTCCCCCCTGCAGGTGGACACACAAGTGGCCTGGCCGTGGGCTCCAGTACACAAACAGCACAGTGGCATTACATCCAAGCAGATGCCCTTCTGACATGGCAGAGAAAATTTCCATACTGATTGCAACGGATGCCTGGTGGATGGCAATCAAGTATCCCGAGGAAAGGTGCCTTGTTCGAATTCATACCAAGGTGCTCTCTGGCTAGAAGGGAGAGACCCCGAGCACCTTTTAAGTGTCGGGCTGTTGACAGTGGGGACCTCTGGTCTCACTTGGGTCCTGTGCCTCTGAGCCTGCTCCTTTCAATCCTCACATCAAAGCTCAGCGCAGCAGGCTCTGTAGGCAGTTCTGTCCACACACACTACACCCTCTCGGCTAAAGTGCTGCACAAACAGCCAGGAGGTTACTTTTAAATCAAGAGTCTGATAGCCACTGGAACACGGGGCCTCCGATTACCTCACCTTCTTGGCCAAAGTTCTGCAGGAACAATCAGGAGGTCAGTTGGAAATCAAGAGCTTGATAGTCACTGGAACACTGTGCCACCGATTAAACCCGAGGGCCTACTGAGCGCCCACTGTGCCACTTGGTGTCCTGGACTAGGTCTGACGGGAGACGCAGACGCGAGAAAGAACAGCTCCACGGCCTGACAGGGGTTACGGCCGCTTCGAGGGGACAAGACATCTTTAGAGAAAGTACAGCAAACAGCCACAAGCAGTTTTGCCGAAGGTCTCAGAGTTCTCTATCCTACCTGAAGTCAGCGAGGGCTTCTGGCCCCTTCTGAGAAAGGAATCGGTAGCAAAGATACCTCATAAAATGTCAGTGAGTTTTAGCATTCTGAAACACTTCAATTAATTTGATGTTAATTTTAAGTACCTTGATGACATACTTTCTCCTTTCCAAATCCTAGAAAGAATCTCATCTTCAGAAAAGATTCTGCAGATGGGTTTTGATGCCATTTTACCATTTTATAATTAAACCTGCATAATTTATCACACTCAACACCAGATTCTTACTCCAGTGCCATTAAAAACAGATTTGCAATTTGCTATTAAATTAAGATGCTTCATTTTCCTACTACCTGTGATTTTTCTTTTCACAGACAAATGATCATACGAGGCCCATCAGACCCTAGCACAGACAGGAAACTGACATCAAAATCCCCCAAGAGCCCAAATCCAAGAGATTTCATTTTATTCATTATCAAACCTTATCAAGTATTACAAAAAGAGGCTCATAAACCATAAATAGGAAAAATGAAGAGAACATCTGTGGAACTCCTTGTTTATCAAGGTTCTGAGAAGTTTCCAATAACATTTGGCTTTCCATGTGTGTGAATGAAAAAGACTAGTTTAATTTTACATTATGCACACTGGAGTCTTACCACAGCACACGCCCTAGGCGTAGCAGTAACTTGATCCCCCCAGGCTTACCTAATTGCATTAGGATTATTCTGATCGGTGTGCACAGCTCCCCTACATGTTCAATCCCTGTTACCTTTTATCACCCATCATTCTCTAGGCAAGGTCTCTACGCCTTTCCATCTCGCAGGATCATGAAGTTACTGCTTTTGATGCCTAGCTTTATTTTGATGGAACACCAAGGGACTGAATATTATTTTTCACAGAAGACCGATCAGTCTAAAAACTGCAGGAGGAATTGGAAGTTGGACCGAATGCAGCACACCCAACACCAACCCTCGCGGCTGCTCCCCTTCACAATAGTTACCTACACATGCGAGAAACTGCTCAACATGGTCATTACACCGTAAGAGCTCCTTTCCCAGCTACCTGCCTTGGTGGCTTTGCCCATCATGTTTCTACCCTCTTGACAAAGCATTATTTACCCATCACTCACTCAGTGCTCAGCTCCAAGGGGGTCTCGTCTTTCCCTGGGAAAAGATAAACTGAAACACAAATGAGATTTTCAACAAGCCATTTGTAGCCATTTGTTAGCCTCTTGCCCTGAAAGCTCTGGGGGTACCTTCCCCTCTGGATCTAATTTAGATGATGACTTCCTAGAGCAGCCTGGGAGGGGCAACATCCAAATCATCCCCACGAGGCAGCCCTGTTTTCTGATTCCTCCCAACGAGAAATCAGATTGCCACACTTAGGATGAAGGCTGAAAGTCCTTGCTTGCACTTAACCATTTAGTGGGTCAGTGGAATAAAAGGCTTCAAATGAAAAGTTGAGTACTAGGCGACCTATGCCACCCCCTCTGTAAACTGCTTTGCTCCCGTGAACCATGTCCTCAACTTCCGATACCACTTCTCTCTCTCACTAGGTTGGCACACAGGCTAAATGAGATAATGCAAGTGAAATATTAATCACTGAGTCTGGCAGCGAGATTTCATTCCATGAGAGCAGTGCTTTGTTAACATCTATGGGGAAAGGATAAACAGAGACTAACCCTGGCTAATAGGGCAGACCCCAAGGTGAGGGTTTGAAGACCAGCTGACCAAAGTTCAGAATGTGAGGAGCTCCAAATCGGAAATCTCTCCCACTGGTCATTCAACCTTGTTAATTCATCTTAACCCAAATTACGAGTGATCTGGTGGAAAATAGCTGTTCACCAAAATAGATGCCCTATTTGCTCTTCAATAAGAATATCAGAAAATCAGGGCGCCTGGGTCGGTTAAGCATCCGACTCGATTTTGGCTCAGGTCATGATCTCACGGTTTGTGGGTTTGAGCCCCACGTGAGTCTCCATGCTGACAGAGTAGGGTCTGCTTAGGATCCTCTCTCTCTCTCTCTCTCTCTCCCTCTCTCTCTGCTCCTCCCCTGCTCACAAGCATGTTCTCTCTCAAAAATAAATAAACTTGAAGAATATCAGAAAATCAAAACCAATTTAATTCAAATATAGTTGACCCTCAAACAGCACAGGTTAGAACTGTGTAGGTCCACTTATATGCAGATTTTGGGGGGCAAATACCATACAGTACTGTAAATGTATTTTCTCTTATGGTTTTTTTTAATAACATTTTTTCTCTAGCTTACTTTATTGTAAAGACACACTGTATAATACATATAACATATAAAATATGTGTTAATTGACTGTTTACGTTAGGCTCCCAGTCAACAGTAGGCTGTTGGCAGTTAATTTATGTGGACTTACACAGGGGATTGTTCAAGGTCAACTGTACCATCCTTTTATTTTATTGTTTTTAGAGAGGGAGAGAGAGCACGTGGGAGAGAGCACATGAGTAAAGGGGAGTGGGGAGTAGGGAGAGAGAGAGAGAGAATACGAGAGAATATCTTAAGCAGGCTCCATACTCACTGCACAGCCTGACTCGGGGCTTGATCCCATGACCCTAGGATCATGACCTGAGCCAAAATCAAGAGTCGGACATTCAACCGACTGAGCCACCCAGGTGCCCCTGTACCATCCTTTTCTCAATTCATCTTGAATGAATGAGACAATGAATGAATAAACAAAATGCATCATGACTGAAAGACACTAGGAGATCTAACTGGAGAGAAAAACAAGAAATGCCAAACACACACAGAGGAAAATCCAAAGAGTCAGAAACCCTTCCAGCGTGGGGTGTAGAATAGATGACCTTCCAAATTCTCTCTCTCCAAAAACATACCATGACTAATAACTGTCTCAGACATCTGCTTTGGGGTAAAGCAATCGTATGTCAGGGCTAAGTACACAGTAGGTTCTCAGTTAAACCAAACAATTCATCACAAGATGGGTTTTGGCCAAGCATTGACTCTACCACTTCCAACACAGAACTCACACGTCACTTTCTTATTATTATCTTTTTAGATGTTTATTTATTTTTGGAGCAAGAGAAACAGAGCGTGAGCAGGGGAGGGGCAGAGAGAAAGGGAGACACAGAATCCACAGCAGGCTCCAGGCACCCAGCTGTCAGCACAGAGCCTGACACGGGGCTCGAAGTCACGAACCACTGAGATCATGGCCTGAACCAAAGTCAGACGCTTAACTGACTGAGCCACCCAGGGGCCCCGACACACATCACTTTAAAGGTGTATTTTTCCAAGAGGAGCTCAAAGCACTCGACACCCACATATCTCGTTTAACAAGCTTTTGAGAAACACAATCACCATGCCAGATGTCATGGCAGAAACAGGAAAACAGCAGCTGAACTTGAGAGGAACAAGACACCTAAAAACAATGCAACTCAGATTCATCGGACATGAATCTGTACGATGCTCCCGGAGTTATATAGGCAGGAAGAAGATTTAGATCTCACAAGAGTCAACACCACCAAGGCCCTGAATGTTCGTGATTTGCTCAGACTTAGAGAATATTAGTTAGAATCCAAGTCTCCCAAAGTATATACAGCACTGGAAATGTTTAGTCCGTATAGAGCAGACCTAAAGGAAACATGAGGGCTGTGTGGAAATAGCTGAAGGCTTGGGCTACTGCCATCCCTAGATGATGGTCAAAGAGACTTGGTTCAACTCCCTAAGGAAACTCATCCAGCATCACCCCCCTACCCTCCCCCATATACTGTTCTATTTCTAGGTGTTCACTCATACCAACCAATTTGGTCTCAAAACAGACATGCCTACAATAATGGGAGGAAAAAATGCACCTGAAGGGCTGTCATGCCCGTTTAACTGCAGAATAAGGTAGACACTGCAGGTACACAGATTTTGACTCAAAGGAAAGAGAGACCTTTTAGCAATTAGAGTTGTTCCCATGTGGGAATGTAGCGCCTTAAGGGCACAGTACACGCCCCATGTCTAGAAAGGTCAAACATAAAGGTGAAATCACGTCCTATGAAGAAGTAGGGCAGGAAGACCAGTTAGGAAGCACAGTGCTGGTGGCAGAGTCAGGGAGCAAGAGGCCGATGAGAGCAATGTTGAGGAGTAAAATCTTAAGACATCTTGAGATGTGGAAGATGAATGGGAGAAGAGACACCGGAGCTCCTGGAAGATGCTGAGCCACCAACTCCCAACACAGAAGCACAGAGGGGGCAGGTTTGTGGAAGAGGACGCACAGCCTAAGATGCCCCTGCCCTGTCTGGATGGAGTGGCTCACCAGGCTGCGGGATCCAGGGGCTGTGAGAGAAGGGCTGGACTGGGCACGCACTGGAGAATCCTCAGAATGTGGGGTAGCCTATCTCAACTGCCACCTAAGAGATGGGGCGGTCGAGGGCGTATCAGAAGGGTTTTTAAGAGGCAGGCTAGAAAGAGAAACTGAAGATAATGTCTTGATCCTTTGGGGCTTCTGTAAGATAAATACCATATACTGGGTAGTTGAAACCGCAAACATGTACTTCTCCCAGTTCTGGACGCAAGTCCCGGAGCAAGGTGCTGGCAGGTTCAGTGCCTGGCCTGCTTCCGAGTTCTAGATAGCTCTCTTCTCACTGTGTCCTCACACAGCAGAGGGGCAGGAGAGCGCTCTTTTGTAAGAGCACTAATCCCATTCATAAGGGCTCCACCTACCACCTCCTAATATAGCACACCCGAGGTTAGGATTTCAACATGAATTTGGGGGTGGGGGGGGACACAAAGATTCAGTCTCTAGCAATAGGGTGGGAGCTCAGGAAGGGATGCTGGGAAAGATCCAGGAGAACAAGTAGAGTGCGGTGTCCTGGCGGTCAAGACTTTCAGGAAGGAAGAGCCAATAATGCCAAGTGCAGCAGAGTCCCAATAAAATCAGAATTGGACGGCATCCACCAGACTTGGCAAGGCTGCCGGTGGGGTGAAGGAGGCAGAGTGGCCACCGGGAAGTGAGAAAAACAGAGACCGTGTTAATCAGTTTTTGGGTGGAGGAAGACAGGGACCAAGAAATGAAGACATGGAAATAAGCAGTATTTTTAGAATGGGAAAGACTGGAGCATGCGTACAAACTCAGAGGAAAGTGTTGGTGGAGAGGGACAGACTGAAGGTCTCTGAGGAGAGGCCAATGGAGAGAGGTCTATGCAGAGGAGGTGGTCATGGGCACAGGTGGCAGGGCCAGCCTTGGTCAGGACACTTCATCCCCGGAGGAACTGAGGATCTGGAGCTGGATATAGTTGTGGCTTGTGGGGGTAGTAGTGGGGACGGAAAAATATTGTGCCCGATGGTCTTAACTGCTGCTGTGAAGAAACAAGATCCCGCGAGTGTGCAGAAAGGGCCAAAAGAGAAGGTGGAGGGAGGCAGACCCCAGGGGGCTGAGCAGGGACAAGCCGAGCCGATGGGAGGCTTTGAGGACGTGGGTCTGAGCTGGGGGAGGCGCTCCTCAAGCTCATGCTGCCCGCAAAAGGATCGAGCCCAGACCTCCCCCGCTCCCCACCCACACTGTTCACTGGCTCCCACTGCCCTGCACAATCCGCTCACCCACCACCTCTCTTTCCTCTGCTCTCAGCTTCGGCCAGGCGTCCCCCCAGGGTGTGATGCCCGCTCTCCTGCCTGTGCCCTTCTGCCCACTGCTGCTTTAGGAGCCGTTCAGTGTTACCTCCTCCTGAAGTTCCCTGACCCGGGGCTGCATTAACACCTCTGCCCAGGGTCTCACAACACGCCGGGTGTCACGCCTGCCCTGCACCTCCCATGCACGTTGGAGAGAGAGCCGCTTGCACTTTCATCTCCCCACCAGACATGGGAGCTCCTTCAGGGCAGGAGCTTGGATGGCCCCCCAGCACCCAGCAGGCCCTCGTATACAGGCAGGGTGTGGGGGGCGGGGATGTAGGTAGGAGGCTGGCTCACGGGTCTCTCAAATTCCATCTTATTAAGAAACTAGGATTCTAGCTTGTTGGTTGTCTGTGCATAACTGCTTTTGTAAAAGCACACGTGTTTCAGAGTGGACACCGGGGAGAGTTGTTCTCTATACAAACTAAAAGACTGATCATAGTTCTTTCATAAGCCAGAAAAATAAGCCATGACATTCTCATGGCCAGAGCCAGATTCCAACAGTAGCCCCTGGGGCTGTGGACACGCACTGGGAATCCAGACGAGGACAGAGATGCCGCAGTCCAAACCCACGAGGCGCTCCTCCCCTCCCCTCCCCTGCCAGGACAGCCCGAGTTTCCTCTGCTGGCCTGGAGACATCCAAAATATGCATCAGCTAAAAGGCCCCAGAGTGGTCTCTGACATCTTCAAACACAGCTACAGAGCCCTGGGCCTTCCACATACCCCAGACCCCTCACATGGTGTAGCAGGAAGGCCTCTGTGGCCCCAGCATGCAGACTCTCCAGCGCTCTCCCCAGTGTTTGGCACAGGCCCGCTTCTCTGTCGTCCTGGAGGTGCTGAACCCACTAACAGAATTTTCCCAGGGTCCCAGTCTCATTTCTGCTTCCCACCCACGTTTCTCCAACAAAAACAAGGCCTCGGCCAGGATCCAAGCTCCGGGGTCTGCGGAGAGGGGGTGCCGGGACCCAGCCGCTGTCAGCCATATCCTCCCTTCCCCTGATGCTGAAACCAGATCCCACAAGCTCCCAGATGCCAATGGAATGCATTTAGGTCTCTTTAAAAAAAAAAGCTGTGCTAGGCTTATTTTGGAGGGCAGGAGAGATAAATGAGCAACTAGCAGCCGCCCTGAGGAGGGGCTGAGTCACTTGGAAAGACACTTCCCGAGTGCCTTTTTCCACTTTGCACAGCTCGTGCTGATGGTGCATCAGCCCCACTGACTAAGGCAACCCAGGCCATCATCAACACCAGGATGGAAGACAAGTGCCCAAGCTGTCACGAGAGCAAACACACCATGGGACTGGCCACAGGGGAGGCAAGCAGGACCTTGGCTCTACCACACTCACTCTGACATAGGAAAGCAGTTTCCAATGCAAACAAGTTCCAGGAATCCAACCGTCTAGGGATGGGCAGATGGGACACCTCAGGCTGTACATGTGCATTCAGAGAGCTCCCAATACTTTTTCTAGGGGCATGGGAAATGACCGAAAGCAAAAACAAAACCTAAGAGTAGCAACAGCTCGATTCAAGCTCTTCCCGCTATAGAGCACTTGGTGGCTGCAAAGACGATCACATCTATGCGTGGGAAAGTATATGCTTAAATTCCACCGCCTTCTAACCATGACTTCTCATTGCCAAGACCAATGCCACCGGACTCAGTGACTGGTTAGCCGAGACTAAACAACTCATTTATGTACCGTCTCTATGCTCCAACCTCTCTGTTTAGGCTCCTTCAGAAACACAGCTATCCTGCTCTTGCAAGGGAACTCCCACCTCTTAGGTTCCCCTGGAGTGAAAATCACACAGACCTTCCCTCAGGAGTGGCCATTGGTAAGGAGGCAAATTTCAGCTCCTTTCCCCCGGCCTCCACACAAGAAAAATCAGAGACACAGGGACCAGAGTGGCGGTTTGTTCTTATTGCCAGTTCCAGAAATGGGATCGATTGTGCTTCTCACCAAATTCTTTCTGTGGTTCATGAGGGACCTAAAGGTGGTCCCACCCCGTCTGTAGGAGGATTACCTATTCTCTGAAAATTACCTCTGCACGCCCCACCCCCCGAAGCCTCTCCTGAAAACTGGGGTTCACACTATTCTTCCCCAACTGCATTGTAAACTGAAGTATTAATGTGCACACTGTCTTCTTGTTTTAGGTTTCAATGTTCTTAATGTGGTATCATAGAAGGGACATTGAAGGGCTTGAAGCCAGACAACCTGGTTTCTATCCTTGGTGCTCCATTGAATGATTCTGGGTAAGCAGTTTCTCCTCTGGGGGAAGGGGTAAACTATCACCCCGCCAACTCAAAGCACTCGTTTTGAGACTCCAGGAGGACAACTCACTTGTGTTCCTTGTGAAGGAACTTAGACCCTGGAAAGTCTTTTGGAAACATAATGAGATGACACTATGACCTAATGCTCCTGTGGTAAGTCCTTCAAAGCAGGGGCTCTCCCTCAACGGTCACTTTCCACCCCACCCTCCCGGTAGAGTGCTTACGCATGGATGGGCTATTACATTCAATGTTCAGGGACTTTTGGACTTGAACATGCCTCAGTAATGCTATGGATCGATAATATCTTCACTCCAAACTCTTTTTCACCAGGCATAAGCAAAATAGCCTTTCCTTTTCTCACCCAAGACCCACTGGTCTTTTGTGAAATGGCTGCCTTCTGTGAACCCCTTCAGGGATGTTAAGGTTGTGACCCTCAACATGGCTGGAACATCTCGTCTCTGGCCTCAACTCCACTGGGGCCAGCAAGGATTGCATATCCTTGATTCTCCTCTCCATTCTTGGCCCCCTGTTTCACTCTTTTCCAGGGCCTTGGTATGCAAGTCCACACGAGGCCCCTAAATACATTCTAAATTCCATCAAATCTCTGCAAGTAAGATTTTATTCCCTCAAAGCACCAGTGTGATTGGTCTCCTATGTAATGAAGGAGCTTTTATATTTTTAGTTTTCTTCCCATACAACAAACACTATTAATAACATTCTAGTTTCTCCAGAGATGATATGGATTAGACCAAATGGAAAGTTACCATGGCTACCAGAGTGTTATTTTTGGTATGAGAAATTCACGCCAAGGGAAGCAGCATACACGGTCAAGAACTGGAGCTTTATTTCCGCTTTGCTATCAGGCAATCAATCCCAATGTAATTTTGCAACCCTAATTGCAACAGAAACTAATTATGAGTGGCAAGACCCGAAAACCCTAATTAAAGTAGGAGTCAATAAAATAAAGCGATGCGGCATTATCACCGGAGCAACTCTGGCGGAAAGCACAGGAGGTAACCGCCCAAGCAAAACAGGACGGGAAGCACACTTCGAGGTTCAGTGGGGAGCCCTAAGTTGGGTCTGAAAGTGTCAGTTTCTGGTGAGTGAGCACATCAGGTCCCTTCCACAAAGATGCACCAAACTGGGAGCGAGGTGGGAAGCCTTGGGTAGAAAGGAGATGTTTCTACCATCAGTCAACCACCAGGAGTGGCAGTCACAGGGAGGCCAGGGAGGGAGAGCTGAAGAATGGCTAAATCAGGCTCACCCCATGTAATACTGTGGCCTTTCTGTGCAGGCCTCCGAGGACATAACTGCAAAGGAACTGGGGCATCCAAGCAGAATCTCATCACTTGGGCCCAGATATTTATGGGCTATTTCCTCACATATGAACCCTGAGCGGCACTTTTCTGAATTAGCAGAAGTTGCTTCTGGAAGGACTTCTATTAGAGTGAAAACCTACTGCCAATCCCTGAAGCGTATGGTCCCTTTGGGACCTCCTGGTCTATCTTTGACAGCTTTAAAATACTGTTAATGGCATGACTTCATCCACCCGACGCTAGAACGATCCATATTTAGGCCAGAAACCACATGGTCCTCATATCACCCCACTGGACTCCAGGATAGAAAAGGGCTCTTAAATCAGGGAGGAAACACTTTTAACCGATGATTAATTACTCACCCCCGCCCCCGAATTCCTTGACAAAGACAAAAACAAACTTTGATAGATGGTTAGAAAGCTACTCGGAACACTCCAACAGGGCAGTAAAATCAGAAGAAGCCTACCCTCCTCTCCCGCAGGGTATATTATTTCTACAAAGGGCTCTTTTTCCCTTTAATAGGTTTTCCTGTTAGGTTTGCCTGAGAAATCTTCTTTTTCAAGCATTATTAAAAAGAAGGAAGCGGAACATCATAACCCTGCACTAAATAAGTCAGTCCCTCAGGAGACGGAGCTCCAACATCTGGGTGGGAAGAATGTCACGAGAGCTTCGGATTCCTACTTCCCAAGAATAAATGAGGTCTGTAGTCAAGCTAGGACCGACAGAATTTCTTCCACGGCGCACAAACCCACGAATCAATGAGAACCTGTATTACTCTTCATTCCTAGTGTTGTCACAGGCAGGCAACACGGAACACAAGTCTTGTCTTGGATTAGTCAAATGAGGTTCTTTGAATATTTTCGTCAAAATAGTGCACTGACATATTACGCAAAACCTTTGGCACTTGTGTCTCGTAACCAAGGTTCAAAATGGGAGTAGTAAAGAAAAGGCAGTTCCAAATGCCAAAATGTTTTGGAACCCGGCTGAGACTTGCAAGGAGTCGTCTGGTGGTTTCTGCATGTTATATACGTTATTGACATAATGGACTAGCAGGTTCAGCAGAGAGAGAGGGGCTCAGCCACCTCACACTCACTGCCAACAAGGGAAGAGAGACACAAAGAGAGAAAGAAGAAAAATAGCTCCGTCTTACTGAGTTACTTTGGTATAGAATGTCAGCCCAAAGAGACTGAAAGTGTCTTGAAAAACACAGCTTCATCCCAAAACACAGACTAGGACCTCCTTCTGTGCAGCTGGATTCTGCTTCTAGGGGAGGCGGTTCACTAGGGGCTTAGCAGGGTCTACCGACCAAAGAAAGCACCTCTGTTTTTACAGCCAGCAGGCTGTAAACTTTTTCTGGTGCCTTTTAGAAGACTAACGCTTTCAAGGCCCCTAAAAGAATCTCCAATGCACCTTATCTCAAAACTGCACCTACCTTGGCTCCAAGGAAAGACTTGCGGTGATAGAAGCAGCACAGGGCTGCCGAGAGGGCGTGGAAAGCATTGCATTCCTTAGGCATCTTTCAGTGTCCAGTCCCTGGACCACACACTTTCTTTAGGGTTAAAAGAAATGGGGCTTGGGCGTCGGAGCCCTGGCCCCACGGCGGCAGCAGCTTGGCTGCTGCTGCCCGCAATCCCGTGGCCGGTCCGGTCGGGGGAGTGAGCCACTCCTTCTCCCAGGCCAGGCTGGGACTCTTCCCCTCCGCTGAAGCCAATACGATCCACTCGCTCAATTCTGGTAGGCTGGTGTCCAGCCTGCCATGCACACAGTGCCAGAAATTCTCATGTGACCAGACTTGCTTTCTGATGAAATTCTAACCTCTCTTAGAAGAGGCTTTGGGCTTTAGCTGTCCCCTCAGTTTAGAGACCCAGAAGAAATCATTATCCCCCTCAGGCAGCCTGTCCTTTCCAGGGCTCTAGGGCAGCAGGCAGTCTGCTCCTAGAGGCTTTATCTGTTTGCCTGTCACTCTACCAGCTAAGGGTTAAGGAAGCATGCATCACACCACCTTGTGATTAGACAGAGGCTCCTTTGAGAAAAGGACCTAAAGGTGACTGGGGTGTGACTTTCCTTTAGGACCAATCCTACAAGTCCTAAGAAATGTGGGCAGGGTCCCTGGCCCCATTGTCCCACCCCACCCGCACTACTATTTATTTTTAATTAGAATGCTCCTGGCAGGTAGCTTGCAGCTGATAACGTTGGCATAGCCATCACTGTGGGCAAAGCAATACTGTCTTCCGGTGTTTAATTAGCAAGTCTGTTAGCAAACACCCCAAGCGTCCCATGCCCTCCCACCTGGCCGAGTGGTCTGTTGAGAGGATGGGGGACAGGCTATGTACTTCCTTCTGATCCTCCCCACTATTTGTCTCATTTCCCTCCTTCACTTGGAAAACTCTGTTTGAATTGTCCTCTCTGCCTAACCCAGATCCAGGACTTGGACCGTGAGGCCCATGCAGTACACGTAGCCAAGCCATCCTCCTGTGCTAAGAGGCCTTTGCCCCCAGGGAGAGCCTCCTATGACCTTCGGGGGGAAAGTAATCACCTCCCTTCTAGCATTCCAGTTACAGTGGATGCTCAACAATGTTTTTTGTTTGTTTTTTGTTTTTGTTTTTCAAGTTAAACCCAGGTTTCTGCCTGTAGCTCCTCTCCTACTGTTCCAAACATTACCTTTCTGTGGCTTTGGCCACTCAAGACTGGAATGTGTCCTGAAGCTTTCTGAAACTTCACACAGGCAGAAACTTGTAATAAGGAAGAAACAGAACCTATTCAGTGCAGAAAGGAACGATACCAGATGAGGCATGAGGGAGGTATGAGAAATATCCAACAGGATTAGGGGCAAATCCTCGGGAGGCCTCGGCCTTTGGACTAGGTCAAGTTGGCCTGTAAAAATAGAGACGTGTTTGTTCAATGCCTGGTGAGCGGCTTCTGTGCTTGGATGCGGCCTGAAGGGGCAGAGGGGCAGCCTCATAAATACAGAGGGTGTGGGGATGGAGTGACAATAAGTCGGCACCACAGGGATGGTGGGGAAAGGGGAGGCTGACTTCCTTTATGCTCCCTCAGTCCTCCTCTGTGACTCTGGAGGTGAGATGTGCAGTCATGGGAGCTCCTGGGTCCATGGAAGTGCTCCCAAGAAGCCAGTAGCAAGCAGGAAGGGTGACAGAGTTCACGGGGATTCTGAGCTGGAGGGGCCCCTGGAGATGGGCCGGCTGGTGGCTCAGTACTGTCCTCCACAACCCGAGTACTGTATCCACGAGCAAGCGTTTACTCTGTTTGCCCTCATTTCTATTAGCCGGGTTTCAAAGGTAAGTCCACCTGAGCAGCCGGAGCCCATGGCCTGTGTAGATGGCTCATCAATCAGGCCAACAGCCACCAGGTAAGGGGCCCAGTCTTCACCTGCTCATCCCCCTTGGCAGGAAATAAGAAGCACCACCAGGCTAAGAAACTCGCCAAGAGGCTACAAAAAAAAAAAAAAAAAAAAAAAAAAAAAGAAAGAAAAAAAACAAAAAAAAACACACCATCTCCAGCCCGGGAAAAGGAAGGGCAACAGCTTTTTAAATCCGTCTCTCCGTCAGAGAGATTTGCCAGCCAAAGCCTCTGAACTCCTCCCGGACCCTCAGAAAGTCTGAATGAAATGCATTCCTGAAAGAAATATGCAAATAATTCAGCCATGTAAAATTACCAAGAATTATGTCATCAGATGCTCCAGGGCCAGGGTAAAAGCAAAACAAAAGATCCTCAGGTCACTGGAGAATCACAGCTCTTGTCACTTACCCTGTTTACTCTAAGAAACGCCCCCAAATGTCGAAAGAATTGATTCTGTCAGGATTAAAGAATGAGCTAGTCTTACTAGGTAAGTGTTTCCTAAGCATTTGCAATTTTTTTTTGTTCCATACCAAAAATAATTTCTGAAACAGCACTCAAAGGTTTTAATAAATTTCTCCTGAAATGGCCAAGGAGGGAGACTAAAATAATGTGTGGTTGTTGCATCTAAAGATGATAATTGCGTGAATTTGCAAAGTGCCCTTCACTGACTTGTTATGCTTCTAAATATCTGCATCCACACTGATCAATTCTCCCATGTTCTCCCCACAGTGATTATTCTATTCTAGTTACAAAGAAACAGAAGACCAGGACAGTATGTCACTCAGCAGAGAACAAAGGACCAGGGACTCCAGCCTGTGAATGCAGAACCTGGTATGCAGTCATGTGGAAATATGAATAAGAGATTTTTTAACGTCTTATAATTAAACCTGTTACTCACATGGCCCCATGAAAAGGCAGTGACCTGGGGCTGGGGTCACTCTCTGATGATTTGGTGCACGTGAGTTAGGACCACATTTGGATTCAGGCTTTTCAACACATTACGCCTTTCTCAGGACCAGGGTCAGCATCTCTAGTGAGACCCCAGGGACTCATGGAGAGGGGGAGAGGGAGAGAGGGAGTGGTGCTGGGTGTCTCACAGAGCTCCTGGGAAACTGTGCTCTCTTGTGCCCCCTCTGGCCTCGGGGAAGACTTGCTCCTCTGCACCAAGGAACACACCTGTGAAAAAAGCCAGGGCAGCCAGGTAGACCCTCGAGGGGGTCTACCCCATGCCTTCAGGTCAAATGTTGTTCACCCGATCTGGGAAGAGGGTTAAAAAGGCCAGAGGAAGGCCCCCGCTCAAGTGTTGTCCTCAATGCCATTGTTTTCCTTGGGCAGCCCTAATACTAACCTGCCCTATATAGTAACCATGGAAACAGGAGTTGCCTGCCAGCCATATTCCACAGACGGTGCTTTCCTGTCGGCAGCAGCCCTTGCACTGAGGAGGCTGAGAGCCCGCACGAGTCCCTCTCCCAGAGTGCTACCGTCTTCACTAGAAGATCAGGGTCCCAGTGAGGCAGACCCTCTCTTTGACCTGGCACGGGTGGGGAGAGTTGTGTAGGGAGAGAGATGTGCCTTCCAGGTATCTGCTTTTACCTGTTTCAGGGCAACTAGGAAGACCACGTTGCCAGTACGCCACCGTTCCCCTCCCCGGAGCCAGCCCAGAATCAGGGCATCACGCCTTAAGCGCACTGAGGTGCTCGTCATTGTCAAGTAGCCCCGTGGACAGTGACGCTGCCCACGGTGGGCAGCACGCTGTCACCTGAGGGTACTGGTCCAAGGCTGCAAGGCCTGGGCTCGTTCCTGCCCACAGGGACACGCTCGGAGCATCAGTCAAGGGGTGAACACCAGTTGTGGAGGTCACAACAGCTCAGCCTCTCGCGGCAACTCCTGAGACTCCACCTCCCCAGCAAGACCTCTCTCCTGATTTTTTGCCTCCACTAAACCCCGGCATTCAGACTCTTGGTGAACAAAAACAGATTAATGAGCTAGGGAGTAAGGCTGATGCTACCATTCCCTTTTCCCTGGTGCCCCACGCAACCGAGAAGATGAACCCGGATGGGCCCAATCCTAAATATCCAAGACTGCCCTCTGCAGGTTCTGCCCCTTGAAGAGCAGCCTGGGAAGCCCAGAGCCAAAAAAAGGTGCATTTATTTTTTTTTCATGTCTGTTTATTTTTGAGAGAGAGTGAGCGAGCGAGCACGAGTGGGGGAGAGGCAGAGAGAGAAGGAGACACAGAATCCGAAGCAGGCTCCAGATTCTGAGCTGTCAGCACAGAGCTGGACATGGGGCTCGAACTCACAAATCGTGAGATCACCACCTGAGCCGAAGTCGGACGCTCAACCGACTGAGCCACCCAGCATCAGAAAAGGTGCGTTTCTCTGCAACCCTGTCGCCCAAAGCTTCCCAGACACCTGGCCTGACTGCGGTATTCTGAGCACGACAAAGCAGGAGGCGAGCTGGTGGTGGAGGAGCTGGTGCGTCTCTGAGTGCCCACCCTCACGTAAGTGATAGGACGCAGGGCTCGAGGGGAATTTGTTGGGAAACCTCTGAGGATGAGGAGATGCCATCAGGGAAGAAGTCTCCTTCCCCTCAGGCCAGACTCAGCAGCTACACAAGCTGCCAAAGACCATTGGACACATTTTCCTATATGCAAACGAGATTCATCTCTTGCTCAAAATGCACACTGCACCCGGTGGGAGGAGGGTGGCTCTCAGGGCCATTCTGTGTGTTGCTGTGGACAAGATGTTTGCTTGCGCCTGCGAATACAGAGGGTGCGTTTAAGAGGGTCTACCGTGCACATCTCGGTCTGCCAGTCCTCAGATTCCTCATGGGGGTGAAAGACTATGGCTGTCAAATGGCCTCTGTCCGGAAGCAGTATTGATCTGCCTACCACATCAACAAAGGAACTAAGGACAGTATTCACAAGCACGTTTCTCTCTACCGGGTCTTACGGACCCCCCAGTAAATTTCTGTTTCTCTAAATGGCTATTAAAATTGTAAAACTGACATCGTGGGGCTACATTACGTGAGCGCCCAGCCCTGACTCTGCTTTCTTGCACTATCACACACAATTCTGTCCCATACATCCCACCACCACCACCTATTTTCTGATATCACCCCAGGAATCCTGCTACACAAGCCCAGTTTTCAGTCTTCAGCATTAAGGCAAAATGAAACGTGCAAGCATGGGGCAGAATTCCAACCTCGAAGAACAGACTTGGATTCTGGTGGTCTCTGTCTTTTCTTACAGTCCATGAAAACCATCCAGCCTCCTCCCAGAGCAAAAAGGCACACGCTGTAACGTTTTACATATAATTTCAGAGGATACTTTGCCCCCCGAAGCCCATCCATATGCCCCTGGGAGTCTCACTCATCCAAGATGAGCCAGCCTCTCCATGCTTCTTTCCATTCTACACTCACGATGCACGCACCTCGCCCAAAGCGGGCATTTGTTTTTCTGGGCATTGTAGCTCCGAAGTTTTCTGTGCTGTGTGCTTTCCTCTTTCTCCTTCCTTCCACTTTGGTAAGTGTGAGCTATTATAAGCAACTAATAGTGACCACAAATACCCCTCAGAAGCCCCTCCCAAGCAGAGCTGGAGAAACGCTCTGAGGGGCATCTGCAAAGCCAGGACACACGAAGCTTCCCCGGCCAGGACCAGCTGCACTGTCTCCCATCTCCACTGCCCCCAGCTCTCCCATCTCACAAGCATTTCTGCAAAATGACATCTTCCAACACTGAGCTGTGAGACACATATTTGCATGCCTCAAAAGTGACACTGGCAGGTAGGGTAGAAGGAGAGCCAGGGTGGGTTCAAGTCTTTACTGCACTGCTAGCAAGCTGGGTGACCTTGGGAAATTTCTTAACTTCTCTGAGCCTCCGTTTCCTCCTCCAACTTACCAGGTTTTTTTGAGGCCCAAGTGAGACAACCCATAAAGAGCCGGGCACTCAACACATAGTAGGCACTCAGCAAATGGGAGCTTCGGTTCCCATTTGTTCCTACTGCAGGGCATATTCCTGATCCCACCCAAATGTCAGACCACATGCCCCCCACAGGAGTGTGGACGGCTCTGCCCTGAGCCACCGACTGACAGGCTGGTACAATAGTGACTCCTGAACCTTGAAAGCCAGGGACCAATGAGGAGGCGTTTAAGAGTTTTCTCAGTCTTAAAATATTTTTAGCCTTCAAACTTTAAGATCACATATGAAAATCGCACATATGGTTTTAATCACACTTGCTCAGATGTCTCCAATGATTTTCTTATTCCAGAGCCGCTGTCGTTTGGAGACCTGTTTGTTTTAGCAGGTGGCACGTGTGTCCACGGCATCTGCCTACTCGGCCCTCACGCAGGGGGGAGCTCCCGGTCCATCCACAGCTACTGAGCCCTCGATGCCCCACCCCATCCCAGCCAATCTGACTGGGGATCCTGAACACCCCTCCCCACAGGACCTGGGTCGCACCTCCAGTTCCCCATTGCCTCCCTCACCAAGTCAGCTGCAGAGCTGGGAGTCCGTCTACACATCCTGCCTGGATGTTCTGCCAGATGCGCCTCCAGCCTCGCCTTCTTGCCTAGCCCAGCCCTCCAGGGTCTTCCTCTAGGACTAGATCTTCCATGTGAGGCTGGAGTCCTTAGAGGACCACCTTCCATGTGCATGACTCCATTCCGCATCAGCCCTTACTACTGGCTACTCTGATACCAATCATTTCTTTTTCTTTTTTTTATGTTTAGTTTTGAGAGGGAGAGGGAGAGAGAGACACAGAGGGTGAGTGGGGGAAGTGCGAGAGAGAGCGGGAGACCCAGAATCTGAAGCAGGCTCAGCACAGCACCCAGCGCGGGGCTTCAACTCACGAACCGTGAGATCATGACCTGAGCCGAAGTCAGATGCTTAACTGACTGAGCCATCCAGGCGCCCCCTGTCCTTTCATTTTTTTTAATGTTTATTTATTTTTGAGAGAGAGAGAGCGAGCATGAGTGGGGGTGGGGCAGAGAGAGAAGGAGACACAGAATCCGAAACAGACTCCAGGCTCTGAGCTGTCAGCACAGAGCCCGACGCGGAGCCTGAATCCACTAGTTGTGAGATCACGACCTGAGCCGAAGTTGGATGCTTAACTGACTGAGCCATCTAGGCGCCCCCCCCTTTTATTTTTTTTTAATGTTTATTTATTTTTGAGAAAGAGAGATGTTTATTTATTTTGAGAAAGAGAGCACAAGTGGGTAAGGGGCAGAGAGAGAAGGAGACACAGAATCGGAAGCAGGCTCCAGGCTCTGAGCTGTCAGCACGGAGCCCGACGCAAGGCTCTAACTCACAGACTGTGAGGTTGTGACCTGAGCTGAAGTCAGATGCTTAACCAACTGAGCCACCCAGGAGCCCCTGATGGAGCACCTTTAAACCCCCGTGAGATGAGGGGAACCCCTCCCCAGCTGGTGGTAGGGCCTTGCTTGCACACCACACTCACTGTCACCACTGAATACTGAAGAATACAAGTTGGGTTCTCAGCAACCCTCCCCAACCACAGACTCCAGGGCTGCGTGCCCAGCAGACTGCAGCAGTCACAGACATCCCCCACCGCTCAGCCGGGGCTCCTCCAAGAGCCAGCATTTCACCCCCGTGCAAGGCCCCCAAGAGCCAGCATTTATACTGAGAGTTTTTACCATGGTGAAAGCTTATTTAATACTTACACTGGGAGACACATATTATTATCTCTATTTCATATGTGAGATCAAACAGTACTTAGAGTTAATAATTAAAATGACTCTCAATCAGAATAGCTGGATCAATCGGATGTGATAATGGAAGCATGACTAGCACCTGGTTGCCTGGAGTACCTTATCTTGTGCAAATCCAAAAGGCAGAATCGTGGCTGCTGCAACAGCCCCCTCCCTCCCCCCCTCCCCCCCGAGACAGATATTCTTAGCAACAGAGGCAGCAGGTCTCACCTGAAATAGCCCATCAGAGATCTTCACTCATTACTGACGGGAAAGGGCAGAACATGTACAGATGGACACTGAAGCAGAATCTGTAAAGAACCAGGAGGCAGCAAAACCCTATAGCACAGGGGATGACTGCAGGGCTAAGGGACTGCCTTTTTCATATATAGAAACATCATCTAGGTCTATTTCTCCACAGGAGAAGGCCGACTCAGAAGGTGTGTTGCATGGGAAGGCTCATATTGATTACCAGTCAGTTTGTTCACTTCCTAGAGCAGTCAGGTGCCAAGCACAATGCCGCCTACAGAGGTGACATCCAGATGGTCAACACTTCTGGTGCCCAAGGTGGGACAATGGGTTCCTTTTGTCAGTGACTCAAAGGACAATACAATCCCTGGCCTTGTAGTATGTACTCAGAGGAGAGGGAGGGCAGGGTGGAGGAAGGGAGAGTTACCAGGGAGAGCAGCAGGAAGCCACCTGAACCAATCTCAAGGGACACCACAGCAGCCTCAGGGCTGGAGTACTTGTGACGGCAGATGTGAGAATTTTTCTGAGGCCAAACTATAAGCAGAATCCACAGCCCCTATGCTCCAGTGCCCACGACTTCTCTGTAACAGTATGGATCTGACAATCAGACTGGGAGGCAATGGGTATCCAGCATGTAGGAGATAAACTCGAGAAGGATGAGTATAGGGTTTGAAAGGGCCAAAAAGAAAATACCTCTGCAAAACCTACCATTCATATGTCAGTATTTTACATATGTACCCCAAGGAAACAGAGACAACCAGAAATAGCACCCAATATACTTTTGTGATCCTGAACATTCAGGGGAAAAATGATATATAGCAGATAGTGGTTATTATGTTTCAAAACTTTAACCCGTGGCATATACATGCATCTTGTTTTGGACGTGTGAACTAATCAGAATTCTGAACACTAAATAGTCCAGGTGGACATGTGACCTAAGTTAGACCAATCAGAGTCCTTCCCTGGGAGTTTTCAAACCAGGGTGGAGGGAGAGGTCCCCTTTTCCCCTTGGGCCATAAACTTTAAGATTATAAACTAGTGCAGCCTACAGCCATGTGCTCCCACTATATAAACAAGCTGATCTGGGCAAATGCAGCCAGCATGCTGAGAAGTAGAGTCTGGACATATCTTCCTTCTTCAGCACAATCATCTACCCCTGCCCTTCCCAGTGGTAAATTTCCTAGCTCACATCATCAGTTTGAGAGTTTACTTTATGATTGTGAGATTAGGTAAGATTTGAGGTCGACACAGAATACACTGTGGGTTCCACTGGGGTTCACATGTGTAAGACGCGATCTCCACATCTGAGAAACGCTCAAAGGAAACCAACATAAACTGATGTTACGTGAAAACATGTATAATGCACACCCATTAATGATAGGGTTGTTCCCTCATGTTTCAGTGATGGGTGGAAATTAATGGTGCTTCACAGCCTCCAAGGATGTTCCATGAAAGAACTGACTTGTCTTGAGTTTTCAAGAAGAAACTGACATGAATTCGCCTCTGGGAAAAGGGATAGGGATTCATGGAGTTGGAATGTCCTGTGCCACTGAACGTAGGTGTGAGTTTTGCTCCCACATCCAGCACCCCTCCCAAGCTAGGGGAAACCATTAACAAATGGGTCATTCAACTCTGCTCATGTAGGCAACAGCACCATCTTCAGTTCCTGGAGGATGTTTCCAAAGCCTATTATATTTTGTGGAAAGACAGACGACCTGATTCAGAGGTGTTGTCTGAGAGACAGTCCCTTACTAAGGCCAGGTGGACTTTACCAGCTACAACTGATTACCTGGGAGAGCAACTCTCATGTCCTCTTTGTAGGTCAAAGAAAGGGAAATCTGCATCATCCCCAAAATATATTCAGATCTTCCCAAATTTACTCCTTATGCAGTCCTTAGGTGGACATGGCCCAGAAAGAGCTTCAGAGTCCCCGCTGTCAGTCTCTGTGGCCCTATGCGGCTTCCTTCATGCACTGCGATCATTTTATTTACCTCAGTGAGGGGCCCCAGCTCTAACACCTGGCTGTTGAAGCACTCATTAAAGTGATCTATGTCTTTGTTTGCTTCAGGACTTATTCATTGTCTAACTCATTGTCAACACTCCAATGCCCAGAAGGAGTGGGGCCAGTGCCTGAACAGGACAGAGGCCGGTGAATGGGTGGAGCAGGCACAGGGATTGTCAGTCTGGGTCCACAAACACCCTGGAAGTAAGACGTACAATAAGTGCACATGCATATTTCTAGACATAGTTCTTATTCATCCCGTTTGCAAAAAGATAGGCACTTCCTCAACTAATTCCGAACCACAGAGGCCTAAGGCAGGACTTGCCACATGAGGGTTATGACCCTCGTTGGGTGCACCAGGCTTGCCATCCCTGTGTCTGGATTAGGACTGGTCCCTTCTTCAGCCCTCAGAAGCACCTCATTCTCAACCGTGAACTGCCTGGGGTCCCAACTGGAGAGAGGCTCCCAGAACACGATTCCCCACTCCTACCACCTGCAGAAGCAATCATTAAATGCTGTGAAACCAGGAGATAAGAGGATGCAGCCCTATTCTGCCTGGGCTCATTCCAGCAAAAGCTCAAAGACAGAGGGGAGGACACTGGGCCATGATGGACTCACATGCTTCAAAACACACCCACCTGGGCCTGGGGAAAATGAGAACCCAACTGGAGACTGGTGGTCACAGGAAACAGTCCCTCAGCTTCATCACTGCTTCTGTACAAAAAGCTCTTTTGAGAGTGTGAATGGAGGCTTTATGTGGTTAAGTTCTCCTCCACAGGCTAATAAATATGTGAAATGGCCTCTCAGACCAGGTTCCTGCAGCCTGGACACTGAGGTCATTCAAGAAACAATTAGATGCCATCTGGAGAGAGCTGGGACTCAAAAGGAAATTGCCTCGAAGGGCCAAACAGCACGTTCTTGTTCCCAGGGTCTGACACATCCTTATCTTCACTGACATAACCGACGGATGGAGCTCGGCCAGCTAACCCACACTGGGAGCACAGAATGGGCAAATGTGGTGGCAATTAATAAAAGCTTAAGGACCAGAAGAATGTTCATTTTCAGCCTGCCTCAACTTAATGTATCCCCTGACTCACTTTCACATCCAAGCTGAGCATGTCTGCCATAACCCAGACCTTGGCCTCACCAAGCTTTAGGTTGTCACGGCTTTAAAATAAAGCAGTCAGAGCAGAACAGCGACTGCTTCTGGGCCAGCTCTTCACAGTATATAATGAGCGACACCATCATATGAAACAGAGTTGGTATTTGTTGAGGCTTCACGATCCATTCAGTTGTAAAGAAAAGGCCCCATAACTGAAGACCCTTATTTCTAGGACAGATTCCCGACCTTACTTTTAAATAAAAATTTAATGTCTCTTCTATATTAATGATCAGTATCTTTTAAAGAATATATGAATTTAGATAAACAGGAGATGATTATTTGTATTCTAAGTGTTTCTGCAGCTTTATAACAGCTCTTAAGTAGCAGGAGACCCTCTGGGATGGCAGAGTTCAAAGTGCAGCGGGGAGGGGGGGCATGGGGGCCCTTTAGGGGAGTCCATGAGGCCAAAACTATTTTCATAACAATACTGAGACATTTTTTGCCTTTTTCACTGGGTTGGCATTTCCACCAATGAGGTAAAAGCAAGGACGGGTCAAACTGCTGGGATTTTAGCACAAAGCAAGGGAGACATCCCAAACAGGATACCGACTCACCGCATTTCTTAGCTACCAGTTTCTTAAATTTATTTTTTTAGTATTAAAAAGGTTTTTTTAAAATATTTCTTTAAAAAATAGACAGTTTCACCTAAAAGTCCTTGATGAAACAGTAAGAATTACTTGCTTTATCACAGCTGGAACCTGGAGCCTAGGTCTCTCTTTAATATTCTGTGTGATGAGGCAGGACACGGGCACACGGCCCTTCTCCCACACACCCAAGTCCAGTGGCTGCCTCGAGGGAAAGCAAGCGTGTGTGGAACCAGCTCCTTTTTCCTGGAACACCACTTTTACTTCAAAGAATGTCTGACAAACTGTGGTTATTCAGACGTGGCTAGTTATCTGGCAGGTATTTTCTAAAAAAGGAACAAAGTGAGCCTGTCACTTATAGGAGAAAAATTGATACTATTTGTTGCCAGTGATGAAAACTGAGCTTTCGACTGAAAATTAGAATGCGGGGAAACTTGTATTCACGACCACGAGTTTGACAGCTTCCCAATAGCTTTAATAATTTTTTTCTGATAAGTGGGGATATAAATGAGTTTTTAATATTGTATAATGAGATATATTAACATTTTGAGTATCTGCATAACTCAAGCAACCAGTATTTTTCAAACGCTCAATGCATGATGACACAAAATCACACACGGGTAAAAGACCCAACTTGTCACAGAGACTAATGGATTTTAAGGGAATACAGTATAAAGAAAAAAAAAAAAGTTCATGAATATGGTTTCAGATTCCACATTATAACTAGCCTTTATGGAGCTACAACTTTTCAAGTTTTAGCATAACATCAAAGAAGAATAGCTCCAATTATCTGAAAACGCTATTAAAATAGTCCTGAGGGTTGTCAAATGGGTGAAGGGGGTGGCAAGGTACAAATATTCAATTATAAAATGAATAAGTCATGGGGAGATACAATGTACAGCATGGTGACTATAGCTAATAACACTGTATTGCATATTTGAAAACAGCTAGGAGAACGAATCTTGGAAGTTTTCATCACAAGAAAAAAATTTTATAACCATGTATGTTGATGGATGTTAACCAGACACAGTGGTGTGCATTTTGCAACATATCCAAATACTGAAGTTATAATGTTATATACCTGAGACTAATATACTGTTACATCAATTACACCTCAGTAAAAAGAAATACCCTTCCCATCTTGAACTATGTGTCTGTGCAAGGCCAGATTTTCTTCAGACTTCAACCAAAACAACACAACAGACTGAAGGCTGAATAAGGTAGGAGAATCAAGCTGTATTCTATGACTCTAAAGAGATTTGCAAAAATGTAAAACAGTGCCATTCCTCTCACTAAATTTTGTTTTGGAAAATGATTATTTTTCAGAAAAATAATTATTGTGATTTTAAATAAGTAAATATTTAAAAATTCCTGTATTTCACTTTCTAAGACAATAAACCACTAGTTAAAAAAGCTCACATAACAAAGGCTCCTTGGGGTCCCCCCAAATTTTTTTAAAGTAGTTTTTACACTTTTTTTTTTAAAGTTTATTTATTTCTTTTGAGAGAGAGAGAGAGATGGAGAGAGGCACGGAGAGAGAGAATCCTAAGCAGGCCCTGCCTGCCATCAGCTCAGAGCCCAACACAGGGCTCGATCTCACAAACCATGAGATCATGACCTGAGCTGAAATCAAGAGTTGGACGCTCAACAGACTGAGTCACCCAGGTGCCCCTGGGGTCCTCAATAATTAATAAGAGTGAAAACAGGTCTTGAGCTCAAACAGTTTAAGAACTTCTGCTCTAATACACCTAAGCTCCTTGTTTTACATAATTTTGATTGATCCATAAATTTTCAGCATATTTGTGAAGTAGACTAATAGAAGGGTGTTTTTATTTTAGTAAATAACTCTACCATAAAAACACTAACGCTTACAGAGAAGATTTGGAAACTGGGAGAAACGTGTAAAACAAAACAAACACTCCCTAGCTGCAGGAAGTGAATTTTGACCTATAACTCTCAACACTCAATCATTCTACCCTTAGTTTTCTCTTAAGGAAGTCCGCACACAAATGTGCACCAAGCCCTCTGAGTTGCAGGCAACGCATCTCTCCTGCATCGTGCTTCACTCCTCTGCGCTCCCACGCACACCGATCAGGCAGGAAATGCTGAAGACCGCCTTTGTGTGAGACCACAATCGCCCTTCTTCAACACCTCTTCTGCTGTCACAGGCCCACACTCTCCTGTCTCACCTGGACAGTCACAATGGCCTCCCAACTCCTCTCCCTCTCCTTGCCCCCGCTCCTGCCATCTGCTAGCCACATTGAACCCAGTGCCATCCTGACTTGGCTCCCCACCTCACTCAGCAAAAGTTACCTACGGGCCCCAGGCAATCTGCCCCCTCCCTCTTATCACTCTCTTACATCAGCTTCTACCTTTCTCTCGCTCAAGTTCACTCCCTTCTAGCCTCTCTGGCCTCAAGGCTGTTCCCGGGTGGAAGAGGTGAACTCCTGCTTCATGACCTTCCCCTTGCTACAGCCTCTTCCCTTTAGACATCATGCTTGACTGGCCCTTCCACTCAGGTCACCCTCTGGGTGAGCCTCTCCCTGGCCACCCTATTTAAAATGTGGCACCCCCTCACCCCAATATTTCATAGTTCTTTTCCCTGATAAATCTTTTCGCTTAGCGCTCATCACTGCCTCACGTGCTTGCTAGGGTGTCTTCCCCATCTCCCAGTCCTCCTCCCCAGAGTACAAGCTCCACAGAGGCAGGGACATTGTTTTGTTTCGCTGCCCCTAGAACACGGACCAGAAGGCAGGTCTTCAATATATATTTATTAAATGACTATGACATATGTAACAAATAGGGCTATATTTTTAAATAACCACAAGACTGTTTTTAACAGCATTAAAAAGAACCCAAATGTCAGTGGGGAATTGGCCAATATAATTGTATTTCATACAATGGGATACTGGATAGACATTCAAAAGGAGGTAGACCCATGTATTTAACATGCGATGATGTTCAATAAAAAAATCAAGTTGCAAAGCAATATGTAGTTATATGTTATTTTTGGCAGTCAATCAATCAATCAACCAATCAATATAATTGTTCCCCAACTCAGCCTTCTTACTTCCTTAATCTCAGAATTTCCCAGGAATACTTGAGCTTCCTCACTCTCTTCCCACTCAAGAAATATGTGAGTACCTATCCTTCTCGTAGACTCCTGCTACCCTCTCTCCTACTCCACTCAGCCTGGGCACACATTGCCCCACAGGCATGGGGTCCTTCCCCAACAATCTCTAATAGGCTGATACCTGTTTTCTGCCTCACCTAATACCAGCTTTCTTCTGGCCATTTTTTTTCAGCTGTCAAATAGCAATTCAAATATCATTAAAAAAATTTTTTTTAATATCTATTTTTGAGAGAGAGAGAGAGAGAGAGAGAGAGAAAGAGACAGAGCATGAGTGGGGAGGGACAGAGAGAGAGGGAGACACAGAATCTGAAGCAGGCTGCAGGCTCCAAACTGTCAGCACAGAGCCTGACGCGGGGCTGGAACTTGCAAACTGTGAGATCATGGCCTGAGTGGAAGTCAGACAATTAACCGACTGAGCCAGGCAGGTTCCCCCAAATATCATTTTTTCCAAGGATACTTCTTGGTTGCCACAGGTAAAACTTCAGATCACTACCAACTGCCTCTCCCCACTCAAAATCTACATGCAATGTTACAGCATCTTAAGAGCTTTTTGTCCAAGAATGTAAGACAATTCACTCTATTAATAAAATGCCTTTACAATTTTAATCTGTTTAATATAAACCCAAAGAAAACCACCTGCCTCTTTATTTACTTTAAACACAGCCTTTAGTTCTGAAGTTAAAATGTTAATAGTTTAATATCAAAAGCTCCCAGAATTTTTAGACAATGAACCGTAGCCAAACGCTGCACTGTTGTGACATATTATTTCCACTAGAGGGCGGAATTGAACAACGATTGCAACGCTTAAAAAAAAAAAAAAAGCATGGCTCTCACTGGGGAGCTGATAACAAGATCTGCTGAGGAACTGATAGGTCTGAGCCACAGAGGTTGCCAGAAATACACTTTAAAAAAAAAAAGTATATATACCTCTGCCTAAATGTGTGACTATTTAAGGTGACAACAGCGACCCCACAATTTTTATCCTATACCAGGTTGGCGAGAGAATGAAGACAGGATAGGAATCTTCTTGCTTTCATTAAATAAAATCACTGGAGAAATTTCTGGAAAAGTTTTAGAGATGCTGAGTGTTACTTGCTTCTTGGGAAACTTTAAGACCTTTAGAACACCCTCATTCCTTCTTCCTTCCATTTAAATGCCCTTTGCATCTGGTTTTATGTGGTCATCAGTCAGTCACTAAGTATTAAGAAAAGGTCCATGCCCTCAGAACTCACCTTCTAATGAGGCTTTTGGGGTTGTTTCGATTTTTTTTTTTTTAACGTTTATTCATTTTTGAGACAGAGAGAGACAGAGCATGAGTGGGGGAAGGTCAGAGAGAGAGGGAGACACAGAATCCGAAACAGGCTCCAGGCTCTGAGCTGTCAGCACAGAGCCTGACGCGGGGCTTAAACTCACAGACCGCGAGATCATGACCTGAGCCGAAGTCGGACGCCCAACCGACTGAGCCACCCAGGCGCCCCCTGATTTTTTAAATAAACAAATAGAACTTGGGACAAGTGATGATCCCCAGAGTAATGACATAGTGACGTGGGGAGGCGGCTTTCAGCAGTGGGGTCAGGGAAGGTCTCTCTGAGGCAATGAAATCTGAGTCACACCACACAGGAGATGACCGTGATAGTAACTAAATTAGTATTTGCTGAGTGCTATCTGCACGTCAGGCACTGTGCTGATAAGTTTACATGTAGCAATTAATTTAATTCCTACGTGCTCCCATTTACTGTCAAGGAAACCCATCTCCAGAGAATTTCAGAAATTTGCCCCAAGTCACACAACTAAGCTAGGGGTTTGGATCTATGTTGGCTTCCTACTGCTGTAACAAAACAGCACAGATTTGGTGGCTTTAAAATAGAAATTTAGTCTCTCACAGTTCTGGAGGCTAGGAGTCCAAAACTAAGCTGTTGGCAAAAGTCACATTCTCTGTGAAAGCTCCAGAGGAAGACCCTTCCCTGCCTCTTCTTAGATTGCGATGGCTATATTCCTTGGTGTTGTTGGCTTATCCACACATCGACTCCAATTTCTGCTTCCATGGTCACATGGCATTCGTTCTCCCTGTGTGTCAGTGCCTTTGTGCACAAATTCCTCTCCTCTTATAAGAACACTGGTCTTTGGATTAGGGTGCACCCTAATCCAGTATGATCTCATCCCAGTGTGATCATACCTGCAAAGACCTTCTTTCCAAACAAGGCCACATTTACAGGTACTGGGGGTTCGTACTTCAATATATGTTTTGGGGCAACACAGTTCAGCCCACTTTAAACCACTCAACTGTAAAAGAAGCATTCATGCCAAAGAAAAGGCAAAGACCGGGGACCAGTAGGAAAAGCCAGGATGGAGGAATATCCCACTAAGGCAGATGGCAGAATGAGGTCAGAGGTAGACAGGCCACATGAGGAGGGTTCTGAAGTCCGATTATAAAACGGAGCCTAGTCAGATGCCATAGTTTCGATTCTCGCTTGCATGCTAGTCTTCCCGTCTTTTTGCCACCTCTCTACCTGCCATTGCTTGGGATCCCAGAGGAGTCCTCTTACTTTCAGTCAAGGATGAAGGCCGCGGCATAAAATACAACGGTGAACCTAGCTGTACTAGGCCAGACAAGGTTCCTTTGAGCACCTTTAGAGGGCAGCTCCAGGGTTTGACCTTGATTCAAACCATCAAGTTCAGGAGGCCCAGGGAGAATTTACTTTTGACTTGGGACACTGAGAAAACGCATCTCAGTCTGCATTGGGGGGAGCAATCTGGCCTGAGGAAATTATCTAGACAAGCCCCAGGCAAGAACCGTCAGGATTGCAGCACCTGTGCTGTCCCCACACACCTGTTCAGCCAGCAAAACTGAAGGCCTTAGATGTGATGGGCCCAGCGGGAGATGCTGCTCAGAGCAGACAGGTCTACCCCACAAGATGCCAAGTTGCATCCAAATCGTGCAGGATTGCCACTGTAGCATCTCTGTGAATGTGCAAGGTCTCACAACTTGCACAAGGACTCACTGCTATGTCACCAGGTGAGATAACAGTGATGTCCATGACGCAAGGCTGAAAGCCTACTATGCATTTTTATTGAAAGCCTACCATGCATTATTGAGAGGCAAACCAGGAACAGTGAATATACATATAGTCTAGAGCAGGAGTCAGCAAATCTTTTCTGTAAAGGGCCCGACAGTAAATATATCAGGCTTTGCTGCCCATTCTGTCATATCTACTCAACTCCATGGTTAGGGTGAGAAAGCAGCAACGTGTAAATGAATGGGTGAGGCTGTGTTTCAATAAAGCTTTATGCATGTTGAAACCTGAATTTTATAATTTTCACATTCCTCTTTTGATTTAAAAAAACAAAAAACAAAAAACATTTCAAGTGTGAAATCTGTTTTTAGCTTACAGGACAGACAATAACAGGCTGCAGGCCAGATTTGGTCTCCGGCTATAGTTTGCTGATCCTACCAGTCTAATGATATCCCCACATGCTCATCAGTTAACTTAATGTCATTGTGGTAACAAGGTCTCCAACTGGAAATTTCCTGTCCTCCCCTAAAATATTCACTGGCTTCTGGGCAAGATGCCAGACACTCATGTGACCTCTGGAACCTCCTCTGGCTTCCTCTTCCTCACCTCCTCCAGTTAAGTCCGCCAGGAACTGTCAACTCACCTAATAAAATGGCTCTTAATTCTCTCTTGGAAAGGCCTCCAGGCCCTGCCCTGACTTTCCCCGCCCACTGCCACTATCTAAGGTCAGGCTCTTGGAAACACTTTGCTCCCACCTCTCACTCCACTGAGCAATTACCAACACGTGATACATGCTCACAACTATCTGTTGAATGAGCCAATGCAGTAAAATATCCATAAGCTCAGCACTTTCACCATGTGATCAGCAGTCTGAGGTAGCCCATCGCCAAATCAAACCTTTCCCCTACTGGGGTGACAGCACTTAAGGGCTAAAATATGGTAAGGTTTTAGTTTGCCTTTTTAAAGTCACGCTCACTGAGGTTTAATTTACACAGAGTAAGAATCACCCCTTTTAAAAAGTATCATTCTGTGAGCTTTGAAACAACCATAATCAAGGTGTTTCTATCATTTTAAAAGTTCTTTTGTTCCCTTTTGCAGTCAACCTCTCATCTGTTTTCTGTCACTAGTAAGTTTTTATACTGACAGTCCATTCTTTTTTAGGCTGACTATCGCGCCATTGTATGGTATCCTACAGTTTCGCCATTCACC